>NC_081551.1:9615253-9632731 GCF_901000735.1 Corylus avellana | reverse complement strand
TTATCTTTCTTCTTATACTATTTTCTTTGCTTCCCACCAAGTCAGGCTGCATCAATTGGCATCAGAGGGTCAGTTACTTTCCATGGCTCTAGTCACAAGAGGAAAGGGCAACTGCTATGCAAGTTTGCACGACTTGCATGAACGCGAGGAATCAGTTTCATGGAGAACAAGAGGCGACAGGGTGGCAGCACGTGGATGAGCAATTTGAGGCTATGAGGTATCAGATTGAAGAGCTCACTACCCAACTAGCCAACGCGCGCGCACATGACAGGCGTCAACGTCGACCACCATCGCATGCATCAGAGGAGGAAGATGAAGACGATTACGGGTATGGATTCGAGAACCCTTTTGCGGAGCACCGAACACAGGGACATCGACCCCCTGCACAAGCTCATGCTAATCGGTGGGAGAGAGGATTCAAATTTGATATCCAAGTGACAAGTTTCTTTGGTCGCAACCAAGTTTCAGAGAAGAGCTGCAGCATGGTGGCTGCAGTTGAAACAGGCTAGGGTGCGGCAAGGCAAGAGGAAGATCGACAATTTGGAGAAATTGTTGAAACACATGCAGCCCGCCTTTTCGCCTCACAATTATACCCAAACCATGTATCAACGGCTGCAGAATTGGAGTCAAGGTTTGAAGTTCGTGGATGAATACATAGAAGAGTTCTACAAGCTTTTGACATGAGTAGATCTATCCGAATCGAATGATCAACTAGTGTACCGGTATATTGGAGGTATGCAACAACAAATCCAAGATTCATTGAATCTCTTTGACCCCACCAATGTTTCGGAGGCCTACCAAAGGGCGTCAAAGTAGAAGCCCCACAAACGTGGGGTAGTCAAGCCAAACCGGGGGTACTATAGGTCACCAAGTGCTTTCAATGTGGCGAGTCGGGCCACCGGATGGCCGATTGTTGCAAGGGAGAGAAGTATGGTAAGAGTCTACTTTTTGATTCTTGAGAAGCCTTCGATGAGCTAGGCAACAGAGAAGAGTAAGAGGCAACTTATGATGGTGAAGAAGAGGCAGATGAGGAGTTTATCACGGGCGATGATGGTCCTCTCTTGATGGTAAGGAGGGTTTGCTTTATACCCCGGAAAGTCGAAGGTGAAGACGAGCAGTGCCACAACCTATTTCACTCAACATGCACTGTTGGGAGCAAGGTATGTCAACTTGTCATTGATTCGGGTAGTTGTGAAAATGTTGTGGCAGAAGAAGCGGTACGGAAGTTGGCCCTAGAGACAGAGCAACACTCCAACCCACCGTTTGGAGTGGCTCAAAAAAGGCATCGAGGTAATTGTATCTAAGTGTTGTCTTGTGTCTATTTCAATTGGGTCCAAGTACAAAGATAAAATGTGGTGCTATGTGGTGGCCATGGATGCATGCCACTTGTTGTTGGGGAGACCGTGGCAATATGACTGGAATGCGCACCATGATGGAAGGAAGAACACATATAGCTTCATAGTAGACAACGTGAGACTGACACTCCTACCAAGCTTGGGAAACGGACCTAAACCCTCAAAGGGGGCAGGCCATTCTCAATCACTATTGACAAAACGGGAGTTTATCACGGAGATGTTGGCATCAAAGGTTGTGTATGTGCTGTTAGGCAGAGAGGGCAACAAAATAGAAGAGGTGCCGGAAGAGGCCATGGGGTTAGTGGAAGAGTTTGCCGATGTATTTCTGGCAGAGTTACCTGAAGAGCTTCCTCCTCTTCATGACATTCAACATCAAATTGACTTAGTGCCTGGATTGAGTCTACCTAACTGGCCACACTACCTTATGAGCCCCAAAGAACATGAAGAATTGAGGCGACAAGTGGAGTGGTTATTGGCCAAGGGGCATATTCGAGAGAGTTTGAGCCCGTTTGCGGTATCGGCATTGCTCACCCCAAAAAAGATGTCATATGGAGGATGTGCATGGAGAGTGGAGCCATTAACAAGATCACGGTGAGGTACCGATTTCCTATTTCCCAATTAGATGATTTGTTAGACCAATTGAGCGAGGTAACAATCTTCACAAAGCTTGATCTAAGGAGTGGGTATCATCAGATTCGGGTGCAACCTAGTGATGAATGGAAGACGACATTTAAGATGCGGGAGGGACTTTATGAATGGTTGGTAATGCCATTTGGACTCTCTAATGCTCCTAGAACCTTTATGAGGGTGATGAATCAAGCTTTTCGGCCTTTCATTGGGAATTTTATAGTGGTATACTTCGATGACATCCTTATTTACATCCCTGATAAAGAGACACACATTCAACATGTGAGGGAAGTACTTCAAGTGCTCTGGAGGGAGAAGTTCTTCGCATCTCCGGCCAAATGTTCATTCATGACAGATTCGGTTCTTTTCCTTGGCTATGTGGTGTTCAAGGATGGATTGGCGGTGGACGAGTCAAAGGTGGCAGCCGTTAGGTATTGGCCCATCCCCACTACACTACATGAGGTGAGGAGCTTCCATGGGTTGGTTTCATTTTATAGGCGTTTCATCCATGACTTTAGCACCATCATGGCGCCTATCACTGAGTGCATGAAAGTGGGAAAGTTTTCTTGAAGTGAGGTGGCTACAGAAGCTTTTGAGTTGATAAAGCTCAAGTTGACCTTGGCCCCCTTGCATGTTCTCCCATATTTCGAGTTGCCATTTGAGTTGCATTGTGACTCTTCCAAGATCGGCATTAGAGTGGTGCTAAGTCAAGGGGGAAAATCGGTGGCAATTTTAGCAAAAAGTTAAGTGGTTTAAGGCTCAACTATAGCACCTATGACATGGAGTTTTACACATTGGTGCAATCATTGAGGCATTGGATACCTAGCCTACAATGATTTTATCTTGTACTCGGATCATGAGGTGCTGAAGCACCTCAATTGTCAAGATAAACTATCCACCCGGCATGCGAAGTGTGCTGCATATGTACAACAATTCTCCATCACCATCAAACACAAGTTGGGAGTGTTAAACAAGGAGCCGGAAGTCGACCCTCCTGACCACCATGAAAAGTGAGGAAATTGATTGAGTTCCTAAAAGATTATTTATCAATTGATCCTCCCTTTGGTTCTACTGTTGGTGATGTATCTGCAGGAGTACAAAGTGACTTTGGATTGCATAAAGGGTTCCTCTTCAAGGGTACCCAACTATGCATTCCCGACTAAAGCCTAAGGTTGAAGATTATCCAGGAGCGCCATAATGAGGGACACATGGGGCGAGACAAAACGATCCAACTAGTGGCGAAACAGTTTTATTGGCCAAGCATGAGGAAGGAGGTGGAGAAGTTTGTGCACTCCTACAAGATGTGCCAAGTGTCAAAAGGAGTGGCTACTAATGCCAGATATTGTATGCCGCTGCCTATACCAGAGGGCCTCTGGACCAGCGTGTGCATGGACTTCGTGTTGGGTTTACCTCGAACTCAAAAAAGTAATGACTCCATCTTTGTAGTAGCTGATCGATTCTCTAAGATGGTTCATTTTATTACTTGTAAGAAGACTGCCAATGCCATGAATGTGGCGCAATTGTATTTCCGAGAGGTTTACCGACTACACGGCTTACCATTGTCCATAGTCTTAGACCGCGACACGTGATTCCTTAGCCACTTTTGGCTGTGCTTGTGGCAACTATCTCACACGAGGCTCAATTTCAGTAGTTCCTATCATCCACAAACGGATGGGCAAACGGAGGTCGTCAATTGATCCTTGGGGACAATGCTTTGGAGTTTGGTGGGGGAGCACCTCAAGCCATGGGACAAGTAGTTGTACCAAGCTGAGTTCGCCTACAATCTATCAACCAACCAGAGCACCGGCCTTAGTTCGTTTACCATCATCTGTAGAGGTAATCCTCATGCACCGCTGGACTTAGCACCTCTCCCTAATTTGAATAGAACACACTCCAAAGCGGAGGATCTTATTGCACAAATACAAGAGGGCCACGAGCTAACCATCAAGAATCTACAGGAGTCGACGGCAAAGTACAAGGCGGATGCGGATAAGAAGCGGCGTGCCTTAGAGTTTGAAGATGGTGACTTTGTGTGGGTGGTCCTAAACAATGATAGATTTCCTGTTGGGGAGTACAATAAGCTAGTGGCCCGCAAGATTGATCTGGTGGAGATTATGAAGAAGATCAACCCCAATGCTTATCAGTCAAAGTTTTCCAGCCATATCAAGACGTCGGATGTTTTCAATGTCAAACACCTTGTGCCGTTTACGGGAGACTCATCGGAAGAAGATGCGAATTCGAGGGCGAATTCTATCCAACTTGGGGAGGATGATGCAGATCACAGTGCTTAGGAGTTCATGAGGAAGAGCTGTGAGGATGTAAGCTTGAAGACACCTTGGAAGATGGTGACACGTTCACAATCTCGCAACACAGCGGAAGACCATTCGAATAGCAGATCAGCCCGTTCGAACGCGTAGCTGATCCAAGGAGGTCAGTGTACTCCAATCAAAGCCTCGCTCGAAAACCGTTTGAACTCGTAGCTTTTCAAAGAAGTCAGAATGTCTTGTTTGAAGATCGTTCGAAGTCCCGTTCGAACGCCTATGTTATTTTTTGCTTTTTATTTCTTTCAGTTTAGTTCCTGTTCGAACGGTGGTTTTACCGTACGAACGTGTAGCCATATTTTGGCTTAAACCGACTTTAATTCCTTTTATTTTAGGTTTAGGGTTTTGGGGGTCTATAAATACTTCCTTATAGCCTCCAGAAACGCAGCTTTGATTATTATTTCAATTTTCTTTAATAAGAATCCTCAGAGTTGAGTTTTCTTCATATTTTTCTTCAAACCATAGGTAGACTCTATAATTTTTAGAAGAATTCTCAGATCCTTGATAGACTCGAGATCTAAGAATTATTTATCTTTCTTCTTATACTGTTTTCTTTGCCTCGCACCAAGTCAGGCTGCATCACCCACGCTACTAATCATATACGTTTTGTAGTGACCTACCAATCAAACATGGCTACGCTGGTCACGAATAGCCATTGGATTCAAGACCCATATAAATACAACATATTTGGACCTAGAATCAAGCTCATATAGTAAGCTCATGGCCATTATACCTCACGTACTAGTGTACCATGTAATACGATGTATATCATTGTCTATTTAATTAATCATTTACTCAATTTCATAAAAAATAATAGGCTCATCACATACGCATGCTCAGTCAGCTGACATATCACACGTCTTTATTTAAAACAATAAGTATTTACTTACCTTATCCGTTCATCCTCAGATTCTAACATCTCGAACCTCCTGACTATTGTGAAACATAATCTAATGTCATTCATATTATCTCAAGAACCTACATTATGCATGCAATGCTAAACCACCGTTAAAACCCTAATTAAATAATTATGTACACTATTGAACGTTCGGTCTCGACATTGATCATTTGGTCCATGATGGTTGAATGTTCGATTACTAAGGGTCAAATGTTCAATGAGCACCAAAATGCATGCAAAACTCTAAAACTCCTACCTAACACATGTTCTATCCCAACCAAAGCTACTAACAGATCAATATACTCATGTCAAATCATATTAACGTGTCAAACCATAGAGAACAATGGTGTATTCATGAAATCATTTCTGATTAAGTTTTTATATTCAAAATTTTCTAACATCTTTTTTTCAATTGATAATATGGCTAATCCATTTAATCTCTCTTGTGACATTGTTGATCTTAGGTACGATTTTATCAATTTTAATTTTGAAAAATTTCTTTCCGCAGAAGCAATTATAACATGTATTGTCAATAAAATTTTATAAGCGATACATGCATTTGGAAAAGAATCAAGTCTTTTTATATAATTTAATATGTCAATTGAAGCACTTTCTTTTATTTGTAAAATTTCTTTTAAAACTTCTAGTTTTGAAAATAATTCTAAACCATCAAGACCATGTTTTAGGAAACCTTCTAGATTAAGACATTTATTTTGCAAACCATCATCATCTAGTGATTTTAATTTCTTAAAATTAAATAAAAAACTAAAAAAAATGTATGCATCTACCATGGAATAAACCTGGTTTTTCAAGAAACTATATATATACACTCTCTTTTTTTTTTTTTTATTCAAACCAGGAGAGGGGGAAAAGATGAAATATAAACTCTAATTGATTATGCTTATTAAAGGTTGAATTGTAATCGCTATCGTAAAAGAAAAAATAAAAAAAAGGAAAGAAATAATCACTTCATCTAAAAGTCTAAATTAAATGACCAAGCATCATGCCATGTCAAATTATTTTGAACAAGAAAGTAATTTAATTAGTTTTGGTAATGTCAGTTAAATTACCTGCTCCACACAAGGAGCGAGTCCCTGGGACTTAACTGTGAAAATCGACCAAGACTTTTTTCCTTTCTCCTCTTCACTTGCCTATCTTTATGCCTATGTTTCCATTTATCTTAGCTGCACAAATCTCAAATCATCCTAAAGCACATACCAATTATCTTCCAATGGAGGATGAGAGCCATGGAAATGGAACCGACGGAGGAAGCCCAGAAAGCCCTTGTTTAAAGAATGGTAACAACAATAAAGAGCAAGATCGCTTCCTCCCTATAGCAAATGTTGGAAGAATCATGAAAAAAGTTATTCCAGCCAACGGAAAAATCTCAAAGGATGCAAAAGAGACCGTCCAAGAATGTGTCTCCGAGTTCATTAGCTTTGTTACTGGTGAAGCATCTGATAAATGCCAGAGAGAAAAGAGGAAGACGATCAACGGCGACGATGTCATATGGGCTATCACAACCCTAGGGTTCGAGGATTACGTGAGCCCTCTCAAAACCTACCTCCAAAAGTATAGAGAGCTTGAAGGAGAGAAGCTTAACATTCCTAAACAGCAACGACAACAACAACAAGAACAAGGCGTAGCGTATAATAATAGTGTATATTCTTCCACAACTCTCATGTCTCAGCCGCCATTCGTGGCAGCTGATCAGCCATATTCCTTGCCTTTCTCTCCAAATTCAATTCAAAAACAATTACAGCCACAAGATCAGATTGATTCAGTGGGACATTGGTAAGAAAAAGAAAAGAAAAGAGAGAGACAAAGTTTGTTTCTGTTGTTCTCTTATATACTCTAATGCTTACATTTTTTTTGGCTAGGATCATAAAGTTACTTGATGTGGTATATTTTTAATTCTATTTTAATGTAATTTTTATACACAAACAATTTTGCTCTTTGGTTCACTAGAGTTGAATGCAAAAAGATGTATTACAAGTGCAAGTCGTTTAACTTTTTTTATTCTTTTCTTTTTTTAATAATTGCAATTTTTCAGATAACCTAGTATTATTTTTCTGAAGCTTGGCCATTTTTTTTCTGCAGTTGTTACATATGATAACATCACCAAATCCGAAAGTTCTTAAGATATATACCTACTTGAATCATAATAAAATTGACTTGATTCTTAAGTTTATGTTATATATATAATTGGAATTTTCTGAAATATTGACTTGGAGGCACAATTTAAATGCTTAAAAAAATGGTTTGATACAATATAATTCTATATTTTTTTATACAAAATTTAAAAGAATATATAATATGAACGGGAAAATTATAGTTTAACGTTTTTCAATTCGAACACCAAAATTTCAATTTTTGCAATTCACCCCCACAAAGTTTTAATTTTTTTTAAATTCAGTCATTCTGTCAGTCAAAGCCATTTTGACTAACGGAATAGTAATCACGTGACTCGCACGTGATCATTGTTGGCTTCTTTTTCACAAAATTGTCCCTCATCCCAACCCCCCTCTGTTGGATTCAAGCGGCAATATAATCAGCGGATAGATAATATCAGACATGAAAACTAAAGAATGTCATATGCTTTTATTTGGGAAATTATTAGTGTTAATTCAGTGAAGCAAAATAATGCCGTGAAATCGGAGATTACAACCGGGGAAAGAGAAAATAAATAAAGAGCCTTAGAACAACAACAGGAAACTCAATGTTTCATTACACTAATGCAAAAAAAAAGGAGATCATGAGATTCACATCGAGCTTTTGATACTTTTGTTTTGTTTTTGTTTTCGTTTTGTTTTGTTTTGTTTTTTTTTTTTTTTTCCTAACTTAGAGAAAATGAAAACAAAATTAAAAAATGAAGAAATGAAATTAAAATCGTAGATTTCCGAAAAAAGCTTAGGTGATTTCCGACAGCGGAGGGTGGTTGAGATCGATATTGAGATAGAGGAGTCTTTTGATCCCACAGGATGCAACGGAAGCACTATAGGGGTCTGTTAAATCCCCAGTGTGTGCATGGGATTGAGGTTGTTCCATCACCCAGTCTCATGGGTCTTGATGAGGAAGGGCGGAAGAGCGGAAGAGATGGATGGAACTCACAGGTGGGACTTGAACTTCTCAATCCCACAAGAAGCAAGTGATTTTAGTTCATGGAGAAACCTCCCAGCACATATTTAGTTCATGATAGGACGTTCAAGCTTACAGATCCATCTTCTTTCCTCACCGATATGTCTTTGCTTCACCTCAATAGCAACTGGTTTTCAGGCACTGTTCCTGACACCTTCACAGATCTCTCATCGCTTCAAGAGTTAGGCCTTAGTAACAACCTCTTCTCAGGTCCTTTACCTGCACCTACTCTATACATTCCAAACCTCGTTTACTTGGACATCAGATTCAACAAAATCTCAGGTCCCCAGAGAATATCCCGAAGTTTTGGTTTCATGGGTTCTAAACTGAAGGAGATGAGGGCATTTTCGGTAGAGAAATGTCAGAAGTGATCACGTGCTTCCCACGTGATCACTGTTTCATAGTCAAAGCCGCTTTGACTGACGGAATGACTAAATTGAAAAAAATTGAAACTTTAGGGGGGAGGATTGCAAAAATTAAAACTATAGTGTTCGAATTGAAAAACGCTACCAACTTTAGAAAAGTAAACTGTAATTTTTCTAATATGAGCTTATCTTTTTAATATTGGAAAAAAAAAAAATTACAAAATCACTCTATATGGTTGCATAGATCATATGCATTAAACTCCTTATGGTTTAAAATATGACTTCAAATTTTTCGTAGTAAGCATAAGTAGCTGATAATTCTTTACATTGGACGAAAACCTTCAATATGCCACATTATTCTCAATCAAAATTAGAGACAAGTGTCTGCTATAAATATAAAAATATAAAAAATTACAAAACACAAAAACAAAAACAAAAACAAAAGAAGTAAAAATTAAAAAAATAATAATCTCCTTGGAGGTCTTGCACCTAGATCTTGGAAAACTTACACCTTGAGGTATGGAAGCTTAACCTGGCTCTACTCGATCCAATCTTATTGATTGTACCTTAAACTGTGATTTATGTGTTTAATAGTAACGCCTTCAAAATTTAAATAAATTAATAATTAAATTTTATGTGCCTCATACAAGCTCATTTACTACGTAAATAAATCCCACTAGATTTATCTATAACCCGCCACAAGGGCGGAATTAGGATTTGTTTTGTGAGGGGTCTGAACTTTTACACGCACTTACAATCCCTCTATATATGTGTGTTTACGCATTTATGTAAAATTAAATTAGCCAAAAAAAAATTCTAATAATCAAAGTAAATATTCAAAATTTTAATATAATGGCATCACAAATACATAATAATATAAACTAATGGCAAAATAAAATACGCACAATTAATAGGGTCTAAGAAAAATGGGTAATTTTTTACGAATAAGGGAAAATTATATTTTACCCCGCCAAAGTTTGGGACGATTTGCAATTCGACTTCTAAAGTTTCAATTTTGGCAATCTATTCCCCAAAGTTTCAAATTTTTGCAATTTGACCAATTGTATCCAAAACTTCCCATATTACCCATAATTTTTTATTTTTCAAAAAAAAATTTTAAAAAAATTTGGGGTGGCTCCTATGGCCATCTGGCCATTTTTTTACCTCCAAATTTGTTTGTTTGTTTGTTTTTTTTTTTTTTTTTTAATTTTTATAAAAAATAAAAATTAGGGGTAATATGGGAATTTTGGTATAATATTGGTCGAATTGCAAAAATTTGAAACTTTGAGGGAGTGAATTGCCAAAATTGAAACTTCAGAGGTCAAATTACAAATCGCCACAAACTTTAGGGGGGTAAAATGTAATTTTCCCCAGGAATAATCATTATCTTGAGAGATTTCTTAGAAACAAACAAAACACAATCAAGTGTTAGTCGAATGTTACAAATCAAAAAATGAATTAGAAGAAAATGAAATAATTACACAATAAAAAAGAAGTTATCTAATTTTTTTTTTAAAAAAATAAAATAAAGGTGTTGCATTTTAATTAGTACATCAACTGAAAAAGACATGCCTAGTTCTCACGCTGTGTGGGAGGAGTTAAAACTTTTCTTGGGGGTGAAAACCTTGCCTGGCCCTTATAAGGGCATAATATATTTTTTTAAAAAAAAATTAGGGAAAACTTCAGAAAGCTCCTCTGAACTTCCAGCCGTTTTGACATACCTCCTCTGAATTTTTAAAACTCTCACTTAGACCCCCTGAACTTTGGTTTTCTCTCACTTTGGACCATTTTAACTTTTTATACCCATTTTACCCTCAACTAAAACTACGTCGTTTTGGACTCCAAAACTACATCACCACTAATAAAACGTGGCCGTCGTTTGAACTGCTCATAAACGTCGAATACCACTCTTGGCCAAATGGGGTGGGCTGGGACCACCATTTTGGCCAAAGGGGTGGCTAAGCCCTCCCAGCCGGTCCTAGGTGGCGGACCACTTCAGCAGCCTGGGGGCCCGGTCCGGCAGCTCCCACCACAAAAAAAAAAAAAGGGTGGGAGGGAATGCAGGAATGCGTTGGGGTGGTGGAGCTACCCCAGGGGCTGGGGGTGGTTTAAAGCCACCCATGCGGCTGTGGAATTTGACCAAAACCACTAACCACTTGGTGGTCCATTTCCACCAAAGCACCCCTCGATCCCTGCCACATTTTTTGTTTTGTTTTGTTTTGTTTTTGTTTTTTTTGGCCGTGAACCACTTGCCAGGATGACCCAGAAAGGAGGTCACCCCGATTTCCTTTTTTTTTTTTTTAATTAATTAATTTTGCTTTTCTTTTTTAAAAAAAATTAATACCTAAAATGACGTAGTTTTGGGGGAGAGTAAAATGGGTATAAAAAGTTAAATTATTTGACTTTAACGTTAAAAGGGTCCAAAGTGAGAGAAAACCAAAGTTCAGGGGGCATAAGTGAGAGTTTTGAAAATTCAGGGGGGGTATGTCAAAACGGCTAAAAGTTCAGGGGGGGTTTTATGAAGTTTCCCCAAAAAATTACAAAGGCTTAAAATATCCTTGGGGTGCCATGGACCCCCCAAGGCAAGGTTTAGGTTCACCAACCTGCCATAATCAATCTGGTAGTTATAAGCGGAATTTCCCACACCAACTAATAGGGAATTAATTGGGAAAGACTAATACACAACTAGCATAGTAAAAGAAATGCAGAATACGAAAGAAATACAGTGATTTAAGTTACAATACAAAATTTCAATACAATCCTGAGCACAAATACAACGAAACCTTACTAAATACAACAACCTTAAATGCAATAAACTGAAATAAAACTCAACAATATCCATTAAGACTCCTCAGTCATCCTCAAACCTAATGAAGGACTCTAGTCTACCAATTAATGCGATTTGTACCCGATAACCCTGCAAAACAAATAAATGTTCCACAAGTAGAAAGAAAAAAAAACAAGGTAAGTCCATGACTTAAGTAATATACCTCGAAACTTTTTTTTTTTTTTTTTTTTTTTTTGAAACATATCATACTCATTCATTGATAAAAGTTGCGAGCTTAAAGCTCTTACAAACAGAGCAAAAAGCTCTGAAGTAAATCATAGCCGAAGCTAAAGATACAGTCATCAACAACAGACCAAATCAACCAAAACACAGCATCCGCTAACCTATGACTAAATATCAGGTTGAAAACTCAGATCTGCATCTAACAGACACCATCTAATGCATAGGTAGCGCTTATTACTCGGCCTTGAGAGCAAAATCCCCAAGCCGATACTTATTCCATGGCCTTGAGAGCAAAACCCACAGGCCGATACTCATCCTCCTCGACTTGAAAGCCAGGATAAATTTCACATCCACAACCCAAAGGTTTAGACCAGTAATATCGGGCAGCAACCGGGCGCAACAAAGCAGGAGGAGAAAGCCTTATTACAAGCAAAAATAAAACCATACAAGGAAATAAATGGAACAATAAAACTAATGCAGAAAAAGAAATTACAGCAAATAAAACCAAATACAGGGGAACTCAAAGGAAATACAAAACAGAAAAACAACCAAACAAGAAAATAAATGCGAAAAACACTCAAAGCGGGTCACGGCAGCCGGAGGAGGCCGATCGTGAGCTGGCAGGAAACCGCCACAGAAGGTGGCACAAAAAGCTTGGCGCGGGAGGGGCGCGTGAAAAGACCAGACAACGAGCGGTGAGCAGCGAAGCGAGCGCGGAGGAGATCGGCGGCACACACAAACAAACAGGGAGGGGGAGAGTTTGAGTGAAAACCCCTAAAAGCAATACCCATCGAGAGAGAACACAAGCACAACATAACAGAAAACACCAAAGACAGCAACAAACCTAAAACAAAAATCGGGAAGCAAGGAAGGGAGGAAGGATGCAGGCAACGGGCATCCCTCCTCCCCTGAGGTGGCGGCGCTCTGGAAGGGGGCTTAAGGTTTCACAAGGCTTAGGGTTTCTCCTAAAACCATAATATACCTCGAAACTGAGCTCATGCAGTGAGCCTAAAGTTTTAATGCAATAAACAGAATTAAAAGAATTAAGAACTTTTTGAATGTCATGCATTTCACAATTCATTTTAGAAAATAGGTTTGTCTCTACTATTACGCCAGTGGAAAGAATATTATAAGTTTGGAAAAGAATGATAGGGCATAATCTTAATGATAACAGTTTTCAGCATTTGAAATATTAAAACAAGATAATGCATTAAGAATACTATAATATACATCTTGGTTTTACCTTTCCCTCGTATAATCTATTTGGCTTTAATTAACTCCTTCTCGCTCGGTTTGCGCATTTTCGAAACAACCTTTGGTATGACACCAGTGCCCCAATGTGCACAATTAGTGGCAATCATGAAACAGTCTAATCGGATCCAACCCTAGTTCACCCATGTTACTAACAATATCGTGCAGTTGTGACCACCACGCATAAATGGTTGTGTTGGTCACTTAGTTGGCCTATTAGATTCAATGACAAAAATATAAAATAAATAGACCATAAGGTTAAGCTCGTATAATGGTAGTCCATGAGAGCCATTGTCATGTCATACAATGCGCATATTGTCAATTAACATCATTATTATTCTTTCTCAAATGCCAATAGAACTCGATGCATTTATAACAATGTTTGTATACAATAGTTCAAACTAACAAAAGAAAAAATTGTTTGAAAATAAAAGTCTCAAATAGAAGTATTTACTTACCTTAACCACTTGATTGATTTCTCAAACGTCTTAATCTCCTTCACTGTAAACCACCATTTCATCAGCCAAACATTAATCACAAACCTAAAAATACACTTAGAAACCAATAAATACACTTTGGAAACCCTAAATCAAGCTCTAGGGCAATCGAAATATATCCTATGGGTTTTGGAATCAATCCTCTTTGTCTTAGATTGATCATGGGGGACCAGTGATCAATCTTACTGGGCTAGGATCAATCCTGAGGGACCATGGACCAATCATGTTGAGTTGGGATCGATCTTGCATGGGCTAGGATCTATCTTGCTTGTGCAAGGATCGATCTTGGTGCATTCGAGAACTAGTTTCGAGTCCTCCCGAGCCCTTAGCACGCAATCCAAATAATTCTAAGGCCTCGTTTGGTTTGTGAAATATCTAGTCCAGTGAAGAATAAATAGCTACTACTAGAAATAAAAGAGTGTAGAATAGAATACATACATGCAAAAATTGGAATTGAATCAAAATTACAAAAAACCCCATATATTTTTTTTTTTCAAACTGATATTAAAAAAATAAAAACTAAAAACTTGAAATAAAATGGGAGTTCGACCACTCATTGGGGTGGTCGCCCACACACAGAAGCTATCGGGGGTGGCCGTGGCCACCCCTGACGACCCATGAGGTGGTTGCGACCACCCCAGAGGAGCTCCGAGGGTGGCCGCGGCCACCCCTAAAGCAAATTTGGGGTGATCGTAGCCACCCCAAAATGCGACGGGGGTGGTCGCACCACCCCTAGACGGCTTGGGGGTGGTCCCCCAAGGAATCTAGGGTGGTGCGACCACCCCCTACCTCTTCTGTGGGTGGCCGACCACCCTAATGGGTGGTCAAGCCACCCACTTTATTTTTCATATTTTTTATGTTTTATTTTGTTTTTTTTTTTTATTTTGTTTTAAGTTTAAAATAAAATAAAAAATTATATGGGTATTTTTGAAAAATGTATTTCATTCTTTAAGGATTAGCTAAGCCATTTATTTTTGAGTGGCTTAGCTAATCATTTGTGTATGAGATTAGTAGTCCTATGAGAATAAACTATTCCCAAGAATAATGTGTTACCAAACAAATGAATAGTTATACTTAGGATTAGCTAGTCCATTCTAATGGTTTATTCTGCAAACTAAACACGGCTTAAAGGTCCAAGGGATTCAACAACACCTAAAAACATTCCAGAATATCTTAGGTGTCAAGGTTATGCTCTTGATATGAGATCCTCAAGAGTTTACCTTGATTACCTTAAACAATCATAAAAGAATTTGAAATGATGATTGAATACATCATAAACACATCCACTAAAATCATAATATTTATTTTAGAATCATGAAATGATGAGAAACATAAAATATCAATTTTCTTCATTTATTGTATAAAATACATATTTGTTTTCAAAATGAATCATCCCGTCATGAAAACAAAACCCAAACAAACAGCATGGCACGATAGAAATACTAGAAGAAACTAAAGGGTTAATGAGCAGATCAAGGTTATAGGCTTAAGAAAGAAATAAAAAAGAAACAATAGGTTTGAAGGCTTTACCTTGAGAAAACGGATTGAAAGACCACAAATATGGCTGTGGAACTGACATAGAACGTCAGTTTTAGGCTTCTCTCATGTCTCCCCTTCACTCTCACACTCCTTCCTGGAGGCTGGAGGCTAAACTTGTTATACAGATAGGAGAAAATACATAAAATGAAAATGCTCTATAAGGTATGTTACAAACTTTCTTTAAGAAAATATTTGCCTCCACTAGAATTGGTATGCAATAGGGTTAAAGCAAATTTTTCTCCAGGATACAATGGAGCCCAAAAGGTTTTGTGTTTTAACTGCGATCTGCACAAACAAAATTAAAATCCGAAAATACCCTGCGATTTTCTATTTCAATCAGAGACAAAAAGAAATAATAATTCAAATTTCAAAAATCAAATAAGGATATAAATAGAATTGTATTATTATAGATTAATCAATTATCTCTTAATACATATCAAATAATTTCAAATTTTGAAATTAAATCTGGCCGTTAGATTAAATTCATTATTTAATCTCAATCGTTAGATCAACAGTCTAGTAGATCCAACCACTGGATCTATTTAAGAAGAATCGTATGATTTAGATTAAACCACTAAATCGAACGATCTTGACTGTTCAAAAATAAATGGTCATGATTAGATCGCTTCAATGCTTCGTGCTAAGTGTCAAGTGCGTCATCAAGTCGCCACTACAGCATTACAGCCCACACCACTTCTGGTGCTTCGCACCGTACTATAACATGCATGAGGGTGTACCCTAACATACCTCATTTAATAGCTTGAGTTTGTTGGGCCTTATAAATGCCAACAAAATCCTCACACTTTCCAATGTGCGACAATCTTCAGTCAATGCTCTTTAAAGCCTCTCATTTAAAATATTCACAAGACAAAAAATATATATATAAACTTTCGAGTTATTGCGGGTTAAAAATAGGTTGAAGGTCAATTTTTTAGGGTTTTGCACGCTCAAAATTGAGTTTATGTTGCATGAGGTTCAATCCTCTCTTCTTTCTTTCTTTCTTTTTTTTTTTTCGCACTAAACCATTGTTGAAAATAAAATTTATTTTGAAAGCACATGTATTTTAAAAGGATTATTTTTTTTTCGGTATTACATTAATGATGATTAGTTGTTTGCCTTTTATAAATGGCCTAAAGTTGGTTCTTTTATGAAGAAAAGTTTGGTTCTTGCATGAAAGATGTGAACATTAGAAGTTAGTTTCATTTTTAATCTCAAAACAGTGCTAAAGTAACCACCTTTTAACACTGGATAACTTTCCTTGGTTGCCTAACAAAGGGAAAGCAATTATGAGAATAAAGTAAGGGCCTATGTTTTAAAGTGATGGTTGTGTCCTTGCTTATTTAAAGGGAAAATTTCACTTTAAACTCCTAAATTATTGCGCCTTTTGAGAAAATTTCCTAAATTCAAAAACTCTCAATTTATACCTCTGAATTTTTAATTTCAATCAATTTACCTCACTTCGTCAAATGTAGTGGTTAACTTCTAACGGCAATGCCTAAAAAGACCAAAATACCTCCGATTTTCGTTTAAAGGAAAAAAAAAAAAAAAACAAGTGACTTGTGGGTCAAGCGGGTCAAGCAAACCCGCAGCTGGGTCTGGCTGCGACCCAGCATGGGTTTGCTGACCTACGTGGGTCACGACCAGACCCGCCTGGGTCACCGTGGGTATTGTTTTTTTGTTTTTATAACCTTATTTTTTTTAAAAAAAAGTTAAATTTGGAATTAAGGGTATATTGTGAATTTTATAAAAAAGAAAAATCAGGTGTATAAACGTCATTTTAAACTTTTAACGTTTAAAATCTGACGAAATGTGATAAATTGATTGAAATTGAAAGTTCAAAGGTGTAAATTGAGAGTTTTTGAATTTTAGGAGGTCTACTCAAAACACGCGGTAGTTCAGTGGTTTAATGAAAAGTTTTCCCTTATTTAAAAAATGTTTATGCTCAGTAAATGGTGTTCTTAGGGAGTTTTGGGACCTTTGGGACCTTTAGGAGTCTTGGGTTAATAGTGGATTATCTTTTGGTGTCCTGTATTAAAATAAATCATTATCTGGAGGTAATCACTAGGAAAGTGTAAGATTAAGGTTATGCTTTGAGATATGTCTAATATTAGAGCAAGAATTGCAAAATGGAGAAGTTGATCTTTTGTTATGTCTTAGGTTGGGAATGAGCGTTCGAGGTAACCACCCAAAAAACTACCAAAATACTTTTTCATTTAACATTACTATCTTTCAATAAACTGTGCATTTGATACTCATGTTGTGAAGACTAACGTTTTATAAATGATGACTCTGCAATGGGATTGATAAATGTTGATTTTTTAATTGAGATGTATTGTGTATCATGTCATTTATGAATGGTGGTTACATGTGTATAAAGACTTGATTCTATGGTCCACATTTATTTTTAATGTTGTTTGCCTTAGATCTAATGGTTGTCAGTAACACGTCGACTGGAGCCTTATGTGAATTAGGAGGCC
>NC_081551.1:9610495-9615153 GCF_901000735.1 Corylus avellana | reverse complement strand
TATTCTCATATAAATAACCATTCATAGGAATAGGCCCTTATCAAATAAAATTGATCTATTTCGCAAATTAAACGGAACCTTCATTTTTACAAAACGCAATTAAAAATGTGTTTTTTTTTTTTAAAAAAAAAATACAATTTAAATAGATAAACTGCGATTTCGTTAAACATTTACCTGCATTTTTAAAAATAACATTTTAAAATCACAAACTCAAACACACATGTTATCAAATAAGTAAATTTTAACATGCACCGCTCAAATTATTAATAATTTGTCAATAAAATTACCAAAAAATTCCAATCCATTCAGTTGTTGGCTTTGGCTTTGCTTAAAAAAAAAAAGACAAAAACAAAAACATATCTTGTTGACTGCTTATGCGAATCTCAAGTCTGTTTGCCACATGATCCACATGCTTTGATATTTGTGAGGAATTTATATATAATATCTCAATCATTTTTTCATTTTTCCTTTCAAGTTGCTAATAATATCTTGTATAAGAATTTAAATATAAACATATTTATGATATAAACCAAGTTGAAAGACGTGATTCACTTGCTAGGAAAAGTATACATTCCTCTCAAACTATTAAATTATTAATAATATTTCTTTCAAATTATTAATTATGTCAATGTTTCTATTAAACTGTCAAAAAAATTTCATTGTCCTTAAGGCCAGCTAAAAGACAAGTATATCCGGCATACATAGATAATATAATAAGCAGATAGGAATAGAAGTTTTTTTCTTCAAATGGCTCAAAAGAAGCAAAAGAATAATAATATGTAGTTATTTATTTGTTTCAAACTTGATTACAAAAAGTAGTCTCAGCCAACTATAGGTACAAGACGGACCTTCCCATTGTGATCAAGGACAAGGTATACACGATTGCAACAGAAATCCGCCAATCCTACTGTGCCAGGACGTAGGACCACTACTGTTACCAGAGGGTTATCCTTTTGTATCACTGCCTTGGCTAGCTGCCCATTCTTTCCAACCAATTGAGGCCATCGAAATTTGTAACCTACAAGAAAAATATCACACTTTGATACAAGTCCCTACAATATGATCATTTATATGGTGTGGAGAAGAAAATCCCCAAGCATTATCATTTAATTTTTTAAAAAAATCAAATAAAAGAAAAAAAATAATAACTTGAAAGCTTTCATGATGATAATAGAGTAATGTTGTTGTTTTTTTTTGTTTTTGTTTTTTTTTTTTTTTTTAAGTGCTGGTTTTTACTATTACGTCATCAAGTCATATATTAGTAATGAGGAATGTTTTTAAAGTCGGTCTTTAAAAACAAAATAAAAAATAAAAAATAATTTTTGAAGGAATAACATACTATGTGTTTCTTTTTTTATTTCCCATTATTTAAAAAAAAATGTATTTTTCTTCAGAAAAATTGTCATTTAAAAAAAAAAAAAAGGTCATTATTATGAAGAAAAAGACCATTTTTTTTTTAAAAAAAATGCCAAATAAAAAAGGGTTTTGGATTCTAAGAATAAACGTGGAAATAATTAAAATGGAATTTGGAAGTTGAACAAACTAAATAGGAACATAATGAGATCTTTTACTTAATATTACATTTTTTTTTCTTTTTTTTTTCTACTTTTTTAGTACTTGAAATAATGCCCACTTAAAACTACACTCAAATTTAAATAAACGACAAGAAGGATTTTCTTTTCATAATCTTAAAAACACTCATTTGTCTTAACAAAGTTGTTAATTATGATCATAAGGATACTCTCAATTTTAAGTGAAATGAATATAATGATTAAAATTTAATTTTGTTGCATCTAATGGTGTGAATTATATCATATCTAGAATTTTTGAATAGCATGCCAATATATTTATCACATGGCATTATTTATATCGTTAAATACAACAACAGTAAATATTGATCATGAAATGACTCTTCGAGAATCTTTGTCCGCACCGATCAAGGTTATAAATTAAATAAAATTTGAAAATATATGAGAGAGAAAGCGAGAAAGAGTACCTTGAGCACAACATATCTGATCTGTACAAAAACCACTAACACACGGCGGGTAACTAGGCCATGCAACCACTTTAGCCTTCGGCTTGGTTTCTATGGAAGCAGAAGAACCTACCATGACATAATATTTGCATGTTATTGAACATGGGGTATTATTCTAAAAACTATAACTATCTTGCTATATAGTTTGCATGTTCTCTTATGAGTTCTCTTATTATACTTAAATAGTTAGGCACATTTGCTTTTTGTCTTAATTGACGCTCAATTATCACTGTGTTCCTTAACTTTCTTTAACATTCAAGTGATTACTTTGAATATAGTTATATAATGAAATGCTACATACTATATAAACATCATACAAATTATTATCTTATAAATGCTTGAGTAACGAGAGCGATTCAATCCTCTAAATATGTTAAATTGTTGAAACAAATGTTTATGTAAATCTTTTATGATATAAATGGGAAAAATTAACTTTAATATAACGTATAAAATGAATGTTTGACATGGTTTTGCACGCCAATAACACATTATTTATAGGTTTCAATATATATAAAGTAGATTTTTAAGAAGTTACCACAAGTGACGAAAAGAACAAGTAGGGAGAGGGCCAAAATGAACAAGCTCTTCATGATTGAGTGTACTTTTGATTGTTTGAAAGAAATTGATGTGAAAGGAAGGGACTTAAGTAACCGATATTTATAGGAGGATTTTGACATTTTGTTTTTGCTATATTTGAAAAAAAAAAAAAAAAAAACAAAAAAACAAAAACAAAAAGAGGTTTTGAGTTGTTGTGAAACTTCACAAAGAGGTTGATAACTGCAAACAAAAAACTGATTTTTGTGGGGGAAAATAGAAATGTATGTTGTATAAAACTGATTTTTGTATGTCTTAAAATGAAACCTATTGCCAAACTGATTTCAGGCCATATTTCTGGAACTGGTTCTAGAAAACCAGTTTTCAGAAACTTGAACTCAAACATGTTTTTCATGGGTGAGGCTCAATTTTTAGATTTTAAAACTTGAATACCATTTGGAAAAATGAATGCAAGCAGGCTGGTAAGTTGGAGTGTATATATATATATATAATCTGGGGGTGGTTAGATTTTTTTTTTTTTTTTAAATTTTTAATTTTTTTTATAAAAAAGGATACATGTTGTCTTTTGATTGGCTATGACAAAGAATGATTTATTTGACAACAATTCTAACCTTAGGACAGTAAATTGATAGCTTTATTTATTATTTATTTTTTTTAGGGATAACTGACGAAGGGGTTTAAATTAACTGCAACTGAAAGTTCAAGGGTTCAAATTGAGATGTTTTGAAGTTTTAAGGGGACTTGTCAAATCGAGTGGTAATTTAGGGGTTTAAAGTGAAGTTATCAATTTTTTATTTATTCATTAGTATAAACTGATAACTTGTGAACCTTATAAAGTGATTTGATAAAAAATTCATATCTCAAAGACCATTGGAACATTTTTCTCTAAAATAAAACTATAAACTGTGATGTATGAGATTATAGTTAGAAGATATTGGAGATTACAAATAATGAGTGTTAAATATATTGGATAATATATTAGAAGCGGAAGAAAGAGAGAGAGAGAGAGAGAGAGAGAGAAAAGAGAGAGCGGAAGCATATAAGACTACATCTCTTCTATTATGATTATGTATATAATATGATTACAGTGACCTCTATATATAGAGAGGCTAGGACTCATAAGCAATAAACCCTAGACTAAATCTAAAATATATAAGGAAACATAATAACCCTAGAATAATATCAAATATACTCTTAACATTCCCTCTCAAACTCAATGTATAAAATTGAGGTTGGAAATATAAAGGAAAAGATTTTTTTTTTTTTTTTTGGTCGCCGTAAAAGTTGCCGGAGTGATGGCCGGAGGCGGTGCACGGAGGCTGGCGGTAGCAGAACCCGGTTCTAACCTGTTGGGTTGAAAATCTTGGATCCGGGTGATTTCTCAAATACTCCAATATCTTCCCTCAAACTCAAGGTTTGAGAAAAAGAAAGGAATTTTTTTTTGTTTTTTGTTTTTTTTTTTAGGTACGCCGGAAAAGTCGCCGGAGGTGGCCGGTGGCGGTGAAAGGCGGCAGGCAGAGGCAGCTGGTTGGGCTGAAGCCTTAAAGAAATTGGGCTTGAGGCCTTGAAGAAATTGAATCAATTGGGCCGTTTGAATGGGCCAAAGATGGCCAAAACCTATGGACCATTAAAATGGTTGACCCGAAAATTATATGAACCGAGTCTAACCCGATGAATCGAGTTGACAAATTTGGACCGGTTTGAAGAGCTTGACCCCGATGACCCAGTTTAGGAACCGGTATTGGACCGGGTTGGGCGGAGATCCGATTTGAACCAATGACCCGGTTGGAACCGGTTTTAGATCGAGTCGGATGCTTGTATGGATCCGATTTGGGTTGATGGATTGGTTTGAATCGGATTTCAAACCCGTTGGATCGGGTTGAAGAGTGGGCCGGTTTGAATTGGGACAAAAAAAGGCTGAAAACCCATTGACCTTTAATGGATGGTCTGACCCGATTTGAGACAATCCGGTTCTAACCTGTTGGATCGGGTCAAAAATGGATGGATCTGGATTTTTTTATTTTTTATTTTTTTATTTTTTTTATTTTTTTATTTTTTTATTTTTTTT
>NC_081551.1:9544283-9610395 GCF_901000735.1 Corylus avellana | reverse complement strand
AGGTGGAATAGTAGGTGGTAGGTGAAATAGTAAAATGAGGGTATAATTGTAAATTTAAGGTAGAATAGTGTTTGATTTTCTCCTATAAATAGAGCTCTTCTCCTTCACAATTTTCACAACTCATCTCCTCTCCCATCTCTTGCATATATTCTTCCTTCTTCCGCTTTTTACTCGGTCTTTCTTCTTTCTAAGAGTATTTACTCAGAACAGAGAGAGAAAGGGCGAGACCAAGCGCTACAAGAAAGAAAGAACACAAGAGATAGCGGACTTTAGAAATTAGTTTCAAAAGATATACTAGCGGTGTTAGTCATATTGGAGCAACTAGATTCCTTCATACCACTTTTAGCTTCAGTCTAGAGGTAAGTAAATTCACTACCCCTTCTAAAATTACTTAATGTCATGCTATTTATATATTCTTGTATCAAACTGTAAATGATTATTTTATTTACCTGTCATGGAGATATGTTGCATGCATGAAGGATTTCTAAAAAAGAATTATTTAGAAAGTTTATATTTCTTTAAATGCTTTTTAAGCACAACAAGTTTATATTTGGAAAAGTTTCCATTTTAAGAAAAGAAAGATGAGAAATGATGATGATTATAAGAAAGAAAAAAGATGATAAACCCTCCTACATGTTGCCCTAAGATGCATCAAAAGAAGTACAAAGAAAAGTACAAGAGATGAGATAAATGTTTATAAAATGAGGGCACATGTATGGAGGAGAGTATTTTTGGCCCCAAGATAAGATAAGATGAGAGTTCGGTACCGATACTCGGATGGAGGCGAAACCACTGAAGGAGGCTATGCCAGAAGGTGGTATTCCATCAACATGACCGTTGAGTGCACCAAGAAAAGAGTTAATTAACGGTCGGGCATGGCTGTGGCCACAGTTCAGTGCCATGGTCACAAGGACCCGCAACCCTCGTACACAGGGGTAATAGTGTACATGGGCCTTATTATGAGAAAATGATACTATATTTTCAACGATGATATGCTATGATGATTTACAGAGATTATTTATAATGATGCATTATGATGATAATTTATAAAGATGATTTACAACGATACTATATTTTCAACGATGATATGCTATGATGATTTACAGAGATTATTTATAATGATGCATTATGATGATGATTTATAAAGATGATTTACAACGATGATCTATTACTAGATGTAATAGTATGTATATGTTACGGGAGATGCAACCGTACATACAGATATTATTATGGCTAGAATTATATTTATTTGCAAAAACGATTTTCAAAACTGAGAACAAGGAGTAAAACTATTTATGGTTGTGGATTTTACTTGCTGGGCCCCTTTGGGCTCATTCAGTTTTATTTCTTGTTTTCAGGTAGAAAGGATGCTGGGATAGGAGGCCGGAATGGGGACGGGAATAATTATTAATTTTCAAAGTCTTTCATATCAGTGATTATAATAATATGATATTCCGCAACTAAAGTTTAATGTTTTCTAATTTCACTTGTAATAAAATCTCTTGAATAATGTTTTATGCATTTATTGTATCTTTTAAAATCAAGAACTCTGATAAACCTTATAGATCTTTGCAAGAATTTTGTTATAAAAGAAGAAAAGTGGCAAACTCAGCCTTAACGGGCTGGGGATGTTACAATTTTGGTATCAGAGCAAAGGTTATAAGGTTCTGGCAGACTTTTCAAAAAAAAAAAAAAAAAAAAAAAAAAAAATTGGGGGGTTAATGAGAAGCCACATTCCGGCCAAGTAGAGTGTGCATTGTTGTGTGGTCTCTAATAAATGATGCATGAGCATTTTTCTAATGGTTAATTTTTGTTAAAAAAAAAAAAAAAAAAAAAAAATCATCCTAGTGTGATTAATTTGGAGGATTTTATTATTGTGATCATGTTAATGATGGAGATGAATTTTTATTTTATAGATAGGTTGTGATCTATAGTATCTGCCTATTTGGATTTGCGGCAGTTTTCTAGAGTATCGATTGATAAGGGTATATTTTAAGGTGTCTCGAGGATTTAGAAAAGATTATTGATCATGATTTAAAAATCGTATGATGATTTTATAGATTTAGGTTGCGAGATGCTTTGTGAAATTAACT
This sequence comes from Corylus avellana, assembly GCF_901000735.1. Classification (NCBI taxonomy): domain Eukaryota; kingdom Viridiplantae; phylum Streptophyta; class Magnoliopsida; order Fagales; family Betulaceae; genus Corylus; species Corylus avellana. Next base: position 9,608,302 of record NC_081551.1, on the reverse strand, counting down.
TGTTGATAAAATGGTTTTATTGATTTAAGTTGTGAAACAAATTGTGTAAGTGACTTGGTAACGAATGATCTTATGGATGTCGGTTGTGAAAAGATTCTTGAACTGAATTAATGGTATAAGAGCTTATATGAGTTTTTGGTAATGGCTAAGGTTTGGTCGATGACAATAATGATACTATGATTGATGTTATAATATATGGATTGATGAATAAGGATTACGTAGTGGCATGAAGTGAATGCCTAAGTATTGCAGGGATAAATGCAAATGAGGTATACCCTAGAATCTATAAGATATTTTGATATATAAAGTTGTGGTTTAAGGATTTTGATATTTTCAAATGATTGTGATGACTTTAAGGTACAATTCATGAAATCTTTGAGGTGATTCTTAGAATTTGAGGTGCTAGGTTTTCTGTAATTGAGGTAAATTATATTGAAGTGATGCTTAAAGTTTTGAGGATGAATTGATGCTCCTAGGTTGTGGATAATATTTAAATTTTGAGGCATTAGTGGATATGAAATTATGAGAAATTTTAGTTACATGCCAAAGCTTTTGATATAATTTTCTTTTACTAAGTAAAGATAATGGATTATTATTCTTGAGGTAAATTGAAGCATAAAGGTAAGAGTTGAAAGACAATATAATACAGTGATATAATATAGTGACATGATCTAAATTTTCTCTTATAAGATATATGTTCAATGATATTAAGGTATTTTAGAGGTTGATAACATGTGATGGTGCATACTTAGATGTTTTATTGAGTGATTAACTTGTTAAACAGATTGTTTGTTTAAAGGAAGTTATTACAATGACAGAATGATTTCATAATGAATATTGAATGAGCACTGAATGATTACGAAAAGAAATGTTTGGAGAACAAGCTCCTTATAATATTACATACCAGTGTCCATAAAAAAAATAAATAAAAAAATAAAAAAAAGAAGGGAATTTGTTGCATAAAGAGACACGTGGTAATGATGAGCAGATGATTCCTCAGAGCTGCTCCAGGAAAATTATTTCTGCATAGAGAAAACCTAGTATGAGCAGAATCGTATATATTTATATAATTGAATTATCAAAGAGAATATTTATTTCTAATGAGGTACCTGACTAGAGCGTGTGCGGAGAGACTTGCAACACCCCTGAACATCGACCCGGAGTTTTTCGTGCTGTCGCTGGAGACGTTCGGTATTCTTCTCCATTTCTAGCATCTTTGGTCCCAAGTATTCTGCGTAAGATAACACCATCTTTTTCAGCTGAGTATTCTCCTGCTTCAAATCCACGTGTTTTCGTTTGTAGTATTTGAGCAGTCGCTGTAAGACCCCGATTTGGTTTCTTGAGACTTTCAGCTCAACATTTCTGGCACTCAAACGTTGTGCCATGTCAGAAACTGAAGCAGCACCTTGGATACTGAATGCCAATGAGTTATTAATAGCATCAGTATCCGACCTATCAGCTAAGAACGTTTGATCCCGTGGAATTACGAAACCTTTGGCCACTGCTACAGCAGTAGAATCATGGAGCATGACAGAATCGTGAATAGTGATAGGACGATTGTCAAAGACAAAAGTTGGCTGCCATACATTAGGATATGCAGCAGGTTCATTAGGGTGTGAAATAGGTACGACGGGATGTATAGCAGGCACTTCAGGGGGAACAACAGGCACATCCGGTTGCACGTCAGGCATAACAATGGGTTGTGCTGCAGGAGCAATATTCAAATCGAGGTTGTTAACGGATGATGATGATACTCCCATATTTAGGAGAGTAAGGAAAAATAGTTGAGAATACGAAGAAATTGGGAGAGATGAAGTACTGAGAAGAGACTAAGCGTTAGGAACTGAAGAAATTTTTGTGAAGTTTCTGGAAGCAGCAGACGAGTAGCCTTAAAGAAAATTTTTTTTTCACTTCAAGCGAAATGAACAGTAAACGACAAAGCGTTAGGCGACCTCGGGCCGCGATGGAAACTTTGTCAAAAGATCCCGTGAAAGTAGGATCTTGTCTCCTGTCATAATTCGACTGAGCTCATTTTTCAAACCCACTGTTCAATCAACGACTTCGGATACCATGCGTGGGCAACTGAATGAAATGTCATGCCAACGCGCACCACGCGCTCGTTCGTTATCCAGAAACCCTTCATATAAATTCACACCTCTTTCTCCATTGCAAACGCATGACTTCTGATCATACCCCTTCACCTGAGATCTTCTGCTAATAGCCTTCCATACAATGAAAGCTCGACTGTTCTCCTAGTTGAGCGTATCCTCAAGAGAAAAATGCAGCATCACAACATGATTCACAAACCCAACACCTTATACTCTCAGTGGTAAACCATTGAAGCAAGATTATCGTTGATCATGTCCTGATGAAGCAAGATTATCCTTGATCATGCTTCTCAGGCTAAATATCTCTCTTCTCTTCAAGTATCCATACATGACAGAAGAGAGAGAGCATCCGATGTGGGTATTTTGAAAGTCTCGGAAAGAGCTCACATGCAAATCATGTCCTGAAATGCTTTTCAAATCTTCATTTCTAGAAAGCAACAGGACTATCTTTCTCTCTTTCTCTTCTTGACCTTGCAAGACCCAAGAGAGAAAGATTTTAGCATGTGTACTTTGGAACATCCAGCTTGGAAACTTACCCATATCCTACTTTGCTTGCTTATCAATTTCATCTCTAGAACGCAGCAAGCACAATATGTATTAGTCAAGAATGGATGAGAATCTTACATTTGATGTAATCGTGTATTTCGTTTGAGTTGAAATCATAATTACGAGTTTCTTTTGTTGAGTTATGATTTGTGAAGTAAAGATGTAGTACAGAGAGATTTTGCTGATATTGTAACATCGACGCAAGATTTGGGATGAGAAAATAGAAATAATTGTGTATTTAGAATGAATCGAATTATGATGTCACTTCTGAGGTATATTCATGTAATGATGTTTGAATGTTGGTGCTATTTACTTTTACAGGTATATGATGGTGAGAAGTTAATAATTATTAGAGCATCATATTAAAATTTCGTATGCATGATTTGGAATACTGAGATACTAAAGAGAATATAGGCAGGAATGATTTTTACACCTTTTTGATAAAATTGATTAAATTAGATCGAGAAAATTTATTGCAGGCTTGAAATGAGGACTATGATGTTTGGAGGTATAAACTATTGATCACATGATTTATTAATTTGATGTTTAAACCTTGATTGTAGACTGTTGATGAATAACTCGATTGTTGTTATTGAGGTTGGAAAGAAACAATGGAAAAGATTTTGAGGTATGATTTTAGTGTGAACTGATGAATGATTGCAGAAATCGTGACTTTAGACTGTGAATAAGATTTACTCCTAGTAGAAGGAGATAAAATTTCAATATGATAAAAGAGAGTAGGCTTTGATGAAGGATTGAAAGGATTATTTAAATCTGAATCCCTCAACTTGAAGATTGGACGATAATATTATAGGTTTTAATTTCGAGGACGAAATTCTAATAAGGAGGGAAGATTGTAGTGCCCCAGAATTTTCAAAGCTATTTAAATAGATTATTTTGATAATGATGTTATTTTAATATCCATTGTAGCTAAGGATTTTAATTCTTGGGAAATTTATGAGAGTGGTAATTAGAGAATGGTAATTGGTGAAATAATAGGATAGTAAATATGTAGCACCTCAGATTTTGAAAGTCTTATTTTAGAGATATTAATTTGATGCTATGATTATATTCATATTAGGCAATGATGTTAATTCTTGAGAAATTTATGATATTGTATGAATGGTAATTGGAAATTGGTAGGTAGAATAGTAAGTGGTAGGTGGAATAGTAAGTGGTAGGTGAAATAGTAAGTGGTAGGTAGAATAGTAAGTGGTAGGTGGAATAGTAGGTGGTAGGTGAAATAGTAAGTGGTAGGTAGAATAGTAAGTGGTAGGTGGAATAGTAGGTGGTAGGTGAAATAGTAAAATGAGGGTATAATTGTAAATTGAAGGTGGAATAGTGTTTGATTTTCTCCTATAAATAGAGCTCTTCTCCTTCACAATTTTCACAACTCATCTCCTCTCCCATCTCTTGCATATATTCTTCCTTCTTCCGCTTTTTACTCGGTCTTTCTTCTTTCTAAGAGTGTTTACTCAGAACAGAGAGAGAAAGGGCGAGACCAAGCGCTACAAGAAAGAAAGAACACAAGAGATAGCGGACTTTAGAAATTAGTTTCAAAAGATATACTAGTGGTGTTAGTCATATTGGAGCAACTAGATTCCTTCATACCACTTTTAGCTTCAGTCTAGAGGTAAGTAAATTCACTACCCCTTCTAAAATTACTTCATGTCATGCTATTTATTCATTCTTTAGTATATTGTAAATGATTATTTTATTTATGTATTATGAAGTTATGTTGCATGCATGAAGAATTTCTAAAAGAATTAACTAGAAAGTTTCTATTTGTTTAAATGCTTTTTAAGCACAACAAGTTTATATTTGGAAAAGTTTCATTTTAAGAAAAGAAAGTTGAGAAATGATGATGATTATAAGAAAGAAAAATGATGATAAACCCTCCTACATGTTGCCCTAAGATGCATCAAAAGAAGTACAAAGAAAAGTACAAGAGATGAGATAAATGTTTATGAAATGAGGGCACATGTATGGAGGAGAGTATTTTTGGCCCCAAGATAAGATAAGATGAGAGTTCGGTACCGATACTCGGATGGAGGCGAAACCACTGAAGGAGGCTATGCCAGAAGGTGGTATTCCATCAACTAGACCGTTGAGTGCACCAAGAAAGAGTTAATTGACGGTCGGGCATGGCTGTGGCCACAGTTCAGTGCCATGGTCACAAGGACCCGCAACCCTCGTGCACAGGGGTAATAGTGTACATGGGCCTTATTATGAGAAAATGATACTATATTTTCAACGATGATATGCTATGATGATTTACAGAGATTATTTATAATGATGAATTATGATGATGATTTATAAAGATGATTTACAACGATACTATATTTTCAACGATGATATGCTATGATGATTTACAGAGATTATTTATAATGATGCATTATGATGATGATTTATAAAATGATTTACAACGATGATCTATTACTAGATGTAATAGTATGTATATGTTACGGGAGATGCAACCGTACATACAGATATTATTATGGCTAAAATTATATTTATTTGCGAAAATGATTTTCAAAACTGAGAACAAGGAGTAAAACTATTTATGGTTGTGGATTTTACTTGCTGGGCCCCTTTGGGCTCATTCAGTTTTATTTCTTGTTTTCAGGTAGAAATGATGCTGGAATAGGAGGCCGGAATGGGGATGGGAATAATTATTAATTTTCAAAGTCTTTTCATATCATTGATTGTAATAATATGATATTCCGCAACTAAAGTTTAATGTTTTCTAATTTCACTTGTAATAAAATCTCTTGAATAATGTTTTATGCATTTATTGTATCTTTTAAAATCAAGAACTCTGATAAACCTTATAGATCTTTGCAAGAATTTTTGTTATAAAAGAAGAAAAGTGGCAAACTCAGCCTTAACGGGCTGGGGATGTTACAGTTAACCCATGGCAGAGAGCTAGGGTTGACGTGACGGGCTCTTTAGAGGACACTCTGGCACGTGTGGAGCACGCGCCAGGGGCTGGCGACCACTCGCCGCGCCAATAGGGTTCACTGGCACGTGTAGAGCGTGGGCGCATGAAGCCCACGCACACACTCTTTGGTCGAAGGGTGGCGATGGGTCCACTCTCCAATGGCGGTGATCTCGACGGATTTGAGATCACCGGCTACGGATCTGCCGAACGGAGTGAAAACCACTAAGATCTGACATAGGTGGAGGCGCGTGGAGGAGCAGCAGCCGCGGGTGGAGGCTTGTTAGAGAGACGACAGTTTCTGAAGGCGGAGCATGGAGGTGCGTGCAATGCTGGAATAGTCTGAGATTGCACAAATCCACCGTTTTAGGGCCAAGACACCACTTTTGGTGGTTATTTGGCCGAGAGGAGTCAAGGTGGCGGCACAATTGGCTCAGGTAGAAACTGCCGGAGGAGCGTGGAGAAGCTCGGAGGGCCGATGGCGGCGGATCTTCCACAGATCTGTAGATCTAAAGGAGTGGAAGAGATTTTGAGCGGAAAACCGCTTGGCGGCGCGTTGATGACCTGATTTGGGAGGTCGCCGGAGGGAGCGCCAAATTGTGAGCGGAAAACCGCTTGGCGGCGCACCGACGACCGGAATTGGGAGGTCGCCGGGAAACATTAAAGATGTTTATTGAAGGCCACAGAAGGTAGCTCTGATACCATGTTAAATATATTAGATAATATATTAGAAGCGGAAGAAAGAGAGAGAGAGAAGAGAGAGAGCGGAAGCATATAAGAGTACATCTCTTCTATTATGATTATGTATATAATATGATTACAGTGACCTCTATATATAGAGAGGCTAGGACTCATAAGCAAGAAACCCTAGACTAAATCTAAAATATATAAGGAAACATAATAACCCTAGAATAATATCAAATATACTCTTAACAGAATTGACTAAAGATCTAGACATTGCAAATCAAAGATTACTAATATTTGATTTGTAACTGAGGATGGTCACCAACCTTGGAAAATTTGTTTTTTGTTTTTTTTTTAATTTATATTTATAATTTTATTTTTACCTTTTCATTGTTATATATATTTTTAAATGGAACAAATGTCGTCTTCTGATTGAGTATGGCGTAGCAACAACATTCAAACTTTAACATAAAAGGAGAACCAAAGAATCTATTTGGTAACACTTCTAACCTTAAAGAGTAAATTGATAACTTTTAAAACAATGGGGAACGATTTGATAAAAGTCAACACATCATGGACCAATGAAGCATTTTCTCCTTTATTTTTCGTGTTTTTCTCCCTTCAATAATTCGATGGCAAGATGTTTTTGCGAGCCCAAGAAAATAAAGTAAAATTCCCATCACTTGGTAAACTAAGGTTGAAACATAAAATGCTTTTTGTCGGAAAATATTTTAAACATAAAATATTTTTTTGAAAAATGATTTCCTGTAAAATAATTTACGATGTTTGGCGTATACGGAGTCCTGCAGGGACCCCATTGCGACTCGCCCGGGACCCTCCCGGACCCCGCCTAAACCCTATTGGGACCCAACAATGTCATTTTCGTAATTTAAAGTTTAATATGATTTTTCGTATACACCAAATACCGAAAAATGTTTCCTGTTGAAAACATTTTTCGATGTCAGTGACCCGACAGGACCCTGCCTGATTTTCCGTACATGTCAAATATTCAAAAATGTTTACTAATAAATCATTTTCCAAGAAAATGTTTTTCGCTAAAAATATTTTCCGACGTCGAGTCCCAATCAAATCTCGGGCGGGTCCTGGACAAGTCCTGACTGAGTCCCGATGGGGTTCAGCGCATGTCTGGTTGGATCCCAGGCGGGTCATGGTCAAGTCCCATCTGGGTCCTGGGCAACTCTCGACGAGGTCTTGGGCGGGTCTTGACAGGGCCCGTCGATTTGAGAATGAGATACTCAAACTCGGAAAATGGTTTACGGTTTTCGAAAATAGAAACCATTTTTCGAAAATTAAAGAAGAATTTTCGGTCAATGGGAAAATATTTTTCATTGACTATTATTTTATGTCGCACCAAATACCCGAAAATAAGGAAAACATTTTACTACGAAACAAATGGAGCATTAGTATGGGAATTGGGGAGAAACTGGTAATACCGTTTACTAAGTCGCCAAAGGCCCACTTAAGCTCAATATAGCCCATTAGCCCAATAACTTAGGAAGATGCACTTACACGTAAGAGTACTAGCAGCAGATGCCCTATATGTCATCTTCTTCCTTATGTTTAGAGAAAATTTCAAAAAAACTACAAAACTATACTCACATCAGATTTCTTACATTTAGCCAACCCTCAAATCAATGGTTGCTACAATGTTTCCCAATCTGTAAGGAACCAAAAGTGGCTCCCTATACATTATTTTAATATAAACATTTTTATTTCATTTCTGGTCTTTCATCTTTTTGTCTTTAATTGGGGATAGTGTTGGGATTTTGTGAAAAAAGTGAGGGTAGATAGGAAACTTGTATTTTGTAAATAAATAATATTTTAATGGTATAAGAAAAGGTAATGAAAACTATTGTGAAATATATTTTCATAGGGAAGTAAAAAGTAGTTTTGTTCCCTAAACTTATGGAAAATTAAAGAGAAGCTGCTTCTAGTGCATTAAGCTTGGTGAGCCATCCCAATTGATGTTTTACAAGCCCAATTAACTGCCCTCTAACAAGCAGTCACCTTACCTAAGGGCACGTGGAAGAAGGACCATAAAAGGAAATGCATCTCTGGTATCCCTCTAATCACAACCTTACCTATTTAAGAGTGTCTTCCGCCGATATTTCTGGAAAGTCACATGTGCCTGTTTCTTGTTTGGATTTGGCTTAGGTGATTTTAAAAAACTACAACACCTATGGTGATTTGGCTTAGGTGATTTTAAAGGTCTAGACTTAAATTCTCTCTCTTTCGCATAGACAACTTAAAATTAAATCTGAACCGTTGAGAAAACTACTACATCGTAGGTGTCGTAGTTTTTTTACCCGAGAAGATAATCTGCTCTCGCTCTCACACAACTTCTTTTCGTTTTGTAATCTCTACTTTTCACTGGTATCTCGCTATTTCTATTAACTCCACCTTCCATATATTTAATTATTACTTTCTCTTTCCCGCCCTTTTTATATTTCTTAGTCCGAAGCTTGTTTGGTTGCCGAGGAAAGAACAAAGAAAAGAAGAGGAAAAATATTCAGAAAACCAAAGAAAATTTGGATTCTAATATATGTTTCTTACTTTTTCGATTTTGTTGGAGAATCTCATGCTTAGTGGAGTTAATTTTGGTGTAGTGGTTCCACTCGTTGTTATGATCTTTTAGCAAAAAAAATTTGTATTAATAATTTGGGCAGTCCATATAATAAATTGCTTGGGAAGTCTACCATTGAATTGTGTAAGTGTTATGCTATGACATCTATTATTTTATTTTATTCTATTTTAAGGGGAGGGGCTTGTTGCACTATATTTTTCTCTCTTTTTTTTTTTTTTTTTTTTCTCGAAAATCTTGATCCACTATCATGTGTTTTCTTATTATTATTATTTTTTTTCGAAAATGATTGTTATTTCTATCATGTGTTCATATTTCTTAATTATGTTTGAATAACTTGTTTCTTTTGGTCTAAAGTAAATTTGATTCAACTCCATTAAGAACCTTAATTCTTGAGAGTTTCTTTTATTTTATTTTTTGTTGGAAGAAACAAAAATTAGGATGATGTCTCACTAATGATGTTACTAAATCCGTGTTGGTGTTTCAATTCACATATGAAGACCCTGTTTATAAAGTGGAGAATCTCAATTGTTGCAAACTTTTTCCAGTTCTATGTTGGCAGCATTGCTTAAAAACTCTCAAGATTAAAGACTTCGGAGGATGAGCAAATAAGAAAGCTCTAGAGAAATATTTGTATGAAAATGCACAAATATTAGAGAACTTTCAATATTTTAAAGGACTTGTATTGCTTAAATGTGACAAAGATCTGGAGCTTTAGAGAATGTGCATATAAAAAGATTCTAAAAGAATCTCTTAGAGAATGCATCTTTTTTTGAGATTGTCTCACACATTGTGAACTTTTGAATCGATTTTGTTGGTGTTTATTTTTACTTTAAATAAATATTCGAGAAAATTGAATGTTTATCTAATAATTAATTTTAGGAGACATATTATGTCTATGGCGGTGGAGCTATTGACATTGTGTCTGGTTGGGTTGAATTAATTGATGTTCTCAATCTAATTTTCATCTAATTTAGTATATGAAAGATAGAAAGTACGTTATTTATGCTCCGTTCAGTTCGACATAAAATGTTTGTAGGAAAATGTTTTCAGCATAAAACATTTTTATGAAAATAAACATTTTACGATGTTTAACGTGTACCGAAAATCAGAATTATATATATATATATGAGTGCTACACATACCAAATTGTCCCCCCAAAAGTTAATTCTCAAATGACGTGCCACCATCTCATGAGATTTATTATTTTGGAAAGTGTGTCACCAACTCATGTGATGATAGCACATCATTTAAGAACTAACTTTTGAGAAGAAAATTTGAAATGTGCAACATTTTTCATATATATATATATATATATATCCACAAATCCAGTGGTAGATCTATTAAATTTGCAAAAGGAGAGTTGAGATAATAATGCATGTATAGCACGTCTCAACAGTTAAAGGAGCAATATTAATCGTTAGATCCTGTCAAATAGATGCTTTGAAGAAAAAAAGTTTTTTTTTTTTTTTTTTAAATAATAATAATAATAATAAAAAACCTTAACGGCATAGCATTCTTTTTTGACAAGTATATTACATGTACTGCAACTACTATAATGTTATGCAGAGAGCACCGCCCCTTCCTCCATGGTTTTTCTTCCCCTTTCCTCCCCGCCTCTTCTCTCCCCCTCTTTTTCACCTTTGCTTGTCTTTGTTTCTTGCTTGTCTGTTTGTTTTTGGCACACTTTGTGGGTGCCATTCTTGGAGGATTTACTCAAACTACCCCTAGTTCTTTGAGTGCGCTATTGATCTCCTCCGCGCCGCTTTATCGTCCACTGTCCACTGCCAGGTCTGTTATCACGGCCCCCACCGCGTTTCACTAGCCCTATTTTGCTTCTAACGCCAGCTTCAGTTTCCGACAAGCACGCGATCAACCTTTCTTTCGGCCGCCGTTATCTGCTTAGTGTGCTCCTGTTTTTTGGCTTTCATTTTCTCTGTATTTTTCGGTTTCTGTTGTTTTTTCCCCTGTTATTTGTTCCTTATTTTATATTTCCTATTGTTTTGTTGCTTGTAATAAGGTTCTGTTTTCTTGTTGATCCGTTAGGTATTTGTTTATGATCCAAACCCTTGAGTTGTAGATGAGATCTATATTCTGGCTTTCGGGTCGAAGAGGAAGAATTTCGGCATGAGAGTTTTCTACTCCCAGGTCGAGGAATAAGAGTTACCTACACATTGGAATGAGCCTGTTTGAAGCAGATCTGTTGTTATATCTGAAGATTAGTTATGGGTTAGCGGATCTTGTTTGAGATTTGGATGGTTGTATCTTTGACGTCATCTTCGACGTTTGTAACCTCGTAGCTTCGGCTATAGTTGCTTCAGAGCTTTTTGCTTTGTATTGTAAGAGCTTTATGCTCGTATTATCTTTGAATGAATGTGATTGAAATATTTTCCTCTTCAAAACAAAAAAAAAAAAACAAAAAACAAAAAAAACTACTATAATGTTATAAATGTCATGTTAATCTCAATACCACTTTCCATTGCCATAGAATAAATAAATAAAATTATTACCCAACTAGACATGCATAATTAAGTTATCACCAATAGCCTCTGCAGGAGCAGGATCCTTTCCTGAAATGATGGAAGCGGCTCGAGTCTCTCAAGATAATTTCATGGTCAATGATGTTGGATATGTAGGTGATAGCAGTGTGGCAATCACCACAAACGCGCAAGTTCTTGGTGATTCGGATGGGTGCGCCTGCAGGTGATGTAAGGATGCCATATGCAAGCGCCAACTTCTCACTATGTTCAAAAAGAAGGCCACCCTTCTCCTCATCGTCCACATCATGAAGAGCAAAGCTCGTCTCAGGAACATACCCCATAGCTTTGATGCGTTGAATTAGGTCTGCAAGGATGTCGTATATTTGTTGACACTGAGGATGAGACCTGTCCCCCACAAAGAAGGTTGCAGTACCTTTCTTTCCTTGGACCCAACTGCAACCAGGCCTCTTCTTGATCCCTGTATGTTTCATCAAAGATCTGATCCTGGCCACATCTTTCCAGCGACTGGCATTGGCATATATGTTTGACAGCAAAGTATATGTTCCATCATTTTCTAACTCCAATTCTGACAATCGATTTGCAGCATATTCTGCAAGTGGAACATTTTGATGGATCCTGCAAGCACTAAGCAACGCCACCCACACTATCGGGTTCGGCTCCATCGGCATGCCTTCTACGAGTTTCAGAGCCTCGTACAGGCGACCAGCACGGCCCAAGAGGTCAACCATGCAAGCATAGTGTTCCACTCCAGGAACAACCCCAAAATCCTCGCTCATGCTATTGAAGTAGTTTATTCCCCGCTCGACCATTCCGGTATGACTGCAAGCATAAAGAACAACAACCAAGGTCACGCCATCAGCCTCGCACCCCGCTCTCCTCATCTCATCAAAAACCTGGAGAGCTTCTTCTCCATGACCATGCATGCCATAACCTGTCAATAGAGATGTCCAAGAAACAGCATTCCTCTGCTTCATGTTATCAAACACAACTCGAGCAGCATCAATGTCTCCAGATTTGGAATACATATCTATGAGGCAATTAGCTACAAACACCATCATAGAGTCATAGTGATTGCGTAACACATGACCATGAATTTGTTTACCAAACCTCAAGGCACCCAAACGAGAACAAGCGATCAGAGCACAAGCTATGGTAAAAGCATTTGGCTTTAAAAAATTCTCCTGTTCAAGCATCTTGGAGAAAAGCTCCAGTGCATCATTGGCTTCTCCATGCTGAGCATACCCGCCAATCATGACAGTCCAACTTACCACATCCCTATCCTCTGGTGCTATTGAATCAAACATCATTCGTGCTACTTTAGTACTTTTGCACTTAGCATACATGTCAATTAGACCATTTATTACCATTAGATCTTCCCTGGGATGACTTCCCTTTTTGTTAAGAATACATTTTGTGGCATAACCATGAATCTCTTTTCCATGAAGCAATGCTCCCACAGAAGCACAACCTGAAAGAAGAGACACCAGAGTAATAACATTCGGGTCCGACCCACAGACGCGCATTTGCCTGAACACATCCAATGATTCATAACCATGCCCCCTCTGAGCATACCCCGCAATCACCGCACTCCAAGTCACGACATCCAACTGAATATTGTCCTCCCGCATCTTCTCAAACAAAGCAAGAACATCCTCAAATCTACCAATCTTAGAGTATCCAGTAACCATGGCATTCCAAGAAACCACATCCTTAACCATCATCCGGTCAAAAACCTTGTTTGCTTCATCCATCATTCCACACTTGGCATACATGTCCACTACAGCATTACCCACAAACACATCCTCGACCAACCCACTCCGAAACGCAAACCCGTGAACCTCCTTACCCTGCAACCAAGCACCCACGGAAGCGCAAGCTGGAAGAATATTCACAATGCTAACAGCATCCGGGCAGATTCCTCGATCATCAGTCATTCTATCAAACATTTTGAGTGCATTCTTAGCATCGCCACCTTGTACGTAAGCAGCCACAATCGAATTCCACGAAACCACATCACGTATCCCTCTATTGCACAAATCATCAAACACCCGGCGCGCCTCATCCAACGCACCACACCTTCCATACATTGCCACCACCGCATTACAAACAAAGACATTGGACTCAAACCCATTTGTGCACACCACGGCATGGACCGAAGCGCCTCGACGAAACGACGGCATCTCGCCACAAGCTTTGAGAACAAAAGGGAAGGTATAGTGGTCAGGTCTCCACCCAAGTATCTGCATTCTTCTGTACAAACCAAGCACCTCCTCGAGAAACCCAAGACGCACCGCACGTCGTATCAGCGCGTTCCACCAGTAGACGGTGAAATGCGACGGAGCAAGGCGCTCGAGCAACGAAACGGCCTGCACTGGAGCGTCGCAGGCTATGTAGGTGCGGATGAGGTCCGTGGCCATGTCCGTGAGGCCCTGGACCAAGCTCTGCTGATGGAGGAGCTTGGCTTGGACTAAAGTCTTGCATTGTCTGAATAGCGTGTCTGTGATGAGAGGAACTGTGGGTGCAGTTGTCACGACCATGACATGGCCGTGGCGCGGCAGCAGGGGTGTGTGTGCCTACTTGGAGAGTGCGATCGAAACTTCTTATAGTTTCTAGGAAACCAAACAGAGCATCTTTTCTTTCTCTAGAACCCTAAGTATGTGGAATTTCGGTTTCTGTTCACTGCTTCTGCTTTCATATACACATGAAATTCAAAGTTGGTTCTGTTTGGATACCGAGAAAAATGAGGAAAAGAAAATGAAGGAAATTTGAAATTCTACAATGCAACTGGTTTTAGCCACAATTTTGGGGGGGAAAAAAAACTCAACTTGTCCGAAACAGATTATATCACAAAATTTCATATATATATATATATATATATATATATATATATTTAAAAAATATTTTTTAAATAATTTCTGTTAATAGAAAACGAAATGACCTAAAACTCCTCTTTTTCTTAGTTTTCTGAGACCCCAAACAGAGGTCGACTCTATTGCGTTATAGATCAACTACATTGAGCTTGGAGAGCAAGTAGTGAGTGTCAATGGGGTTTGAAGGCTTCGAGCCCATATTCGGCGAGCCCAAGGTGGAGTGGGTCGCGGCCCAGGATTCGCTTCCGTTGCGTCCCTTTTTGTTCCATGCCCATGCTCCTGATCCTTCCCACCTCCGAATCCATGTCACTGATTTCCACTCTAGTACGTGGGAGGCCGTTCGATCGGTTGTGCAGCTCGAGGACATGGTGAGCGATATGGGTTTGCCTATTTATGCTTAAGTTTCTGTTTGGTTGCTAATTAATATGCGGAAAATACCCAAGCTGCAGCTTAATAGTTTCATAACTACAGGTTTAGTTGTGGTTTTCTGGTTGTCGTGAAAGATGAGAATCTTTTTAGGTTTATAATGTCTTGATTTTTTTTTCTGTCCTCAACTCTTTGTCAGTCAGCAAAAAGAACCTCAAGTATTCATGGTTTAATTTTAATGCTTCAGATATGGTTTCTCTGTGTCTCTTTACATCTCCATAAAACATACTAGTTTTTGATCCTATAAAAGCAACTTTCGTCGGTCATGAAGAAGTACTGTTGCGCATTGCTACCTACGATCCCTGGACATCCTTTTGGATTTGTCTTTTCTCTATGTTTAGTTATATTTCTATTGCAGATTTGGGTTAAATTTAAGGATGGGTGATTGTGAAAGGAAATGTGCTGGAGTAAATACGCTTATTGGTTTGCTGTTTTTGTTTTATTTTTACTAACCTAATGTGCAGAGGGACAACATTGGAATAGGGGGCTCTTGGTCTGAGTTTGTTGACTATGTTATAGCCTCCATTAAATCTGAAGAATTAAAGCTTGTTATGGAGGGACATTCAAACTCTGATGGTAAATACTATTCTTAACTTCTCTCTCTCTTTTTCCCTTAGTATTGATTATTTATCTAAAAGGTGATATTTTGAAGTACTCATTTCTAATTGCTTGAGGAGCTCCGTCTGGTACAATTGATTCAGGAGATAATCCTCTTCTTGTATTTCTTTTCCCATTACAAGAGTGGTTTCTTCCTGAGAACAAATCATACCAGTAATTTTTTGTTTCAGTTGGATCAGATGAGAGTGATGACTTGTGAGTTTGGATGCCTTAATGTTAAGCTTATATGCTTCTCGATACTGATTGATGCCGGAGGGAGGCCCAAAATGTTAATTTTGTTTGCCAGGTCATTGATTTAGACTTCCCTATGCTGTCATGAATTCGTTCTACTTTTGAATTGAGTAGATTCTAATTGGAGCTTAAGCCAGAAATATTATTTTACTTGGAATACTTGCAACAGATACTCTATATGTCATTCCCTAACCTATGTTTAGGAAAAATTTCAAAAAAAACACTAAAACATACCTACATCAGAAGCCCTATATTTAACCTACACCAAGGGGTATTTACAGTGTTTCTTAATCCATTGGGAAATATTGTAGATACCAAATGCTTTATTGAATTATAAACAAATCATTATATCTCATCTCTCCTCTCTTCTTCACACGTCCCAACAATTCTCTCTCTTCTCTTATTCTCTCTGCTAGGCGTTGGAAGTTATAATGATAAAGAGCAATAGGATTTCATTCATATAGGGAAAAAGAAGAAAGAGAAAAAAATAATAAAGATAAGAGTAAAAAATAGTATTTAATTGATATAGGAAAAAATAAGGGAATCTATTGTGAAATGTTTTTTTATAGGGAATCAAAAAGTAGTTTTATTCTCTAAATTTATGAAAAATGGTTGGGAAGTTGCTGTTAGTGCTCTTATATTTAGTAACTTTCTTTAGTAATTATATGAAACTTGAGATTCTGTCTAATTTAGAAATTGAACTCTCACGTGGAAGGTTATCCTACTTTTAGTGTATTCATAGGGATTTTGTAGGAGCACTGGTGAGAATTTGTTTGAGATTTTGATTCTAGAAGGTGTTTGGAAGCGATGATGGTAGTAATTCAGGACAGGAGAGGAGTGGTGTTTAATTGGCAATGGTGTTAGGTGCCTTTCGACGCTGTGGGAACAGTCGGCGGCATTATTGTTACAGTGGCAGAAAATAAAAGACGAGAATGGGGTTGTGCCACAATGCTAAAGGGGATGACATGGTGGTGGTATAAGTATAGTAGTGGCATGGTAACTGCAGTTGGTTGAGATATGTTGACAAGTTGCCTTGGCAGCGGCATTGTGATAATGATTTCTTTGGTGATGGATAGTTAGAGCAGCTAATAGCTGTTTTCTCAATTCCAAAATCAAATCGGATAATGCTTGACTGGTGTCAATTTAAATTTTGGAAGGGTGGTGGTCACTTTTTTTAAAGTTTGGTGTTACTATACTAGTAATGGTTAAACAGTAGTTATGGTGGCAGTAAGAGCACTTATTGATGGTGGAGATGGTATACAGTTGCAGTGAAATGCTGAAATGTGTTGGTTGGTTAAAAAAGTGATATTGAGGGAAATGGTAATTCTGCTATTTTGGGTAGTAGTGACAAGTGAGGAGGTGTCAGGTCAGTATTTAGAAATGAAAGTATGTTTGGTGTTGTTCTAAACAGTATTGGTTGTGAACTCTCTTATTTGAGGAAGTTTTCTGGGATTGTATATGGTTATGGCTGTGCACCAGAGTTGCTCGTAACTTGATGGTTCTGTTTGATGTTTAGTTGGCTGAGATGGCAGTATCATCTTAATATGGGTGAACGATGATAGCATGTAATTTTATGTTGAGGCATGTTATTCTTGTAAAAGTATATTTCATATATATTCTTCTATCAACACAAAATATCTGCATTCAGAAACTAAGTGAAGACTGATGAAGTATATTCAATGAATTGTGTCTGCCTTTTGTATTTTAGGTGCTGCACATGCAAAATTAGTTGCTCAGAAATCGAAAGGCATGCCACGGATTTCCATTTCTCTCACAAAACTCGTGGACTCTCCTGCTAGTGAGGCTATGGCAAATCTCTCTCTGGAGCTCTTCAAAGCTTTCAAAAATGTGCGGTATTCATTGGTAGAAGGTTGTGTTCTCTATCCCTATGTAGAACTGTTACTCCATTATCATCTTTTACCCAAGCTATTGTCTTTCTTGTGGTTCTTCACGTTGTTATATTCACAAGGAATATATTGTTTAGTTATTTATTTTCTGGCGCTAGTTTTATCAGCAACTGACGACATTTGGTGGTTGTGGAGTTTGGTATGAAGGAAGAAAAGTGAAAGGAGAAGTGTGACGTAGAAAGATGCCAATTTTGCATCATAGGTTTGAGAGGTGGAAAAGTGAGAGGATGGAAAAATGATGTCAATTTCCTTTGCTTGGTTGAGAAGAAGATTGGAAGAAAAGAAATAATAACTTGTAACAATTTTCTACCATGCTATTATGAAAATAAAAATCAATTTCATTTCCTGTATTTCTTGGCAGTACATGAAGTTGTTTTATAATAATATGAATAATGTAATATTATAAGGCTTCAAGTAGAATTTTCAAACATATGAACCAAATTCATGCTGGGCTTCTTGTTGTTTATTAAATAATGTACTATCACTGTTTTATTTAAATCCCATTTGTATTTTCATAAATTATAGTTAGGTGAAAAATGGTCTTTTCATCTATGATAGAAAGATGAAATAGGAAGTGATATTGGAAATTGGGGGGGTGAGTGACAAAATTGTAAAATCTAATCTTAGAAATTGGGAGGAACAATGGCAAATTGTAAATCTATCTCACAAACCTATTCGCATCGATGTTTTCCTCCCATATATGGGTCAATTGGAAAGTGTGGGCCTGTGTGGAAAACATCTCCACCCCCTCCTTCCGTCCTTCCACATTTCTTTTGAACCAGACAGCAGAGAACTTCAATCTCTCCACTTTTTCCTTAATTTTCCATCCTCCCCAGTTCCTCTCTACCAAATGGACCCTTAACAAAAGTTGATTTGAAGAAACATATCTGGTTTCTGATATTGTTGCCACAGTTAAAGAATATTGGACACAAATAACACCTTTCAATCTGCATAGCTTTACCTGGAAGTGGCTTCAGTTAAAGAGTCTAAATAGGCAGTGAACTGATCTCCTTACCAAGAAAATTTGAAAGAATGATAGAAGGAAAACAAAAGAAACACAAAAAGAAACTGGTGGTAGTCCTTGAATTATGGCTGGCAGCGACTTGGGTCCTTTTTGAGGGGTTTGCGGAATTGTGCTGGCATTCAAATATAGGTTATGCATCCTATGCTGTCAGGTGCTTTTTGGTGGTTGCATTTTATGAAGTTTATTGAATGAACCAATAAATTTGAAAATAGGTTTTCTATTCCCAAGTGGGAGGTTTGGAATATGCCCTGTAGCGGATCTAAATTCTGCCATGGTAATAAAAAGATATATTCTGATAAGGAAGAGCTGTATTTGTGACACTGCTTAAAACCTACCTTTAGAGGCAATTATGTTCCATTGGATGAGTCTTTAAAACATACCTCTCTCCCTCTCCTCCCCTCTCCACTCCCCCGTCCCCTCCCCCTCAATTTTTTTTTTTTTTTGAAAAAAATTGTGACCATTTAGAAGTTCCTTCATTCTTTCTTTCAATGACTATGTGGAGGCTGGTTGCAGATTTCTTTCAAAATTTGCATGCTATAATGTTTTAACAAAACAGAACATTTAACAGTTTCTTTGAATATCGTGTTCTACTCAAAATGAGCATCTTCGAGTTTATGTGGATATATAACATCGACTATTTTTATGGGCACTAAAGAAGTTCAGATTTGACTTTGTGTTTTGTGGTCTTTACTTTGCCCCTTCGATACTTCCCCTGCATCATTTTTATTCTTTCCTAACATCAATATGCCTTTCAAGTGTCCATTTGTCATGTTGCTTTCCTTTTTCTTTTTTTTTTCTTTTTTTTTGAGGGTTCACTTTCACTTTTTTTAATGACGGTAACACCCCCAACGCAGTGCCATTTTCACTTTTTTTTTCTTAACCCTTTTGTTTCATGCTATAAATATGACTTCAGTTTGACTAAAATAGGCATGTGTTGGTATTAACTGTTACTCCTTGATTGTGCTTTCAGAGCAAGAGCGCTCTCTTCAGTTGACAAAAGTGATATCAGCCGAGAAGGTAGGCTTGCCTCTTGATAACAGTAAATTTTTATGAAAAGAGTTAAATCATTGTTGAAATAGTTTACTGCTGTGAGAAAATTCTTTATTATTCCTCCAACCATTTGTGTCAGGATTTTGCATTGAGCATGTGTACTTTTGGCTTATAGATACGTTTTGGCTAAGAGCTTGTTTGGAATTGCGTTTGAGATATAGAGCTTTTAAGTTAAAAAGAGTTTTTGGGCAAAAGCTTAGAAATGAAGCTTTTGCTAAAAGTGCGTTTTGACCATTTTTAGGCATTTTGGATCATTAAAAGCACTTTTAATTTTTTTACCAAACAAGTATTTTTTTTCTTTAAACGGACTTTTTGAGTTTTAAAAGTATTTTTAGGCCCTTCAAACGCAATCTTAAATAGGCCCTAAGTAGCCTAAGTTAGCTATTGAGAAATTTAATATATTCATATAATTAAATGGATCAACAATGTGGTAATCTCAGAATAAGTGAACCACTTCAAACTATTTATGTACCTTTAGCTATGTAGCAATATACAAAGTATCCTTGTTACTCTCTCTCTCTCTCTCTCTTGCTGGGCTAATCCAACTAATCTCAACTTGATAAAGCCTTATCAAATTGCTTGAGGTCGGATGCATGAATCATTTCCTTCATCCTGATCTATGTGTAATGTGTGTGTTTATTCTCTAAAACGCTATTTCACTATTTCTAATGGACACAGCCTAAATTATACTACTGAAAGTTTGATATCGTGGTGGTGCAGCTCAATATTTAATTGCATCTTGAACTGAGAGGTAAATTTTTGTGATAGAAAAAATCTCTTGCTTAAGTTGGTAGTTGTGGAGTGTGATTTGTTCTATCCAATGGGAAAAGTTTATTTTTTACCTTCAGAAATTATTGTTGATTAGGAGATTATAATTAATTTTATTATTCCTTGTGCCAACTTCCTCCCCAATTAAAAATAAGGAAATTTAAGCAAATAGGTTTTACAGGCGAAAAAAATCGCCTGTCATTTGCAAACAGATTACTGTACCATTCCTTATTAGCTAACCTTGTTCTTTGATCTATCAGGAAAGGAGTGAAAGTATACAGAGCCAGCTGGAGCTGTACTCAAATAGGCAGAAGTTTCAAAAAATGAATACCTCTGACAGAGCAGATGTGTCTGCTCCTCTTATGAGTAATGGTTTGCAAAATTCTCCAGGTGTGCATTGTAATTTTTCTGCATGAGATGCTTGTTATTTGTTATTTTTTATTTGTTATTTTTTGAATTTCTCCACTTTATTTTGAATGAACGATTTCTCAACATTGTGGGTCAATCATAAAACCCATTAAAGTTTGATTTCTTCACGTTGCAGCATTCCTTGTTTGGTTGAACGCCTCCAACATTTAATTTCCTTCAATAAGTTTCTTTAAATAATTGTTAGCTTCTTTTGTGCTCATATTGCCCGATCTGGGTTCCTGTTGAACTGCAGGAAAAGCAACAGCTCGAGATACAGGCTCAACAAAAGTTACCAACCGTGTTGTGCCAACATATCGCAGGTGAGTCAGCAACTCCAATATCATTCAATATCTTATTTTATTATTAGTATTATTATTATTTGAGGAAACTTCGCTTTAGACCTCTGAACTACCACGTATTTTGAAAAGACCTTCCAAATTTCAAAAAGTCTCAATTTAACTCCTTGAACTTTCAATTTGATTCAATTGACCCATTCCGTCAGATTCAGCCATTAACTCCTAAGGAAAATGACTAAAAACACCAAATTACTCTTCGATTTTCGTTTTTTTATTTTTAATTTGAAATTAAGGGTAAATTTGAAATTTTATTAAAATCTGACAAAGGGGGTACATTGCATAAAATTGAAAACTCAGAAAGTGAAATTGAGAGTTTTTAAATTTGGGGGGTTTTCAAAATGCGTGGTAGTTCAGAATCTTAAGTGAAATTTTTCATTATTATTATTATTATTATTATTATTATTTCATGTAAGCAGTGGGCTTTATATTATTTGGGCAGGGCAAAAGTAAGAGGTGTTTTGCTGCAGGACACAGAAGATGACAAAGATGCGTAGAACCTAAGATCTGGGAAAAACTTAGTTCACCAAGTTCTGTAAATAAAAGGTTTTAAGGTTTAGAACTCTAATTCTGATAAATTATTACTAAGAAAAGGAGAATTCCCACTAACAGATAGGTCCGGAGTATCTTTGAGTACCATGATTATGAAAATGAGAATTGGTTAATTTTTCTTTTTCCTTTTATTTTCGTTATTGCAATACCGTATATTTGCAGTCATTTGAGGATGACTTGTCTGTTTTCAAAGGGATTTTGTTTGTCTTTTCTCAAATACACCATGGGCTCATTTGGTTCGCGGAATGCATATTCCAATGGAAAAGAGAATTGTTATTACTAGGAATAAAAGATAATGAAATAGAATAACTATTCATATTCCTTATAATAACACATATGCTTTAATTCGAATTTAATCTAAATTACTAAAAGTTCTATGCATTTTTTTTTTTCAGCTCATATTAAAAATAAATAAATAAATAAAAAAGAAAATAAAGCAGTTGGCCGGCCACCCACAGAAATGGTCGGATAAGCTCCAGGGTGGCCGCATGGCTGTCCCAGAGGAAAATTTGGGATGGCCAGGCCACCCTCGATAGCCATAGGGGTGGTCACCCCCATGGGTATTCTGCGGCCACCACCAACGCCCTCAGGGGTGGCAACAGAGGCAAATTTAGGGTGGCCAAGCCACCCCTGATAAGCAATGGGGGGTGGTCGTGGCCACCCCAAAGGGCCCACAAGAGTGGCCGCAACCATCCCCAACGCCCTCAAAGGTGGCTGCGGCTACCCCTAAGGAGCTTTGAGGTGGTGCTGTTACTCCCACCAAACAAAAGAATGACTATTCTATAGGAATAACCATTCTATTTTAGTGTTTTTGAAAAATCTATTCCATTTCATCTGGAATAGCTATTCCTCTCATTTTCTAGTGGAATAGCTATTTCTGTGTATATGCGATTAGTGATTTCCATGAGAATAACTATTCTTAAGAATAGACCCCTACTAAATAAAAGAATGACTATTCCATATGAATAGCCATTATATTTCAGGGTTTTATTCCGCAAACCAAACGGGTCCTAAATATAGGCATAAAAGTTGCATATTCATCGGAGGTATTAGAAAACACGAAACAAGTCTAAAACATAGGTTTCTGTCTTAAAAAGATTGGAGAGCATCTCTAGCAGTTGCTTGAAAAGACTAATCAGCCCTTTTTCGTCTCCATCAAACTAATCATTCTAAAATTTTTACTACAATGAACTTTCACATATGAAAGTTTATTGTAGCACATTGCACATTCTACAATTATTTTAATCTATTCTCTCTTCCCCTCTCTCTTTATTTGCTTTTCCTTAACAAACAATAAAAATAAAAATATTTAAAGAAAGTAGAAAGTTTTTTGAATAAATAATTTGTTGGAGTTTGTATTTAATAGCTAAAATGGAAAAATGTTTATTTTGAGTAGCTAAAATCATCGATACAGACATGCCCACTTGGCTGATTTTTCAAGATAAGGAAAAAAATAAATGGATAAATGTAAAATTGGTCCATTTGGTTGGTCTAAATTACAAATCACTTTCTGTGATATAACAAATAATTTATAGGTTCCTGTAGTTGGCCTAAATTATAAATCACTCCATGTGGTATAAAAAATAATTTATAGGTCTTAGGGATGGCCAAAATAACAGTTTACTTCTTAAAATCAATTTCCGTTAAGTTACTTAACGGAATCTATTACTTTGTCGCATCATACTGTTATAGTAAATTAACCTACTCTCTTCTATTCCCAAAATTTTACTCTGTGCGTAACCCTTCCTCATTTTCATCTTTCTTGCCACGATTTGGGAGCATTTTGCAAGAATTTGACTGTCGCATTTTGTGAAGTGGCTAACGAAGATGAAGATGAGGGAGGGTTATGTACGGGGTAAAATTTTAGGGATATAAGATATTAGGTTAATTTACTGTAACCATATGACGTAAAGTGAAGGTTGATGTGTAATCTTAGTTGGCGTCGTAAAATGATATAAAAAATCCTAATTGTCAATTGAGTGATGTGTAATCTTACAATTCAACATCAACGTTACCAATTCATAACCTATGGTTAATATTTTTTATATCACAGGGAGTGATTTGTAATTTAGGCCAACTATAAGGACTTATAAATTATTTTTTATACCATATGGAGTGATTTGTAATTTAGGCCGACCACAATGACCAATTTTACATTTATCCCTTAAAAAAAAAGAAAAAAAAAAGTAAAAATAATAAAAGTTGATGACAAAAGTTTGTTTTGACTGGCTGTGTTGTTAGCTGTTGGGTAATAGTGAGGCGCATTAGGTAATTCAGGACCTTGCCTTCTCCAGTGAGCAGCCAATCAACGCCTGCATTTTCATGTAATGAGTACGTGAGAAATGAGCCAATTTTTCGGTGATGCGATGCTGCGAAGGTGAGCATAAGAAAAGGCATCCAAAGCTTTCTCTCTCTCTCTCTCTCTCTCACCAGTTTTCAGAATGTGCGAGGCATTTAGGTTGTGGATTTTGTGGGTATCGCTCTAGTAGCAGTGAGAGAATAAATTGTTGTTGATTCAAGAGCAAAACACATGAAACAACTTTAGTTATATCCTGCCTCAGTGCAAGAGATGTGATTATTAAACACATAAAACATTGTAACATATTTTCTAGTTCCTATATGTAATTTGAGATATTTGAATGGATATTTGAATGGAGATCGAGAATGCTGTTGTATATATATATATATGTATATATATATATATATATATATATATGTTTTGTGGACATGAAATGGATATATGTTGTGGACAATGTTGGGATACGACTTGAGAAATAGATGTATGTTGATAGCAATTGATGATGTATGTTGACAATCAGGTGTACAAATAACAAATTTTGGAGAGATTAATTTAAATAAATTTTTTTTTTTTTTTTTTTATGCACGAAATAGTAACGTTTCAAGACTGACACGTTACTAAAAAGTAACGTGTCAGTTTAACGTGTCGAAACTAACACGTTACCAATTCGTAACCTGTCCGTTTTGACACGTTACTAAAGTTTTGTAACGTGTCAGTTTTGACACGTTACTAATACTTAGTAATGTGTCAAAAAATGACACATTACAATTTTGTAACGTGTCAGTTTTTAACACGTTACTAATACTTAGTAACGTGTCGAAACTGACACGTTACTAAACTTTAGTAACGTGTCAAAACGGACAGGTTATGAATTGGTAACGTGTTAGTTTCGACACGTTACTAAGTAACGTGTCAAAACTGACACGTTACTATTTAGTAACGTGTCTGTCTTGAAACGTTACTAAACAGGACTTAGCAACATTCAAATTCCTAACACGCCAGACACGTTATTATATACACATTACGAAATTTAGTAACGTGTTAACCCTAGTGACACGTTACTAAACTACTGTAACTAAACAACAAAGTGTTTGTAGTGACGTCGAGAAGCCTAAGAATCTCCAAGGCTGAACATTTTACTGAATAACCTTTTACAATTCTATTATTACAAATCTTATATAGAGTTAGTCCTAAACTCAAGCCTAACTATTTGGGTCTTACTCACTAAAGGGCCCATTATACTTAAGGAGCCCCTCCTATTCTATCCCTTATCAACCCATCGGGAACCAATAACAAATGACATGAAAGGCTTAAACAATGAAAAATTGCATGCACTTTCTCAAGCCCGATTGAACCTGGAATATCTTAATTATATAAATAGCCAATACGCTTTGGTAGTCATGATTGAGACTAAAATTGTAAGCTCCATGAATACTGCAACGCAATCTATGTTTATCACCTTCCGCTGGATATTTTGATTATATATATAACAGCTAACAGCCAAAAGGCCCAGAAAATCTGGCCATGACTCAGACTAAATGTTCATTTTGGACCCTCAAATTTCGTTGGCCACCATATTCATAGCTGGGCCCATTCCTGCTCCCACCAAATTTTGCAGCAGCAATTTTCAATTGCTTTCCACTCCCACTATGCATCCTCTCTGTCTCTTGGTTTTGTTCTTCTTGCTGTGGAAGAAGGACCAGCAACCAGGTATGAAATTGGCCTCCTCGTGGCTGCATCAAATAGAAAGACATGTAAAGGCCGAGGGCTTTAGCACAAAAGCCGTTGCGCTAACGAAAAAGCAACGGACGAGGGAGCTAGCGCGAAAGCTTTCTTAAAAAGACGAACGACTTAAATCTTGGTCTCAGAGTTTGAAAAATAATCTATTCTTTTGAATTACTTTTAAATTAAACAAATACCTGCTTGTGCTGCTGTTCCTGCTACTCCCTCTGCTTCTTTTATTCTCTCCTGCAAGAAAAAACCTGATCATCCACCATTCCTTATTGATACTATGCTCGGTACCCTCTGGAGATGGCCTTGGAGAAACATTAGAGCAGTTTCCTGCTGCCTTTGATTTCTTCTTAAAAGATAGAGACGATGGAAAGAACATCTTGAGCAGGAAAGTTTCACTCTCCATGCTTGAAATCCTCGACATCTGACGCGCCTTAATCTTCTTCTTCTTCTTCTTGATTTGAGGTTCAGTTTCGGAGCGAAAGCCAGCCTCTTCGACATGCGGCTCATCCACAATATCTCTTAGAGAAAGTTCATAACAAGACTCAGGCATGTCTTGAATCATTTCCATAATCTGCCTCCTGCCTTCTGCAATTGCCCTTTCGCTTGAAAGATTGGTGGAAGATTGATGGCTGTTGGGGAGCAAAGGAGAAGATTCATAACAATCTTCATCATGATTATCATTTTCTGAGGCCTTTTCTTTCCATAAGGTTGGTGAGTAAGCTCCAAAGCTTCCACTTAAGGTATTATTCGGTGCACCCCAGAAATGGAAATCTGCATCTTCTTTACTCTCATGATTGCTATGAAGCGGATTGCCGGCGAGCCCTTGCCGGTGCCGGTGATGAAGCATGGTTTGAGGGGAGGGGAGGGGAAGGAGGAAGGAGGAGGAAGTAGTTTGTGGTTTTGAGAGAGTGAGAGAAATGGGTGTATCAAAAGGGAAGATTAGTCAAATGTTGTTTTGTTCAAAAGAGTTGATGAATGAGATGCATTTAAAAGTCATTGCCGTATGAGTTGGGAGGGACAAGGGACAAGTAACTGGTCCAACGTCCAATTTTCCACAGCTTTGTGTATAGCTTTCCTATAAGAAAACTTGTTGACTTATTGAATCCAACTTTCCTTTATTGCTTAAGACTTTCGGTCCATGTCTTTTTTCTTGTTATATGTAGCTCCCATTTCTTCAATACGAAAAGAAAAAGAGAAATTGGTTTTGCTTAGTATACAAATTGTGTTGAAAAATAGATATTTTAAATTTTAAAAAAGCTTTTTTTTAAAAAAAAAAAAAAAACTTCATTTTTAAGTTTTTCAAAAAAAATGTGTTTTGGTCATTTTTAGAGTGAATTTTTTTTTAAAAAAAAAGTACTTTTAAAATTATTTATCAAACATGTCAACTTTTTATTTAGTAGAACTTTCTAAATAAATATTAAAAGTATTTTTTAAACTTCAGAACGCAGTCAGAAATTTCAATGATGTTTTACTTCAAAGGATCACCGATCAGTAAGTGTGGTCATATGAAGAATCCTAACCTGCAACATATTTTCAACACTAGACCATGATATATTACTATTTATCTCAAAAGTTTAAGTTAATATAAATTAATATTATAATACTCTCCCTAACGTGTAGGCCAAAATTCTCTTTTAATGTGAAAGTGGGGGATATTTAAATGAATGAATGAGGGTAAATTGTTGGGATATAGTTTGAACTCATAACCTAAGGCACTGATACATTGTTAAACCATTACTTGTATAAATTATGAGTAGGCTCAAATTCCCTCCCTCTTAATAAGTGAGGTTAAAACATGTGAAATATTTAATTGCTCTAATATCATATTAAATCATTACTTATTTTAAAAGTTTAAGCCTTTAAAAATAAATAAATAAATTTAATTATTTAATCAAACTTTAACGGACCAAAATCACGAAGAAGACAGAAGAATAGTGACAAAATAGTGGTGGAAAAGGAGTTGAGCATTTTGATCTGCAAGAAATATAATGGCGATTGGAAACGGCTGATACGCATTCACTGGAGCAAGAGAATTTGAGAGAGTTGAATTATTGGGTTTCAATTTTGACCCGACTCATCTCATATAAATATCAAACAGGTATCATGCATATTGCGTGCAACTGGCTCTCCACTGCCCAACATGCATGTGATGATGCGTGTTCGGTGCGGCGGCTGAAACAACATCCTTCGGGAACATGCTTCCTTAATTTCCTCCCACGATGCTTTTATCATTATTATTCTTTTACTTGAAATTAAAAGAATCCTTGTCTGTTTCCAAGGGAGTACCATTTTTTTTTTTTGACAAAAATTTCTTATAAATTGAGTTGTAGAAGTTTCTAAAAAATGAGTAATGCTGTCTTTCCAAAAATGACATGGCTCTTAAAATTATCATTGAGCTTGTAGTTTATCATTATTGAATTTTGATCAAATAGTAATTTTAAAAGTCACTTCATTTTTTGAGTGACATATGAATAACATACGAGTAAGTTATAGAATTACTCCTAAAAAACTGATATGTTTCCCTTAATATTGTATCGGAGCTTCTTTAAGCCAACGCCTCTTTCTATCAAATTGCCAATTCTTGTGTTTTTCCTTTTTTCATTCCTACAATGGCAGCAACTAACAACTCAGCCTTCATTCCACCCAATTCCACTCAGAACTCTCTTCTCAAACTTGATACTGGTAACTACACTAGTTGGTTGGCGGAGATAAACCCTATTCTGCGCACCTATGATCTCATGGGCATTGTGGATGGTTCAGAACCATGCCCTCCACAATTGATCAGTGATGCTGAAGGCAAGTCTGTCCTTAATCCAGAATACCCTAACTAGAATAAAAAGGACCAATATCTCCTCAGCATTATCACTGTATCCCTCTAAGAGAAGGTACTAGCCACAGTTTATGGGCTAAACACTTCACATCAGGCTTGGACAGCTTTGGCTACCAAATTTGCTTCCAAGTCCAAGTCACAGATTTCTCACCTCAAAAAGCAACTTCAGAACTTGTCCCAAGGACCTCAATCCTGCACAGATTACATACAATCTGCCAAAAGCCTTGCAGACAAACTTGGTGTAGCAGGAAACCCCATTCCTGATGAAGAGATCATCACCTCAATTCTCAATGCCTAAACCCTTCTTTCACCCACTTCATTACCACATACTCCTTCCACACTAGAGCAAATGACATCAACTTTGAAGATTTCCAAGATGAACTCCTCAGCCATGAGATGCTACTCAATCAGCATCAAAGTCAGGCTCCAAACCACTCAACCTTTGCATTGACTGTACAAAAATCCCAAGGCAAGGCACCCCTATATCCAAAATTTCCTCCCATAAATTATCCACCAAGACAAAGCCCGGGTTTTGTACCTAGGCCTTACTTTCACCAATACAACTGTGGCCCTCAACATTACAACAGAGGCCCTCAACAGTATAGTAGCACCTCTCACAACAACAGAGGCAACTTCACCAACCAACAGTACACTCGAAGGCCTCCTCAAAACAATTAAGGTAACTTCTACCCTAGCAGACAGCACACAAGGCCCTTCTCCACCAAATCAGGAGCAGCCCTTCTCCCCTACCCCTAGAGCTCCTTGTCAGATATGTGGTAGGATTAATCATGTTGCTGTTGATTGCTTTCATAGAATGGATTATTCTTTTCAGGGCAGAAATCCCCCTACTCAACTAGCAACCATGGTGGCACACACCAACTCTGCCTATGAAGAACAACAATGGTTAGCAGACAGTGGAGTAAATGACCATATAACCAACCAACTTGAGAATCTACAAATTCAGCAGCCCTTCCAGCAGGCTGAGGAGGTGGCAGTGGGCAATGGCACATGTCTTCCCATAGAAAATACTGGTTCCACTCTTCCCCTTACTCCCAAAACTACTCTTCAACTTAAAAATGTCTTACACTCTCCACAAGCCTCTACTAACCTTGTTTCTATCCAAAAATTTTGCCATGATAACTTATGCTATTTTATTCTAACTTCTTCTCACTATTTTGTCAAGGACCTGCTGACCCATGCAACACTCTTGAAGGGGAGGAGTGAGAATGGCTTGTACCCATTGAAGCTTGGAAAGACCTCTCACAAAGATAACAAGACATTTACTGCTTTCATTGGAATAAGGACCTCTTTAATGTAGCATTTTAGACTAGGGCATCCATCTTTGGATTTTGTTAATCGTGTTGTTAAAGACACATCACTTCCTGTTTGAAGTTTTAATTTCAATAAAAATTCAGTTTGCATTTCCTGTCAACTTGGCAAGAGTAAATAGCAACCTTCTAATGCATCTAACTGAGTCACTCAACAACCCTTAGAACTAATTCATTCCGATGTTTGGACCTCACCCATTCAATCCATTAGTGGCTACAAGTATCATGTCATATTCATTGATGACTTCTCTCGGTTCACTTGGATCTATCCACTGCATCACAAATCAGAAGTCTTTGAACATTTTGTTAAATTCAAACTTCTAGTAGAAAATCAATTCACCTTCAAAATCAAGCAACTACAATCTGATGGAGGAGGTGAATACAATTCCATTCAATTCCAATCCTTCTTAACCAAACATGGCATCCTTCATAGAAAATCCTGTCCACATACCCTTAAGAAGAATGGCCTAGTAGAAAGAAAGCTTAGACACATCCTTGAAACAAGTCTTACTCTCTTAGCTCACTCACATCTCTCCAATAAGTACTAGGTTGATTCCTTCCTCACTACAGTCTATGTAATCAACAGACTTCCTACTCCTGTCTTGCAATACAAATCACCCTACTTTAAACTCTACCACAAAGAACCAGATTGCTAGAAACTTAGAGTATTTGGCTGCTATATTATCTACTCTTTTGACCTTATAGCTTGCACAAACTAGAACATAGAACCAAACCTTGCATTTTTCTTGGATACAACTATACACGCTATAAGTGCTTGGATCCTGTTACCAATAAAGCATACTTGTCTAAACATGTTATATTTGATGAGGAGTCCTTCCCTGCCAAGAATCAAGCTACCTCACAACTTCCATCCAAGATCAATGCACAAGGTGATGCTCCCTTATTTCTCCCTGTTTCTTGTCCAATTCCATATATTTTTCCTGTTGTTTCTGACCATATTGCAGCTAATGATCCTCCTGAACATCTCACACTTGCTACTATTTCTGACCAATCACCACCTTCAGCTGCAATCCCTTCACCTATCCCCACCCTAGCTACTGCTTCCCCTTCATCTGCTTCCCCTACACCATCAGACTCTCCACAACCAGCTCACCCTGTGACCACTAGGTCCAGAACAGGCTCCCTTAGACCTAAGTCCTTCTCAGATTTTCAACTATACCAGGCCACACTACCTAAGTCTAAACCAGTATCTTATAAGAGGGCTGCCACTGATCCTAGGTGGAGAGCAACAATGCAATTGGAGTATGATGCACTAATTTCCAATGGCACCTGGACCTTGTGCCTTATGCCTCTTCATCAAAATGTCATACGCAATAAGTGGGTGTTTAAGATCGAAAGGGGAGCTGATGGCACTATAGAGAGGTTTAAGGCAAGGTTTGTAGCAAAAGGGTTTGATCAACTAAGGGGCATAGACTACACTGAGACATTCAGTCCAGTGATCAAGGCCTCAACCATTCGAATTATCCTTGCTCTAGCTGTCCACTTTGAGTGGCCCATCAGACAGCTTGATGTCTCTAATGCGTTTCTGCAGGGTTCCTTGGGGGAAGAAGTTTACATGGAGTAGCCTCCCGGTTTCACTAACACTACTCATCCTGATCAAGTGTGCAAATTGCACAAAGCAATTTATGGTTTAAAACAAGCCCCCTAGAGCTTGGTTCACACGTCTCTCAAACGTTGTGCTGAACATTGGATTCAAGGGCTCTTTGGTTGATACATCTCTCTTCCTTTATCTTCATGGTTCCATTCAAGTATATATGCTGGTCTACGTTGATGACATCACCATCACTGGTACTCATCTCCCAGTTATTTCCAGCCTCATTACTAAACTACAGCAGGAATTTCCTTTCAAGGATTTGGGTCCTCTCAGTTTCTTTCTTGGCATTCAGGTTACTCGTACCTCCTCTGGCATTCATCTCTGCCAAACCAAGTACATCCTAGAACTGCTTGACAAGGCACACATGGCAGAGTCCAAACCATCCAAGACTCCATGTACATCTGGCTCCAAACTTTCCAAATATGATGGTGAACCCTTATCACCCTTATCTGATCCCACTACATACAGACAGATTGTAGGTGCATTGCAGTACTGCACACTCACACGACCAGAGATAGCATACTCTGTCAACATGTGCATGCTCTTTCTATAACTCACTGGATAGCTGCAAAAAGGGTCTTAAGATATCTTAATGGCTCCCCTGATCATGGACTATTTTACACCAAGAGTCCCCTGCAATTGAATGCCTTTTGTGATTCTGACTAGGCAAGATGCCCTGATGACCGCAGGTCTACAACAGGTTTTGATGTCTTTCTAGGGGACTGTCTTATTGCCTAGAGTGCTAAGAAGCTAGCTGTGGTCTCTCGATCCAGCACTGAAGCTGAATATAGGTCCCTCTCTCTCACCACTGCAAAATTGTATTGGCTAAGAATGCTGCTTAAAGAAATTCGAATTCCTCTCCTAGTGCCTCCTGTTATATGGTGTGATAATCTCAGTGCCTTAGCCTTGGCCTCCAATCTAGTTTTTCATACTCGTACCAAGCACATTGAGGTGGACTATCACTTTGTTCGTGAAAAGGTCCTAAATCGTGACATTCTAATCAAGTTCATTTCTACTCATGATCAGGTTGCAGATGTGTTCACCAAAGGCCTTCCATCCTCTCATTTCCTTGCTCTTAAGTCCAAGCTGATGGTGATTCCTCCTACCATTAGCTTGCGGGGGGTATAAAAGTATATCAGACCCGCAAGGGCTCGAGCGCAAGTCAGGTGCGCTCGAGAGCCAAGCTACAGACCAACAAGATAGAAAAACCCAATGACAATGCTTAGGCACAAAACCAATATGGAAAGGTTGACAGCTTGAGCCTGGTAATGACAGCAACTCAAGTACTTCCTAGGCAGCATGCAGATTGTGATCAAATCAACTCTAAGAAGGAAAGATTCATTGGGGATACTAGACGTGCATAGCAAGGAAACTTATTCTTGAGTATATAGAAAATATTTTGTATTATACTAGAAGATTCTAGTACTAGGTTAAGTTGTGTATAAATACTTCACTACTATGCTGTAAAGTTTTTATCACTTTGAATAAAATTTATCAAAGTTTTTAAGTATTTGAAAAAAAAATATATATATATATAATATAATATGTATTTTTCTAATGTTTTCTTAGTAACATTAATAAGAAAGTATGTAACTTTTTAAAGGCTGAGTTGTAAGAACTTATACAATCTAATTTGTAAGAAAGTTTTATCATTTTTTTTTTCTTTTTTCAATGCAGAATGGTATATAGGAGAAGGAAAATCATGTTTTTTTTTTTTTTTTTTTTTTCCAGAGATATTAGTGGAAAGTACATAATATGCTGATAATATGTATAACTAAGTGAAGGTGAATAAAAGAGATGAGGACCACAGAGTTTGCCATTACTGCTAAACGACAAGTAATCAAAGTCTGTGGTAGGTGGCTACTTACTAGTGTTTATTGTCGTTGATGTCCCTTAAAGTTTCTGGTGCATTTTGTTTGTAGGCACGAATTTGTCTAGAAGAAAGACCCCTAGGCCGGTGTGCAACTACTTTTTAAAAAATAGAAAACGAGTATGAAAAAAATAAAAAAATAAAAATAAAACTCAAACTATTCATAAAAAAAAAAAAGAAAAAGAAAAGAAAAAATAGAAACATAATTACCAAAAATATTCAGCAAAGAGATTTCTGTTAGGGAATCATGGGGAAAATTTACCAAAAATGCTAGATAATAACAAAGATACATAATTACTAATACTTATTACTAAAATTCTACTTTTACACAAATTCTAATATAACATAATTTCTAATCCTAATCCTAATCCTAATCCTAATCTAACATAACAAATACTTTTTGTTGGAAAATTCATCAAAATAATTTCAACTGAAAATATTTTTCAGCATTTGGCTCATACAGAAAATTAACAAATATTTTTTATATTTTCATTGAATCATATTAAGCTATAAATATTAACTTTTATTCATAACATAAAAATATTAGTATAAAACAACTAGAAAATCAATCTAAATATTATGTTTAATTATAATATACACATATTGATTAACAATAATCATCTTTATCATATAATTTAAGAAGCAAGGAAGAGAGAGAGAAAGAGAGAGAGAGAGAGAGGACAAATATGAGCTGCAGAGGAAAAGCGTGTGTGAGAATAAATGGCCTTCGAGAGTGCGATTGAGATCCATTGCTTGCCCATATTGTTTGTAATTTTGATAGGCAATTGTGATAGGGCTCTTGTGAAAACTATGTGTTCGGACATGTGTTCAGGCAACCCGAGACCTGCTTGGTAGGTAGGGGCAAACCTAGGTGAGGGTTTAGGGAGTTGTTGCCCCCAAAAATTTTAAAACTCTCCCAATTTTTTTTGTTTTTTCTTTTATATATATATACCCTTAAAAATATTTCTTTTGCTCCCTGCAAATTTTTTTTATATATAGTTTTGCCCACCCCAAAAGTAAAAATCTAGTTTCGCTCCTGGTGGCAAGTAGGCCTCATAAGAAGCCATCTCACAATTATCTACTTGAGGCGTAGGAGAGCGACAAAATATAATTTATGCAAATGAGAAAAGTAAATCATTTTACGCCTTTATGTTCAATATGTGCTAAATCTGACAATGAAGAAGCAGTTGTTGTAGAAGGTGATTTTTATTTTTTATTTTTATTTTATTTTATTTGTATGGTTTAGGAAGTTGGGTTACAACACTAGCAGCAACAACCCTTTGATTTTTCCTAAGTTTAGGGAACAAAACAACTTTTTGCTTCTCTATCTAAATATACTTCACAATAGCTTCTCTTACATTTTCCTATACCAATAGAATATTATTTCTTTACAAAATACAAGTTACATACCTACCTTCCAATTTTTTACAAAACATCAACACAATCTCCAATAGAAGGCAAAAAGATGAAAGAGGAGAGACGAAATAGAAATGTTTATATTAAAATATAGGGAAGCTCTTTTGGTTCCGTACACATTGGATAGCAGTATATCATTCCCAATGTTTAAGGAAGCAATAGGGAAACTGCTGCATGTGACTTTTTGTAGTTTTTTTTTTTTTTTTTTTTTAAATCTTTCCTATATATAGGGGAGGTAATGAGTTAGGTGTTTGTTGCTAGTGCTCTTTTCCTTCTTCCTTAGAGCATTCCCAGTAGCTTCCCATTGATTTTTCCTACATTTATGGAACAAAACTATTTCTTGCTTCTCAATTCAAATACACACCACAATAGATTCCATTAAACATTCTCTATACCATTAAAATAACATTTTTTTTCTTTTATTTTTTTATTTTTTATCCTACAAACATTTTTCTTTTCTTTCCATCTCTCTCTCATCTCCGTCTTTTTTCTCTCTCAAACCACATATCTCTCCCTGACTTCTTCACTCTCCCTTTCTTCATCTATTTCTCCATCTGACGAAGCTTCTTTCCTTTTTAGGTTTTTTGGGTCTCACAGACCTTGGCCTCCAAAAGAACAAGTTCACCGAAACCTTGTTGCATAACTCACTGGAACCAAATTATTTTTGAATGCCAGTAGTGGGTGGATGTGTAGTGGCCCAGATAATTAACTAAGCTTAAGTAGCTTAGTTAGAGTGTTAATTTGAGTTTTGGGTCACTAGGAACAATTGGAAGGACATTTTAGAGAATTTAGACTTTCTGATCGTACATACGCATGGGGGACCATGCATACGTACGCCTGCAAATAGTATGCGGCCGTACACATGGGGGACCACCAGGACGTACGCTGACTTTTCGTTGACCACTGGTTAATGCCCGTACATATGATACAGACTTTGGTTCACTATGTAAACAATACGTAGACATACGCCCCAATAGTACTGTACATTCGCTACTTTTGAGAACAGCTCTGCAGCGCTCACAACTTTTTTTCACCTATAAATATCCCACCCCTACACGACCCTTACCCCCCATTTAGCCTCTGTTGTCCCCTAGAGTTGTTGCTTGAGTGTTTTTGGTGAGTTGAAAGTTCTTGGAGAATGAGAAGTGATTCTTGGAGGTTTTGCTTAAAGGAGGTAATCTTCTAAGCTTAGCTTGCTCCTTACTTAGTTATTATGCCGTACTTTTCATAGATAGCTTAGTTAGTAGTTTTGAGCTTCTAGTTAAGCTGTTTTTCTTTAATTTTTATTTAAGTTGGTTTAGCGTTTCACCTTTATTGAACGGATTTTTTAATGCATGGAAGTATCATTTTGAGATAGGAGGACCTAGAAATCTTTTTTGGTAGCTTTAGAACTAGTTTGGGAGGACAGAAGTACGTTTGGAACAAATGAGGTTTTACTTGAACCTTTTGGGCGGATGTATGGCCAAGAGCCCAAACGTACGGCTAGGAGCGTTCCAGGGAACGTCATTTTGGCCAATCGTTCGATAACCTTTGTTTCCATGTTCTAGGTTCATTTTAGTTAGACTTAGGACTAATAGAAGTTTTTCACAGATTTGGAAAACCCGGACCGGTTGGAGGATTACTCAGAGAACTCGTTCGATCCAGGTGAGTTTTAACTCACATAATGCTCGTCATTTATTTTCCTGCAATGCACGACTTTTTTTGTGTACCAAAACATGCATGTTTACAACTCTCACAATATACACTTTGCTGCACATGAACTTTATCATTTGTGAAAATATCCTACTTAACAAGATAATGACATTGAGACTTGTAAAATCATACATATAAATTACGGACAAGATTAATTGCATCGTATCACATGGTACACCGGTACGTGCAAGATAACAGCCATGTGCTTATTATACATGTTAACTTTATGGTCAAATGTGTGTGTTGATATATGGGCCTTAGATCCAACGGTTATTTCGTGACCGACACAGCCTTAACAGGCGGTCATTATAGGACGTACATCATTAGAAGCGTGGGCCACCCAAGGTTGGACTCGGCCGGGCTGCTAGTGTTATGGACAGTAGCGTACAATGGTCGGGGCATCAGCATTGTATTACAGATCCCTCAGGACAGTGCCAACCCTACTGAGAATGAGTAATATCTCGGATAGACCATACTGTTGAACTATCACTGTTACTCATGATTATAGCATGCATTATATCTATATTGCATTCATGGACTATCATACTTAAAATGTTACATTCTTTACTAAACGGAGTTCATTATTGAAATGATATGGGTATTATGTGCATTAACTCTCACTAAGTCCTTGAACTTACCCTCCTTTCTTATTTTTCTCCCATGATGTAAATATTACGTTGTTTAGCTAGCTTAGAAGAAGATGCCTACGGACCGGACTTGGGTGATTGCTCGGGATTTGATTAGAGTCTTTTTTTGAAGATTTGGATTTAGTGTGGCTGAAGTCCATATAGGATGATGGAGGAACCACACGGGCTGATATGATAGAGATTGTCATCTCCTTGGCATTACTTAAAATTAGGCGTTGCTCTTATTACTTTATTGCAAGACAATTATCTTTTGGGTCTGTAATATGTTTATTCTGACGATTGGTCTTCGATCAATACATTCAGGAGATCTATATATGTTATGATGATTTATTTTTACTTTGGTGATTGTACTTGTGGCTTATAGTTATTGTTTTTTATTCCTGTAATATAGAAGTCTTTTGCTGTATTCTCTCATTTAAGAAATGTTGAGATCCCTGAGTCTTGTCCCGTAAGGGAAGTTTGTTGAGAGACGAACCATGGAGTCAATTATTAATTAATTGATTTCTACGGGGCATTACAAGATGTCCCTAGTCGCTAGGCTAGTCCCATGAACCATCATCTTCAGCAAATTTCAGTGCCATCGAATACCATTGAATCCTATCGAGTGCCAATAGTGCCGAGTTAGAGTACTACCACCGCATGACGAAAGCCCTTGCTGCAAATTCTTAAGAAGCCCTCAAGTCAGGTGCAAGAGAGAGAGGGGTGCGATTGAGAATTTTTGCTGTTCGTTTGGTGAGGTGCGAGAGAGAGAGAAAGAGAGGTGAGAGAGAGATGTGAGACATGAGAGGAGAGAGGAGAGAGGAGAGAAGAGAGAGAGAGTGTGGCGCTTTTTTAGGATTATAATAATCTCTTGGATTGCTATAGTGCAATCCTACGCATTGGGTTACACTGTAGTGATCCTAATGTCTAAAGGAGATTTAGGGCGTTTGTTGTGTGTGGCTTTTTGTATTGTGTGTGGCTTTTTGTGATTTTTTTGACATTTTTCTTAAACTTAGGGAAATGAACCACATTTAGAGAGTATGCTGTGAATGTTCCTAAATTCATTGCTGTTGGTCCTTAAATTCACTTTTTGGGTGTTGAGCGTTGAATAAGACTATTTACACCTTCAAAAAATAGTCTTTTTTTTTTATTTTTTTTTTTTATATATATATATATATATAGGAAATTATGAGAGTACCTTTTTTCTACAATTAATTGTTGAAATTGTTATGAGATTCACTTATTTCAGTAGGTTTTTGGGCAGCCTAACATTTATTTTAACTGTCCAAATTGGACCACTAATTATTGTAGAATCGGGCACTAATTTAGCTTTTGGCAGATTCATATTCTCTAAAATTTCTTTAAAATTTTAGATTATCAAATTATTAAGCATGTAACGTTCTAGTTTTCAAATTTTGAAATTTCAAAACGCGTGAAAATTCGTTCTATCGCTCTGTCTCTCTCTCTCAACCTTTGTTTTATTCTTCTGTTTTGGAAGCAACCAGACGAAAAATCAAACAACACTGGCTTCTTGGTCTTAGGAGCCGGGTCTGGGTTGTAGTCACATTGATCAGACCAAGAGGTCCCATTCGAGCCATTTAACTCCATGACAATTGACAGACTTAAAGATTTTTTCTTACAAAAGAGAAAAATAAATAAAAATTGCTTCCAAAACAGAAGAATAAATAGAAGAGGTTTGGGAGAACGAATTTTGATAAAGTTGGACGGTTCATGAATCATGATTTAACAAATTGAAAATTTGAAATTACAAAAATATTTGAGGGATCTCAATCTGCTTTTGGCCCTTTTCCCATATATTCTAAATACATTATGTTAGAATATATTGTGTGGG
Organism: Corylus avellana; assembly: GCF_901000735.1. Classification (NCBI taxonomy): domain Eukaryota; kingdom Viridiplantae; phylum Streptophyta; class Magnoliopsida; order Fagales; family Betulaceae; genus Corylus; species Corylus avellana. The sequence continues at coordinate 9,569,454 of NC_081551.1, read as the reverse complement.
ATTATTTCAACCCGTCTCTCGGCCCTTCTTCTTAGAAAACAGTTTTGAGAGGAGGAAGCAAATTCGACAGTTTTGATATGTCGAATTTGCTTCTTCCTCCTCTCTCCTTCCCCTTCTACTCTCTGCTCCTACCCTCTCCCTCCCCTTCGGGTTGTTTATTATTATTATTATTATTTTATTTTATTTTTTATGTTTGTAGGTATTCTTCAACCAGATCAGCAACTTCGACATCTCCGCTATGCGTCCGTCCACCTTCCACCGTATTGGGCCGGCTGTTTACTGGTTATTTGTCTGCGTTTTTTGTTTTGAGTAAAAGGTTTTTTCTTTCTAAATCTGTCTACCCATGTCTTAGCTCTGTGTGTGGGGTTATCTCTCGCGACCTGTTTCAATAAATTTTGTTAAGAAATTTGGCTACTCATCCTAGATCTAGTTTGCTCGGAACAGATCTGCTATTTAACTATATTTGTACATGGGTTAGCAGAAGATTGAAATCATAGATAGGATCTGATTGTAAGAATTTTTGTTTATATCTATGACTTTGTAACCTCATAGCATGTAGCTATGATTTTTGCAGAACTTTATGCTTTGTATTGTAATAGTTTTTTGTTCTGTTCTGTAAGAGTTTTATGCTCGTGATCTTTAATCATTGAAATCCTCAAATTTCCGTTCAAAAAAATAAATATTGTGTGAGATTTGATGTTATGGTAGTATATTAGAATTGATTATAATTGAGAAAATCAAACACAAACATTTAATACTGATTTGATTTTATCAACCATATTATTTTGTATTATCTCCACGTCCTTATAAATATGAATCATTTGTTTTGTAAAATTATTTATTGAATAAAAGCATAATGTTTAGGGCTTTATCCGTGGATGTAAGTCATAGGCCAAACCATGTAAAATTTATTGTCTCATTTATTTAATTATTCCGCAATTATTTTATTTTTCCATTTGATTATTAAAGCTCCCTAAACTAACAACGGTTTTTAAAAGAGCCAATGTTTAAAATGTGCTGAAGTGGTACATCAAATTACTAAAGTGTGTCAAAAATATTACATTTTTTTTATTATATTCCTATAACTCCTTTATTCTTTTAACAAGTTAAAATAAAAAAAAATTAATTAAACTATTTTTTAAACAAAACCAAAAAAAAAAAAAAAAACCCAATGGGCGGATGAGGTTTTTTTTTCTTCGAATAAATATAAAATTAGTCACAATAATTAGCCTAAATTTCAAATCACTCAATATCTTATAAAAGTGAAATTAGAGGTTCCTGCAATATGTTAAAAAAAAACAATTTAGTCTTTGGAGTCCAATTTAGTTAAAAACTTGACGAATTCTATTAGTTGTCACGTTAATGCCAATAAAATGACAACACATGTCATTCTTAATAAAAGAATTATGAAAAAAGTACACATACTCTCCCTCAAACTACCACTTAATTAAAAATGTTTATTCCAAACTTTTAATTGCGACAATGACCTTTATCATGTCAAAAAAAAAAAAAAAATGTCCTTTATCATGACGAAAATGCTCTCAATAAATTTTTTAAAAAAAACTAAAACTAATAGTTTTTGTTTAAAAACAAGGTTAACTACTTTATTAGTACCTCCGTTTACACTTTTTTATTTTTTTTCCCCTATGTTTGTAAAACAACAAAATGTGATATTTGACTTATGAAAAAATGCAAAATTCATACCTTGTTAGTTCGGTCTAAACTAATGGAATTCCAAATCATTTGTCACGTGTCACTCTCAAAATATGCTAGGTGTCTTAAAAATGAAAAATAATTAAAAATAAAAAAAATAATAATAAACCTAAAAATAAATTTAAGAAAAAAAAAAGGGTGAAAATTTTATGTGGTGGCCGGCCACCCATTTTGGCCAACCAGCCACCCCATCATCTCCTCGTTGGCCTATAATTGCAGAAGAAAATTTAGGCAAAGAATGAAATTTTTTTCTGGGTATATGATTTCCGAGAGTGTTTGCTATTTTTGGTTGGTAAAATTCTGTTTGTTTTGTTTTTGTTTTTGTTTTTTTTTTTTTTTGGAAGAAATTGTTCTGGAATCTTGCTCTCTGAAATTTCGATTGCATTTATGGTTGCTAATTGTGGGTGCTTTGTTTTTTTATGCTTTAATGGGAGAAAGACAATCAGAGGAGCTTTCTAGGGAGCATAAAGGAAACAAAGGAGATGCTTGAGTTCTGGAAAGAGAAGGGCCTGAGTTCCATGATTGAGGTTGTTGAGATGGATTACGTTAACAAAGCCCTTGAAAGGTTGGAGAAGAATGATGTAAGATACAGATTCATAGTGGATGTTGCAGGAAGCAATCTTGATCAGTGAAAACCAAAACACCCATCACAAGCCAAACCCTATACTGTAATTTCAGCTTTTAAAATCCAAACCCACCGGCAACAGGTTCACCGGAGCTAGACCGGAGCTGGGTCAGTTTCTCTGTCGCACTCCGTCTCAGTCTCCCTCTGTCACACTCTCACTCTCTGTCCGCCAATCTCTGCAATATCAGGCCCTTGTACGGACAAATCTCCTCCTGGGGCGTCTTGATTCGAAGATTTCCTCTAGGGTTTGAGATTCACGAGGAATTTCAGATGGGTTTTCTAGATTTGGGAAATTTGGAGCCAAAGGTTTGTGGTGGTTGTTGTACGGAATCGAAAATTCGATTTTCAGGGTTTGTTTGGATTCGAGGGATCTAATTCTCAGTTTCATAGTTGCCATGGAAAACAAGCAAAGCCGAGTTTGATAGGACTGAAACTGAAACGATGAGGGAGGAGATGAGCCTGGGTTTTTTTTTACTTTTACGCTGGGTTTTATTAAAACAAAAAAGTTGAAAATTTCAGTGTGACCCATAAATTTTCACTTTTTTTTTTTTTTAATTATTATTTTATTATTTTAATTTTGAGGACTCGTGACACATGGAATTCCATTAACTTAGACTGACGGAAACTAACGAGATATCGATTTTGCATTGTCACATAGGTCAAGTATCGCATTTTGCTGTTTTACAAACATAGGTGGAAAAAAATTAAAAAGTGAAAACCGAGGTACTAATAAAATAGTTAACCCTAAAAAAACAAGAAAAAGAAAAAAAGAGTAGACATTTTTAAAATTTTTGTTAATAAAAAAATTGATTTTTTTTTTTTTTTTTCCGAATTTATAGGATATTTTTGTCTTATTAACAAAAAGTTATGGCCATTTTTTCTTTTTGGTGGCCTTGGGGAATATTGTCAACTTTTTAGTAGTTTAGAGTGACATTATTAATTGAATGATAGTTTGAGAGCGATAAGTTAAAATTTTCCAAAAAATATAGATATATTAAACTAAAAAAAAGTTAATTTTATGTTTTTTTCAAAAAAAGAAAAAAGAAAATGGGAAATGGGTGCCAAGAGGTGGCAGGGGGTGGCTCTCCGGCCCCCACCCTCGGCCTCTTCTGAGTGGCTCACCAGCCATATTTGGGGTTGCAGATGGCGCTCGACCACCCCCATTGGGTACGGGTGGCTCCCCTTTCCCTTTTTTATTTTTATTTTTAAAATTACCTTTTTTTAAAAAAAAATTTTAAATGAATAAAGGATTTGTAGTAATATAATAAAAAAGTGGTCTTTTTGACATACTTTAGTAGTTTGATAGACCTCTCTAGCACATTTTAGAGAGATACACAATTTTTTGACACAACTTTAGCTGAACTTCTCTCTCATGTGATCATTTTTTTTTTTTAAAAAAAATAAAAATAAATAAATAACAAAATTTTGAAGTAATAATATCTTATGTGGTCATTTTTTTTTTTTATCTTTAAAAAAAAAATGTATTTTTCTTTAGAAAAATTGTCTTTTTTTTTTTTATTATTTTAAAAAATGGTCATTATTCTGAGGAAAAAGTCCTTTTTTTTTTTATAGAAAAAATATAAAATAAAAAAAAGAACCACATGTGATGTTCTTACTTCATAAATTTATTTGATTTTTTTTTAAAAATGACCACATGATAGAAAAGTTTGTCTCTATCATTTCTCTTTCAAATATCATGGAGCTTTTTTATTTTTATTTATTTTTTATTTTTTTATATTTTTTCATATATGTATGTATATATATATATATATATAATTCATTTCCTCGCTTAATTTTTTTTAGTTTCTTATTTTTTTAAATCGGTATTGAATTTTTGGCGTCTATGTCTTACATATTCAATGATAATTTAAAAAAATGAGAAGTCAAGAGAAGAAAAAAAAAGAGAGGTATATATATGGACATAAATTTATTATAAACCGATCCGGAAGAAATATCCGAAAACTTATGTAAAATAGTGTTAAGTGTCTGTAAACATTTAAAAGGAATATTAAATTCTTAACCTCACTAATAGTAATTTATTAATTTAGACTAAATTTAATGTATCTTTTAAATTACAAACACTTAAACTATTTTTGGAGAATATTTCCTCCAAACCCATTTGGAGAAATTTTTGTTATATATATATACATATAGAGAGAGAGAGAGAGAGAGAGGGGGAGAGCCCCTTACATCCGGATGGGCTGCAAATGCCTTCTTTTAAGCACCAAATTAGAAGCTAGTATGTCAGATAAGTACACAAAATGGAATAGACTTGTAAACACCAGATCCTTAAAGAAATTTCATAATCTTTCTCTTTCTCTTTCTCTTGCCCGTTCAAAGCCCCAACTCAACGGAAACCACCGGAGGTCCGGAGTAGCCGAACGCCGCCATCGCAATCAGCCGAACGTCAACAAGAACACCAACAAGTGTAAGCCCAAAACCAACAAGACTCAGCAACTCACGAACACCAACGAGAGTAAGCCAAAAACTAGAAAATAAAAAACCAACATTTAGCCAGACCAGCGTGGGTCACAGCTAGACCCGCGTGCCGGGGCCACCAAATCATCTATCTCTCTCTCAGGTGGATTCTGGCGGTGGCTCCATGGATTCCTGATGGTTGGCGTTCGGCGGGCGGCGAAAATTGGCAGTTGTCGGAGGCGCTGCTTGGTGGTGGCCGGTGTGGGAGGTGGCAGGGGAATTTGGGAAAGAGGGGGTGGGAGCATGTGGGAGAGGGGGAAAATGAAGAGAATTTTCTATTGAATAGGATTAGGTGTTTTCATTTCTATTGAATTTTATGCTCCTTGCTGATGTGTCAAGTTTTAATTTGTTGCTGTAAAAGTGGTATTTTGCGGCGCATACGGACCTAAGGTTTTGTCTTGAAGCATACATGTTAAGTTGTAACCCCTAAAAACACGCCCAGAACCTGTCTTCTCTAAAGATAATGGAATGGCTAGACATGGCTTGGTCCAGAAACTCGTGGTGGGCGACCTCTGCTTCCACAACTCGTCTCCCTTTGCGAAGCTCTTGGACTCGTGCGTCAAATCGAGGTCGGTGCGGGACACGCGACTCATCCACGCCCGTATCATCAAATCCCAGTTTTCCTCTGAAGTTTTTATCCAAAATAGGCTTATTGATGTCTATGGTAAATGTGGTTGTTTGGACGATGCACGCAGAGTGTTTGATCGAATGCTTCAGAGGAATACTTTCACTTGGAATTCGATTGCAAGTGCTTTAATAAGATGGGGCTGTCTTCATGAGGCTGTGCAAGTCTTTGGGTCGATGCCTGAGCCAGACCAGTGCTCGTGGAACTCAATTGTATCGGGTTTTGCGCAACATGATCGTTTTGATGAAGCCTTACAGTATTTTAGTAAAATGCATAGGGAGAATTTTGTGCTTAATGAATACTCGTTTGGTAGTGCTCTTAGTGCCTGTTCGGGACTGATGGATTTGAAAATGGGTATTCAAATTCATGCTTTGCTCTCAAAATCCTGCTACTCGTCGGACGTTTATATGGGTTCTGCTCTTATTGACATGTATTCTAAGTGTGGGAGTGTGGTTTGTGCTCAAAGAGTTTTTGATCGGATGAGTGAACGGAACAGAGTTTCTTGGAACAGCATGATTACATGTTATGAGCAAAATGGCCCGGCAAGTGAAGCTTTGGAGGTTTTTGTGAAAATGATGGATTGCGGGATTGAACCAGATGAGGTCACTCTAGCTAGCGTGGTCAGTGCTTGTGCGAGTTTGTTGGCAATTAGAGAAGGTTTGCAGATTCATGCTCACGTTGTGAAAAGGGACAAATTCAGGGATGATCTTGTTTTGGGAAATGCATTGGTTGATATGTATGCAAAATGTTGTAAAATCAAAGAAGCTAGATGGGTTTTCGATCGGATGCCAATTAGGAATGTGGTGTCTGAAACGTCCTTGGTGAGTGGGTATGCAAAGGCAGGAAGTGTGAAAGATGCAAGGTTAATGTTTACAAACATGATGGAGCGGAATGTAGTGTCTTGGAATTCACTTATTGCAGGGTATACACAGAATGGGGAGAATGAAGAGGCGCTTGGGCTCTTCCTCCTGCTAAAGAGGGAATCCATTTGGCCAACCCATTACACCTTTGGGAATCTACTCAATGCTTGTGCCAATCTTTCGGAACTGCAGCTGGGCAGACAGGCTCATGGCCACGTTTTGAAGCATGGATTTCGCTTTCAATCTGGAGAGGAGAGCGACATTTTTGTGGGGAACTCTCTCATTGACATGTATGTGAAATGTGGATCAGTTGAAGATGGGAGCCGGGTATTTGAAAATATGGTGGAAAGGGATTGTGTCTCTTGGAATGCCATGATAGTGGGATATGCACAAAATGGTTATGGAACTGAAGCTCTTCAAATTTTCCAAAAAATGTTGTTATCTGGAGAGAAACCAGACCATATCACTATGATCGGTGTTCTATGTGCTTGCAGTCATGGGGGGTTGGTTGAAGATGGGCGTAACTATTTCCACTCAATGAGAACGGAGCATGGTATGACACCACTGAAGGACCATTATACATGTATGGTTGATATACTTGGTCGAGCTGGATGCCTCGATGAAGCAAAGAGTTTGATAGACACAATGCCGATGCAGCCTGATGCTGTTGTCTGGGGATCTTTACTTGCTGCTTGTAAGGTCCATAAGAACATCAAATTAGGGAAGTATGTAGCAGAGAAGCTCTTGGAGATTGACCCTTGGAATTCTGGACCTTATGTACTTCTCTCAAACATGTATGCTGAGCTTGGTAAATGGAGGGATGTTATGAAAGTTAGAAAGCAGATGAGGCAACAGGGAGTTGTCAAGCAGCCGGGTTGCAGTTGGATTAAAATCCAAAGTGATTTGCATGTTTTCATGGTCAAAGATAAAAGGCATCCTCAGAGGAAGGAGATGTATTCACTTTTGAAGATGCTCACGGAACAGATGAAGAGAGCTGGGTATGTGCCAGATGCTGGTGTTCATGATGCTTGCAATGAGCAGAGTGAATCTGAATTTATCTCTTGTGACACAGAGGAAATGCCAGCAGATGCTGCTGTGGGTTGAAATCAAATGCTCTGCTCTTTGTATCCCTTTTACCAACACTGATTGATTCTTTTCCTCAATTTACAGAAACTCAAAAACTAATCTTACAATTAAGCATTTTTTACCCTCATCTCCCTGGAGGTGTAGGAAGACGACATACACATATCCCCTCTAGCATGGAGAATTACAGAGAGCCTGGAGGGAGGTCAGTATAATTAATTGTTAGGGGGCATATCATATGTTTAGTCGGCCAATTTAGGATATTGGTAGACAGAACTAACAGCCTTTGGCAAACATGCTCCTCTGTCTGCAGTTGTACCAATTGGGCCAGCTATGTTGCAGTTAAATGTGCCATGTCGTGATATGATTCTGGGAGCTGCTTAAATTAATAAATTAATTATGGTTTTAATTTACTTAAAATTTGTGCTGTTTTACAGTTTTGGAGTGTGTTGGGTTTTTCAGAGTAAAAAGTTTCTCTTGTTTATATACAGAACTGTACTGTCACATTTTGTACCGTCCACCAAGCATATACAAACAAGAACAAAAACACAAACCATAAAGAGAAGAAGAAGAAAAAGAAGAGCCTGGTGAATATGTGTTAGAGAGAGAGAGAGAGAGAGAGAGAGAGGTCATGTTTGAAATATTGAACATGAAAACCAACTTATCATTTTAGTACAATCTGGTGGCAGAAATTACACCTTTTTTTTTTATTTTATTATTGTTTTTTCATCTTTCCATGCTGTCATAAGTAAAGTCCAAGACATGTGAACCATCATCTTGTCCACAAACAAGAGAGAGAGAGAGAGAGAGAGAGAGAGAGAGAGAGATTTTCACCATATTCTTCAGATAAGGGCATCTCTGAGCCCTCTCTGTGAGCATCTACATCTAAGAATGACATAAGAAATAAACCTGTAAACCAAGATGAAGCACACCATAACAACAACATTTCTCCACCTACTATCCTCCCCATAGCCTTCTTCTCTAAGCACATCTTCTCCACTCACTTCACATGTCCCAAACATGTACTCCAAGCACTTTCCTGAGTTAGAGAACTCATTTATTAGAAACCCTTCAAACGGATACTTGAACAACGATATGTAATGCATGAAAATCCAGTAACTTGGAATCCCCTGCTTTGATATGAAGTAACCAGAGAAGAGAAAAAAGGATCCCATGACGCCGGCAATCACCGAATTCCCGACGATGAAATTAGGCACCAGAGCACTGAAACACACCACAACTGAATTTGCTGTATACAGAATTAACCAAATTAACAACAAGAAATGCAGAAAGGCCATGAAGTTGTGATTGAGTCCAACGAGCCAGTATAAGGGCACTGTGAATAAAATGGCTAGGATTAGTAGAAATGGCAAGTAAACAAGTCCATTGGCTACTGCATAGGATGAGACCCTGTAGCTTCCACAAGATGTTTCCTTCATAAGAATCTCCCTCTCTTGCAGAAAGATTGGCAGAGCTTCTGTGGTGCATGATAGCAAAAAAGTCAAAATGAATGCAAACAGACCTACCCTTTCCTGTGCTCCAACCAAATCATCTTTCAGATTGTAAAAGATCGAGCCAAGCACAAGCCCTGAGATCAGCATTTGAATCGTCCGGCAAGCAAATAGCTCCTTTGTCCGGAAGATGTTCTTGGAGAATCTATGAGTGAGAATCATGGTTTCTCGGAGTCTAGAATTTGCAAAGTCAAGTGGGAAATTTAAATCCATTCCAACATTGATTGTTTCTTCATCCACGACCTTCGATTGTTGAAAGAGCTGTTGTAGTGTGAACTTACCATCTTCTTTCTTTTGCAGGCTGGTTGTTGATGGCAGCTGCAGCAGCATTTCTTTGTGATCAACACGCTGAAATTTTCTGTGCTGTTGAATGGTGTCGATGGATTCGATGGCGAATTCAACAACATTGACATGAAGAGGAAGCTCCAAACCCATCAGCCTTAAGTTCACCCCAAGCTGATCCACCGCGCCATGGTGCAAGACGCAGCCATTAGCCAACAACAAAATTGTGTTGAACAGCTTTACAATCCGGAAGCCAGGCTGATGGATGCTGAGAATTACGGTTCTGCCGCGGGTTTCCGCCATGGTCTTAAGCATGTCAATGATTTGAAGAGCTGATGTGCTGTCCAGCCCTGAAGTTGGTTCATCAAGAATCAGCACTTTGGGATCATGTACCACGTCGACGCCGATCGAAACGCGGCGCTTTTCTCCGCCCGATATCCCGCGAACCCTGTCGTCTCCGACACGAGCTCCGGCGACACGGCTCAAGCCAAGCTCCTGGATCAAGGACTTCACCCTGGAGCTCAGCTCAGCCGGTGGAAGCCTTAGCCTTAGCTTTGCGCTGAACATTAAGGTTTCTTCAACTGTAAGTAAAGGAAAAAGGGTATCCTTCTGTGTGACATACCCTGATGTTTTCTTGAAGTGAGCTTTGTTGATGGGCTTTTGGTTCACAAAAATGGAAGCACTTTGTGGTGTGAGTTTCCCTGCTAGGATTTCCAGAAGGGAAGACTTTCCAGCCCCACTCGGACCAACAATGGCGAGAATCTCCCATGGTTTGGCTCGGCAGTTCACTGCCTTTAGGACTTGGCGGTCTGCTTGAGGATTCTCTTTACAGAAGATCTTCAATGGGTGCTGTTTGTTTTGTGTTTGGATGCTGTAGTTGATGCCTATTGCTTCAATCTCACACCCTTGTTTCTTCATTGAGGAAGCTCTCTTCTCTCTTCTCTCCTCTCTCTTCTATCTCAAATGATTTTCTTCTTGTTGATAATTTTTCTTATTTAATTGCTGGATTTTGGCTTCAACTACAAACTGAAAACAGTGAGGGGTTTAAAGGGATTAAATTCACAATTGCTCCTCGACTTTCTATACACGGTTCACGTGCAACTTTTGTGGCTGTTTGTTTCTGTAGACATATTTTGTCATCGAAATTTGTTTAGTTCACGTGGCAATGGTATGTGAAGTAAATTGCTTCTTGTTGTGAAGTTTGTAGATGTCTTCCAGCTTTTGACGACAAAATAACCTAACACACGTACCGCTTGCTTTTTGCTCGTCTCAGAATAATAGGTGGAAACTCTAGTAGACACTCGGCGTAAATAGAAATATTGCGATAATGTTGTAAATGAGGGTTGGCATTAAGGATAGGAAAAAATGTAAATGAGTCTACCAAATTTATTTGATTTGCAATTAGCTCTCAGTAATTTTAAAATGAATTCAGAGGTTCCTCGGGTATGACAAAAAACTAATTTATTCTATACACTCATATTCCATTAAATGTTAGACTTTACAAAATTGTGGTACGTGTCTTATTTAAATTAGTGTCACACTAATGAAATCTGTAAAGTCAGTGGAAAAAATTTAACTGTAAAGAATATATTATTTTTTTGGTAAATCTCAAAAACTTTTAAGTCCATTTTAATATTATACGGAGCTAATTATAAATCATATAAACCATAAAAACTGATTTTACATTTTTCCAATAAGAATAAGAACAAGAGTAAGGTGTGAGTTCAAAATTATTGAAAAGATTTTTTTTTTTTTTGGTTTAACAAACGAAAATAATATGAATCTATTTTATATAGAAAGTTGTGCCCGGGTTATTATTAATAAATTTGGTTAAATACCTTTTTAGTACCTAAATTTTAACGTCTTAATTTTTTCCCATTTAGGTTTTATTTTGTACCATAGAAGGTACTTGTCTTATGGGTAAATACAGAGTTAGTACCTCCGTCTATATTCTGTCAAAAAAACAAATGGATCGCCACGCTAGCCCAATCAAAACAAGAAACGTATCCTTTGCCTTAACAAAAAATAAAAATAAAATAAAAATGAAGAAAAATAATTAAAAGAAGAAGAAGAAGAAGAAGAAAGAGGGTTCCAATTGGGCTGGCCGGCTACCCCCATTTTGGTCATTGGGGGTGGCTCAGCCACCTAAGCCACCCCTAGGGCCGGTATGGGGGTGGCCAAACCACCCCCATAACCTATAGGGGTGGTTCGACCACCCTCAAATAACCAAAAAGGGGGTGGCCAAAACCATCCCCAAAGGCTTTAGGCCTTTTGGCCATGGGATGGTTTAAGTCACCCTTTCGGTCAGTAGTTTGGCTACTCCCAATGGCCCAAAAGAAAAAGAAAAAGAAAAAGAAAAAGAAAAAGAAAAAAAAGATAACATTTTGGCTCGTTGATGAGTGCCAAATATTGCATATTTGAGCCCCTTAATTTACATTTATAAATCCTTTAGCTATGTCATAATCTGATATTTTGTATTAGTTCTTTGTTTTTAGTATTTTGTAGGTCGATAAGGGAAAACTGCGCATTTAAAGTAAAAAATATAGAGTTTGGAAGAAAGCTGGAAAAAGTGCCATCAAAGTAGGATCGAGCGCACCATCCTGTGCTCGAGCGCACCCACACCCACCAGCAAGCTGCAAGCGCCCAAGTGTTGTGCCGCAGGAGAAGTTACATGCTGTTTTTAGGGTTTTAAACCCTAGACACTCCTATAAATACACTGCGAAACCTCAATAAAAAAAGGTGGGGAGACCAAGTCCGAATTTGTATAGTTTTTCTCCCTTTTTAGTTTTAGTTTTCTTTAGGTTTAAGTTTTATTTTCAACAATCATGTGGAGGCAAATTCTCAACTAAAGCTGAGGATGAAGCCTCATCGATGAAAAACAACACACTTTCATGTAAGTTAATATTATCTGAATTTATGGGTTTTGAATGTTTCAATTGTTTTACTTTAATTTAATTATTGAGATTTCTCTTATCTATTGTGATTTACGGATACATGTGATGATTTATGAGAGTTTTAATTAATTGTTTGCTTGGATCTTTATTAATCAAAATAAAATTGGATATCTTTTGTGATTTGTCTTACGGATACAATTGATGATTTGGTTTAATCCAGATATCTTTTGTGATTTGTGTAATGGATGGGTACATTAGATGATTTAATTACTTTGTGAAGCATAGAAAGAGATACATAAGATTTTATTTGTGAGAACTTTGGGTAATCTTCATGAACATGGAATGTGTTGTTCTGAATTGGTGAGTGAGGATTTCACAACCTTAGCACTTTCTTAATTGATTATTCTTTTCATCTTATTTAGTTTATGTTTATTTACTTTCAAAATCAAAAATCTTTTGGAACTAAGTTAGGATTAAATTAATTTAGACATATTTAGTCTTCAAAAACGCAATTCTCTGTGGATTCAACCTCGCACTTGCAAAAGCTATATTGTAAACGACTTGTGCACTTATGAGTATCATTTAAAACTCATAACAAGTTTTTGGCTTCGTTACCGAGGAATTGGTTTGCTTTTTGAAAATAATTTATTTTTAAATTGATTTTATCTTTCTACTAGTTATAATTAGGATTTTTTTTCCTGCAATTTTTATTCATGTTTCTAATATATAAAAAAAAGGTTTTCTTTTTTTGTTTTGTTGTTTCTGTTTTGCAGTTCTGTCATAGCTCTATCCGCACACCAATGCAAGTGCGATCAAGCGCACATCTAGTACGCTCGAGCGCACTCACGGCCTGCGCTCAATCCCTGCCCTCCTAAGCTCGAGCGCACCAGTGGTAGTAGACGGCTCAGCGCTCCTGCGCTCGATCCTATCCACACTGCTTTCGAGCACACTAGCGTAGCAAACAACACCAGCATAGGAGCCAGCGCACCTGGGCTCGATCCCATCCAGCTTGCGCTAGAGCGCACCTCTGCATACTGCTCCAAGACGGATCAGTACCAAATTTTGCCAAATTTATTTTTGGTCCGTTTTGTGAGTTTTTAATTTTTAGTTTTTAAGTTTTGGTACTTTTGTTTAGTTTTATGCTTCTGTGTCAGTTCTCTATAATACTTATTTTTGTTCGAAAAAAAAAAAAAAATTGTTTACTATTTTATGTTGGATATTTGCATGCTAAAGAGTGAGGGTGAAGCATGAATTTTTCGTTTTGTAATTTTAATACTTCCCCTAGTTGTAGGACACCTGGTCCTACCAACTACCCTCACATTTTCACACTACATAAACCATGTTCATATTGCTCCAATCCTCATCATAGTGATAGTAATTGTCCATTTGGGGACAATTTTTTAATTTTTCATATGAGCAAATGAACACTAATTTCTCCTACTCGGGGTTTGAATCAAATGCCAATTTTACACCTTGGGATGGAACAATCATTCTGATTTCCTATGGTCAGCTTAGGCTACAAGAAGTTATGCTTCCCCATGAACTACACCATCCAGACTATTCGCAGTTCGATAGCCAAGTCCTCCATCCTTTATCATATGACTATCCTCCTCAACAATCTTCATTGGAAGACTCTCTCAAAACATTTATGCAAATAACTGGCTAGTCCCTGCAAGAAATCAAAGATGCCACTATGGCAAACACTGAAGCAATTTCAAAGGTGGAAGGACAGATCGGTCATCTAGTTGCTAAATATAATAGAATAGAGGAAGAAGAGCTTCAAAGTCAGCTGATGGCTAGAGGACACTACATGATTGATGAAGATGATTCCAGTTATTCTTATCATGAGCATGTCCATGCCACCACCATACTTGGGAGTGGAAAAACTGTTGACAACAAGGTGGAAGAAAAAGAGGAGAAAATTGAGCCCCTGCTAACTCCAAATTTTTCCAATGACAAGGAAGTGAGTACTAAAGCTCTTTCCTTCATCACCATCCCTGTTGAGACAAATCATGAACCCCAAGCTTCATTTCCTCAATGTTCAAACAACCATCGTATGCAAAACTTTTCAAGGATTTATGCACACAAGGTCACAAATCTAGGAACCATCTTCTTAAGAAAATCCGTCTAAGCAAGGAAGTTGGCTACTTAAAATGGCGATACATTCTTCCTGAGTTCTATGAAGTTTTAAAGAAAAAATGATGGAAGGAATTGGTTGGACATCCAAATGATAGGGGAAAGTACGGTATTTTTTCTTTTTTATTTTTCGCACTACATTTCTAAGTTCTTTTTCTATTGTCATTTTATTTTTGTTTCTCACAGCAATTAATCTTTTGATGTTTGTTTTTGTGATAAAATATTGCTGTTAGTTTTGTTGACAGGTGTTTTGGTGTTTAAGTTTGGTGGACGTCCTGGCCTTTTTCACACCTTGATGTTTCCGTACTTCTGGTAATATATTTCTATACTACACATTGAGGGCAATATGTAATTCAAGTTTGGGGGTATGGAAATACACTCTGTCTATTTGTTTGTTTTTATCTATCTAAAAAAAAAAAAAAAAAAAAAAATTGCTATGTTGTTGTTAAGCATGAGTTAGCTATACCAGTGGTTTGATTTTCATTGGCTTGCGTAAAAGTTTAAACATATCATCATATCATTAGGAATCTGAGTCCTTTGACTCATTTTTGGGCTAGAAAGACTTCACTTGTTTTGAGTTGATTATCATGAGCACATTAGCATATATTCTGTGAGGTATGATATTTGAATTAAATCATTTGTATCTTGAGATTTGTTGGATGACTTGTTGATGAATAACTTTGGCTTGTTAAGAAAAAAAAAAAAAAAAAAATCATTTTGAGTTTTTCACTGAGTAACTGGACATCTTGCCTCATTAAGGATTGAGTGTTCGCGTAAAAATGTGTGAAATTCAAGTTAGTTGATTGTATAGCTAGTTTGGCTTTGAAGCATTTTGACTTGAGTTATTAAGCCCTTAGGGATGTTTACATCTAATGTCCTAAAACCATCTGGTTTAGGAGTCATTGGCTTAACACTCGTTACATAGGTCAATTAGAAAGCTTAAGGGAGCCAAGCATTGCACAGCCTACAAAAACAAAACAAAAAAAAAGCATATCTTGACTTAAACCTTGGTTGTCTTCATCTGATAGAATTCCTATGAACTTTGAGGTACACAAGCTTTGAGTAAATTAAAGCCTAATGATTGTATGTTAATATCATTTTGCACTTAATGGAATATGTGTTGTCTCAATTGCCCACTTATAAGTGAATTGATTTTGGGTGCCCTAATGATTGTAATGATGGTGTTTGTCTTGTTAAGCCTACTTATGAATGAGAACCATGGTTTGTGTGAAACTTTATTCTTTACAATAACATAGCACTGACAATGTTTGTGGGTATCATTGCTGTTAAAGCCTTACGAGACTTCACTCGTCCACTAGGGATGCCTAGGGGTTCAAAAGGCTCGTTGCATATGCTAAATGCAATCGTCTCTCTCACGAAAGAGGATTTATATTTCTTGCTTTCATTTTATTTTATTTTTAGTTTAGTTTTTCTACGGGACTAGCAAAATGTAAGTTTGAGGGTATTTGATGAGTGCCAAATATTGCATATTTGAGCCCTTTAATTTACATTTGTAAATCCTTTAGCTGTGTCATAATCTGATATTTTGTGTTAGTTCTTTGTTTTTAGTGTTTTGCAGGTCGCTAAGGGAAAACTGCGCATTTAAAGTGAAAAATACGGAGTTTGGAAGAAAGCTGGAATAAGTGCCATCAAAGTAGGATCGAGCGCACCATCTTGCGCTCGAGCTCATGTGTGCTCTATCCCAGCTAGGTTGTGCTCGAGCACACCCACACCCAACAGCAAGCTGCAAGCGCCCAAGTCCTGTGCCACAGGAGAAGTTACATGCCCTAGTGCGATTGAGTGCACTGGCCATGCGCTCGAGCGCAGTCGTATGCTAGATATGTCCTAGTGTCGTTTTTAGGGTTTGAAACCCTAAAAACCCCTATAAATACACTGCGAAGCCTCAAGAGAAAAAGGCGAGGAGACCAAGTCCGAATTTATACAGTTTTTCTCCTTTTTAAGTTTTAGTTTTTTTTAGGTTTAGGTTTTATTTTCAATAATCATGTGGAGGTAAATTCTCAACTAAGGTTGAGGATGAAGCCTTATCGATGAAGAACAACAGACTTTCATGTAAGTCAATATTATCTGATTTTATGAGTTTTTAAGGTTTCAATTATTTTACTTTAATTCAATTATTGAGATTTCTCTTGGATATCTATTATGATTTACGGACAAATGTGATGATTTAGGAGAGTTTCATTTAATTGTTTGCTTGAATCTTTATTAATCAAAATATAATTGGATATCTTTTATGATTTGTCTTACGGATACAATTGATGATTTGGTTTAATCCGGATATCTTTTGTGATTTGTGTAATGGATGGATACATTAGATGATTTAATTACTTTGTGAAGCATAGTACGACATACATAGGATTTTATTTGTGAGAACTTCGGGTAATCTTGATGAACATGGAATGTGTTGTTCTGAATTGGTGAGTGTGGATTCCACAACCTTTGCACTTTCTTAATTGATTATTCTTTTTATCTTATTTAGTTTATGTTTACTTACTTTCAAAATTCAAAATCTTTTAGAACTAGGTTAGGATTAAATTAACTTAGACATATTTAGTCTTCAAAAACACAATTCCCTGTAGATTCAACATTGCACTTGCAAAAGGTATATTGCAATTGACTCAGCACTTGCAAGTATCATTTAAAACTCATAACACTCGTTAGGGGTGACTGAACCACCCCCAAGGGTCATGGGGGTGGCTCGGCCATCCTCAAGCTAGCTGTATGTAGGGGGTAGCCGAAACCACCCCCTACTCCCAAACTGGCCTTGGTGGCTGGCTGAGCCACCCCCAATGGCCAAAATGGGGGTGGCCGGCCACCCACGTTGGAACCCTCTTTCTATTTTTTTTTTCCTTCATTTTTTAATTTTTTTACTAAGGCAAAGGACAAGTGTCATGTTTTGATTGGTATGATGAGGCGATCTGTTAGTTTTTTTGACAGAATATAGACAGAGGTACTAACTTTGTATTTACCCATAGGACATGTACCATCTATAATACAAAATGAAACCTAGGTAAGGAAAAAACAAAGACATTAAAATCCAAGTACTAGAAGGGTATTTAATCATAAGAAATTTTGAGGAAATAAAAGTTAATTTGAATATTATAGAAGTTTTTAAGGAAGAGTGGCATTTGGATAACAAATGGGGTATGAATATAGGTATTACACGGTATTGCCAGTTGAGACATGTTACACATTCTCTCAACTATTTTTTAATCATCTCTTTTTACAAATCCATTTGTGTACTTATATAGTTTCTACACAAATTTAATAGTAGTTCACCTATTCACTATACTGAGATGTGTGAAAGATGGGTTATAGAATGATTTCTTTTGCCAGTTTCTTTAGCATCTCATGTAGGAATTCGGCTTCATTTTTTCATCCCTTTCCTCATTTTCCAAAAGACGCCATACTATTAGTCCATACTTTACCATTGTAAATTTTTCCTAAAACTTCCTACAAATTAAAAGTGTGAAATTTTTCTACAACTCACTCTTTAAAAGTGTTGTGTGCCTTAGTATTTGAAGATCACATGTTTTTTTAATGAGTAATGCTAGATAAAATATTTTTATCCTACAAATGTCGAACATTGTTGACGTGGCACTCTAAATCAACCATTGGATCTGTTGTGCAAAAAAGGATCACAATTACAGTAAATAAGGCGAGAACAATTACACAAAATAACACAAAGACTTAAGGGAATCTCTCAATGTAAGGTACGTCCATTCGTGGAGGTGATAACGAAGAAATTCACTAAGAAATGTGAAGTACAAAAATATAGTAGAGAGAAAATCACTTTGACCTAAAACCCCAATCACTACAAAAAATAGTATTTTTTCTGACGAACTTTTTCTGACGTGTTAGGTAGTCTGACGCGTCAGAAAACATTCCTGACGGGGCCTTTTTGACGTGTTTCACGCGTGAACACTATAGGAGTCAGAAATGGAAAATTTCTGACGTGTCAAGTATCAACTCGTTAGAAATTTTTGACGTGTCAATTTGTGACACGTCAGAAATTATTTTCTGACATTTCAAATTTGACAAGTTAGAAATTTCTTACGTGTTGAATTGTGACACGTTAGAAATTATTCTGACGTGTCAAATTGTGACACGTCAGAAAAATTTCTGACATGTCAAGAAATTTCTGACGTGTGACCTGTTGACACATCAGAATTTTTGGTTAGTTTTTCTATTTTTTTTTTATCCCCCCAATATATTTTTTTTAATTTTTTCGGGACTATACCCGAATTTTGGATTACAATTAACCTGATAAACAATTTATCCATCAATCATTGCAAATAATTCTAGCTATTTTTCCATAAATCTATACGAATAACATAAGTCATATCCTAATAGGTCTTAACACACACAAAATAACATATATACCAAGTGCCAATAACCAACCACAATTACCAAAAAACTATCTCTGTTATCATCAAAAAAGATATCATAAATACAATTACATCAACAAAGTAACTTTTACACAAGTTTGAATGGCGAACTAGATGGTCAATGCTGATTATTGACATTCATAGCATCCTCTCCATGAGCTCCATCACCTGCAAACGATAAAAACAAACAATCACCAAACAATATTCACTATGTAAATTAAAATGAAAAATGTCCAAATATTCACCCAACTCAGTTGTTGAGTCTAACACAGTAAATGATATAACAAAAAAAGGTAAAACGATGATGAAGTTAATTAGCAAAAAATGCATATAAAAAAAAAAACAAAAATTTATTCCACAGAGCAATCAATGTTGACGTTCAATTGATAGACATGAGCAGACGCACTTCATTTTTGCCATGGCAATTATGTGAGATATATATTAACATTTTAATTTGTTGAGGATATTAACACATAGGACTTTACATAAATTCAAATCATGTTATATTATTTCCATAAAATTATGATATTCATCTAGTTAAGACTTGATCGTTTCATACTCTCACACAATCACATACACTAGATTGTTAATATTCTACAAGGACCATAGTTGTACATTGATCTCATAATACCAGTAAAACAGTTCAAATGCAAAGCTCGTACGTACCCACATCCACCACCAAACCAACCATGATATATAAACCAAATTCAACAGGATTTACATCATTAATTTAGAGAATGAATACAACATATATATCCATACTCTAAATTTATAAGTTGACATATATGCAGGTTTTAGAAGTTCACATATATATAGGTAAAGTTGTAAAAACACATTTGACCATTAAAAAATGTCAGTACCTGCTTCGCCGTCGATCGACGATGGCACCACCGCAATGTGTGGGGAAGCTCCCTCTGGTGCAGAGTTGAACCGCATCATTGCCTCGATCTGGCTCAATCGGGCTTCAAACGTTGCCTGACGTGCATTGTTCGCGGCCACCAATGCATCTATCTCTTCCTTGTGCTTCGCCTTCTCCGCCTCAAGAGCTTTGTCAAGTGTTTCTTGTGATATCATGGAGTGGCTGGTGTTTTCTGACCGTGCTTGTGATGGTGTATAGTATGAGCGTATGGAGCCCCGCACGGGCAAAATATTCGATCCAGCCTGCCGAACCCTACCGGCGTACTCAGGCTTATTTCCAAGCGCCTGTGCATACTCATCGTTGGGCGCCCACTTGACCGTTCCCCCTGTGATGCTAGACGACGCTGCAAGGTCGGTGGGTATCAGTTCCTTCATCCTTTTCTGTATGTTGCATTAATTATTGGGTCAGTGGGTCATACAACTGTTAATTGCAAATAATTTATCAAATATATAAACAAAGAATTAAATTGTAGCATACACATCTCTCTTCCACTATCTCATTCGGATATGTATTCTTCGTCTTCGTGTGCGTGTGGATGTAACTCTCTGCACGAGTAGGATACTTGCCCAGACGTATGGCCTGCCGAAAAAATATGACATACAGATATTTTTAAATATATCAAAAATGATTTGTTGTTTACATGGTAAATTACACACTTACCTCCTCATGTGTCACTCTGGCATAGCTCTTCGATCCGGTGCAATGGGGCGTATTATTTAATGCTCGCAAGTGCTTCATTTTTGCCGCATAGTCTTACACAGTTACCATATTGATATGTTAATAATGTTAGGAAATTTGGTTTTAGTACTCTTTATTTGTGACACTACACAATAAAGAGGCAATTTTGTTTTACATGATACCCGTACATGTTAATAAAACCATATAATGACACTACACAAAATGAAGAGTTTAACTTATGACTTACCTTATTCTGACGAGTACACTATCTCTCCAATAAGATCTCCACGTCTTCGGCATTGTACTCGTCAAGTGTTTGTTCCCCCACTCTTGCCTGTATAGTATCCGGAGTATCTTCCTCCGTAATGGCACAACGTCTTTTAAGCTCGTACCTCCAAGTCCGCAGCTTTGATCCGATATCCTTGAATGCTTCATTCTTTATGGCTTCCAAATTGAATTCGGGCGGGACGAAAAAGTATGCTTGCACATGTTCAAAATTGTTAAATTAAAAAAACCTAAAATATATGTGTGCAACTTAGAGCGTATATATACATATATACATTATGAGTGTTTTACATAATATGCAACACATACCATCAAGGCGTCCCAAATATCCTCCTTGGTACGTTGCGGTACCTTCGTCCAATTGTCCGGTATTCGGACATAATTGGAGCTCCTTATAACATTTCCAGCCATCCGTTTAAACCTCATGGAGCTAAAGCCGACGGGCTGGCATGCTGCATTGTACTCCATTATGATTCGTTTGCCGGCGGGGACTCCCGGCAACCTGTGAGAGTCACGGATGGTAAACACCTCAATAACTTCATTTCCCTCTGAATCGGTACCTAACAGATTAAAAAATTACCGATGTAAGTTATGTCGAATTCAATACTAATTACAACTAAATTAAGACATATATACACGACATTCGAACATATCCACTTACTTATGGTGCAGACCTGCCGAGGGCGTAACTGGTCGTCGGGAGCAGGGTCGGTTGGCTGCGGGTCAGCTGTGTCCTGTGTCGCACCAATACAGTCTTCCTCGGCCGATGTCTCACTGTTGTCGGGACCTGTTATGTTTTTTAGAATATTTAGAATTATATGAAGTTGTAGTTGTAGTTAAATAATATAATTGATATCGCACCAATATAGTTAGAAATTTCCAAAAAACTTGCAATCTTTCCAAAAAAACTTTCGGCCATACCTGCGCTATGCTGGCTGTATAGCTGCTCTACATGCCCCTGGGTACCCTGTCCAAGTTGGCTGGCTGGCAGATACCCCATTTGGGCCATGCCTGCCCGACCGTATGGATTATGGAGAGGGATCTCCCCTTCCATATTGCCTAGAAGTACCGGTCGATATCCGTCCTGAATGCCCAGAAGCTGAGCAACGTCTTGTGGCTCGCTATCATCAAGGTGGTCTGACGAAGACCCAAGCGACATAGGCTGTCGCACTACAGACGAGCCCCTGCGTGCTCTTCTCTTCCCCCTATGACTCATAGTAACCTGCGAAAAATACCACAAATTCAATTAATCACGTATACAATGTATGAAATATTCACTACGTTATGTATGCATGACTCACACGTATGAAATAAGATATATACCAGATTTTATCCAATTAAATAACTATATTAAGTGCGTTGATGGGCATATAGTGAACAACTACCAATCCATATATATATATATATATATATATATATATATATATATATATATTCAGCTTTTATTCAATCACATACGCTTCAATTGGATCTAAGTCGGGTCTGACGTATTGGATATGATCCTGCAGATCGTGATCACAATTTCTGGTCAATATGAGCAGCTCACACTCGTGATAATTGGCACATGAATTCTGATGCCCTTCACTCTGACCAACGTCGTATATATTTCTTGGTTTGGTCCTTACTGCGCAAACTCAATCCGGGTATCTATCATCTTCTACGTAAAATACCTGATCAACTTGTGAAGTTAGCACATACGGCTCATCAGTAACCAGTTCTCCCATGTGAACAAGGTTTTTGAAGTTCACAAGTATAATGCCATACTCATCCACCTTGTACCCCTTTTCCCTCGTGGTGTCCGCCCAATCACACTTGAACATAACGTACGTAGTCCTGTCGTAGTACTCAATCTTGAGTACTTCCGTTAATTTCCCGTAGTATGTTTCGCCATCAACAATCGGCACACACACCCCGCTGTTCTGAGTCCTCTTTCCGGCATCAGATGCAATAGTGCGAAACAACTTGCCGTTAACCACATGTCTATTGTATTTGACTGCTGACTCCCGCAGCCCTCTATAATGCATTATCAATTTCTCACCAAGTTCTTTCCTAGATCAATCATCCAATCGATCGACCTGTGAATATTTACAATACAATGTTAACACTTGGTTAAAGAGTGTTTCAGTTGATTTGGAAAACATTATGCATGCAAATATAATCTGACAATTGCTTTTGTTAACATCACGTCATTCTTACGTAGTCACGGTACCAGTCGCAGAACAGCTCATAATGTTGGGTTTCCAACTGATCCTCTGTTGTTCGCCCCCTAAGCGTATCCATGTGCATTCTACAATTCGAAATGTTATTAATTATAATTCGATACGGGAAATGTTACAAGTTCATTGAACATACAATATGGCGAAGAAGGACCTCGACTTACGTCTGCAATTGAAGGAAGTCGTCCGAATTGAACATAATATACCGGTGTATCTGTGTCATTGTGATTCGGTCGAGCCGGACTCGTGTTCCATGTCCCTTTGAACTATCCGGATTTCTTTGTATCCTATTGTGAAATGTTGGTGTATTATCTAAATATCTCGAACAGAACGTCACCAACTCAGTATCTATGTAGCCCTCCGCAATGTAGCCCTCAGGAGCCGCTTTGTTACGCACATTAGATTTGAAAACTCCAAGGCTCCTAAATATAAACGAATACAATCAATCAGTGCAGTTAGTACTTGTCTTGTATTAGAGTTAAACCATAAAATATGAAATATTCGTAAATAAATTTTACCTCTCCGCCGGATACATCTACCTATACTGTACTGGTCCACCGAGTCAGCATTCACCGATAAGATGCACGGCCACATGAACCATGCTTGTGAAAAAACTGGGGGGAAAAACCTGTTCCATCTTGCACAACGTGATACAGACGTCACACTGTAGTCAGTCAATATCCTCTTATGTCAATGTTGTTGAACATAGTCCTCTTAAGAATGCAGACATCTCAACAAGAGGTCTAACCACGTTGCTTGGAAGTGATCCATGCAATGCAATAGGTAGAAGCTGCTGCATCAGTACGTGACTGTCATGACTCTTTAACCCCGATATCGTACAGTCCTTAAGTCGTATACAACGGGAAATGTTCGAGGCATATCCATCAGGCACCCTTATATTTCGTAAGACTTTCGAAAAATGTGTCTTATCATCCTTGGACATCGTGTGGGTAGCTTGCTACATATAGGTCTTACCATTCTTACCAGTGTAGGGATGAAGTGTACGTCTTAAACTCATTTCTTGCAAATCTAAGCGGGTGGCGAGGTTGTCCTTCGCTTTCCCTGGAATGTCCAGTATTGTACCAAGTATGTTGTCCATCACGTTTTTCTCTATGTGCATAACATCAAGGTTGTGCCGTAATAAATTATCTTTCCAATACGGCAACCTAAAGAAAATACTTTTCTTCTTCCACACTACATTAGAAGTATTTGTCTCCTACTTCTTTCCTTTTTCTTTCGTAGCCTCCCTTGCTTGACCAGCGTTCTCATCCCCAAACACCATCCCTTCTAATTGGCTCATGATTTCGTCTCCACTTGGCACATCAAGGGCACATTCTAATTCTACGTTGCGGTCAAATGTTCTTTTGTTCCTCCTCCATGGATGATCCATGGGCAAGTATCGTCTGTGCCCCATATAACACCATTTATGACCATGTTTTAACCACTTCGACCTCGTCGAGTTCATACAGCACGGATATGCCTTCTCACCCCTGGTAGACCATCCAGACAAATCTGCATATGCTGAAAAGTCATTAATTGTCCATATCAACTGCGCTCGTAGGACAAAATTATTTTTCTTTGAGACGTCGTATGTGCGCACCCCTACATTCCATAGTTCTTGTAACTCCTCAATTAAGGGTTGAAGGTAGACATCTATATCCATTCCAGGAGAACTTGGGCTTGGAATAATCAATGATAGTATAAAAGATGTCTGTTTCATGCACATCCAAGGAGGCAAGTTATAGGGCATAAGCATTACAGGCCAAGTGCTGTGAGATGTGCTCATGTTTCCAAATGGATTAAATCCATTCGAGGTTAGTCCGAGCCTTACGTTCCTGTTGTCCGCTGAAAACTCCGGATGCAAATTGTCGAATGACTTCCATGCTTCGCCGTCAGCCGGATGCCTCAATACGCCGTCCTTTGTGCGGCCTTCTGCATGCCACCTCATAAAGCGTGCAATATGCTCTAACATAAATAACCTCTGTAGTCGTGGTACAAGTGGAAACCACCGCAACACCTTCACCGGACGTTTCTTGCCCGACGATATAGGTTGACCATCCTCATCTAAATTGATTGCATCCCTCCATTTAGATTTTCCACATACGGTACATGAATCCAACTCGTTTGTGCCCTTCCAGAATAACATACAGTCATTACGACACGCCGGTATCTTCTCATACCCAAGTCCCATATCTCGTAAAAACTTTTTCGCCTCATATGTATTACCTGGCAGCTTTTCATCACTCTCAGGCAGCATCTGGTTGATGAACTCTAGGAAGGTCGAGAAGCTCGCGTTACTAAGTCCACCAACGCACTTTAGGTTGTACAAGTGTACAGTCGCACTTAGTTTTGTATGTTTTGTTCCATTATGAAGTGGTTTCTCCGCCTTTTTCAAAAGGTCGTAATACTTTACTGTGTCACCTTCAGCGGCTTCTTCGTTTACAATTTCTTCACCCCCTC
>NC_081551.1:9541072-9544183 GCF_901000735.1 Corylus avellana | reverse complement strand
CCATCCATTTAGATTTTCCACATACGGTACATGAATCCAACTCCTTTGTGCCCTTCCAGAATAACATACAGTCATTACGACACGCCGGTATCTTCTCATACCCAAGTCCCATATCTCGTAAAAACTTTTTCGCCTCATATGTATTACCTGGCAGCGTTTCATCACTCTCAGGCAGCAACTGGTTGATGAACTCTAGGAAGGCCGAGAAGCTTGCGTTATTAAGTCCACCAACGCACTTCAGGTTGTACAAGTGTACAGCCGCACTTAGTTTGGTATGTTTTGTTCCATTATGAAGTGGTTTCTCCACCTTTTTCATAAGGTCGTAATACTTTACTGCGTCACCTTCAACGGCTTCTTCATTTACAATTTCTTCACCCCCTTGCACCACGACTTGAGGCTCACAATTGTCTTCCCTGACCACTTCGTGCATGCCGAATAAGTCACGCAACATTGCGTGCATGTCTCCACCCTGATTTGCGGTTGCACCCGCATCTGAGGCCGGCCGATTCGAATTAGACCCTGTATCAGGACCCTGTACATGCTTCTCACCGTGATAGTACCATAGTGTATATTCCGGCATCATTCCTTTTCCCCCTGTCAAGTGGTCGAATGCAAAATCTGGCGGGTACCGCCGGTAATTTTGACAAATCTTGTAAGGGCAATTGATTTTTCCATCAGGGGTTCTACAGTTACTAACTGCAAACTCCACGAACAGTCTACACCCGTCTCTGTATTCCCTCGTACCCCTAGACTTTGTCATCCAACTCTTGTCCATTTTTTGCTACGTACATAAATTACGAATCAATATATAAGACTTAAAAAATATATACCTCATTTCATGCACATGCATATAAACCTAAATATTTCAACCACGATAAAAATATAAACCTATATATACATTATCATATAGGTTTAAATTTTTTATGTCCAAATATAATGCATATTCATGCGAGTATATATATATATATATATATGCATTTGTTATATATGGGGACCCTAAAAGAAAACAATAACTAGGTTAGTTATTTAATTAATATTCATATCCAATATTCATGGATATGAATTTGTTAGAAAAATTAAGGGGATAGTACCAAAGTGTGTATTCATTTGGAGTCTCTCTAAGTTTCACAATGTTTGCACTTTTGCCATTCAAAAGTGCAAACTTCGTGATAATGTATAGATATTAATATATACCTAGTATCAAGCACATGCATATATATAAACATAAATATTTCAACCACACAAAAAATATAAACCTATACATTATCATCATATAGGTTTAAATTTGTTATTTCCAAATATAATGAATATTAATGCGAGTATATATATATATATATGTGTGTGTGTGTGTGTGTGTGTGTGTGTGTGCATTTGTTATATACGATCGAGGACCCTAAAATAATTAAATAACTAGGTTAGTTATTTAATTAATATTCATATCCAATATTCATGGATATGAATTTGTTAGAAAAATTAAGGGGATAGTACCAAAGTGTGTATTCATTTGGAGTCTCTCTAAGTTTCACAATGTTTGCACTTTTGCCAACTTTTTTTCCAATTAAATCCATGGAATTCGAATTGAATCATCGCTACCATGAGAATGTATAACTTACAAATTAATAAGAGATTTAATGTACGTCTCAATATTAAGACTCATTCAATTTAAGTATTAATTAAACAAAGTCTGAAATTAAATCTCTATAATTATCACCACGTACTACACGTACTTAATTAGAAGGTCAAATGATTAAAATTGAAATAATGTTGTATAAATTATTTACTAATTAATAAGCCAACCTTTTTCAGCTAAACAAACAAAAAAATAAAAAAAAATAAAACAAGAAGCCACATTTAAAAAACTATTATATTATGAAACAAAAACCTAGCTACCATGAGAAACATCATCTTGCATGCATGCATGTGCATATACAACGAACGTACAATAAGTAAATAATATATATATAAAAAAAAAAAAAAAACAAACACCTCCATCAATTAATACATACTCACAATTACTCGATCAATCCAATGTATTAACCAAACATCATACGGATTCGTGACAAAATAAAACAAAAGTTTGATTAAACAACACAATATATATATACCTGCAGGAGAGCTGGAGTTGATTGACGGAGAAGTTTCGGCTGGCGAACCGCCGGAGACGGCAACGGCAAAGTGTTGGAGTTGGCCGGAGATGGGGAGTGAGCTGGAGAGAGCTAGAGAACTTGCTAGCTAGCTGAGAGATAGAGCTGGGAGAGAGAGCTAAGATAGAGAGAGCGCGCGTGAGAGGGAGCTGTGGGCACCGGAGGAGCTAGCTAGAGAAGAAAAAAAGAAAAAACTAGGGGGAGGGAAGAAGAAAGGGCCAGGCGGGAGAGCTAGAGGGAAAAAAAAAAAGGGAGAAATCCCAAAAACAAGGCATGGGGAGTGGGCGACGGGACGGCCAGCAGGCGCTGGCCTTCCCAAGGCCACGCCTGATGTGCCAAGGTGGCACGTCAGGATATATATATATATAAGTTATATAATTATATTTATAAATATAATTGTAGGATATATATAATTAAGTACGTTATACTTATATCGATCCTATAAATATAATATTCTTAAGTAGTATTTAATTATAAGTATAATATTGTAATTAACTTATAGCAAAAGTTCTAATATTCTATTCTAAGTATTTTTAAAAAATCAAAGAAGAAAAAAAAACGTTTGTAAATTAATATATAGTATTTACAAAAGATTTTGTAAAAAAGATTTTATGTTTTCATCCTTCAAGTTGCAATATCTCCAAATTAATTTAAAATGTCATTTTATACAAATTAAAATAGTAAAATGACATGTTTATATATATATAAAATATGTTTTGGAATGATTGGTTTTGTAAAGCAAATTTTCCAAATCAAAGCTATAAAAATGACATGTACGTGTACGTCAAACCTAAATTAAGGATATATAACATTATCCTAGCTCGTTCATTTGGAATCTCCTTAAAATAATAAAATTAAGTAACATTAGGCATATTGAAGTATATAAATATTAAATAAACGTTGTATAAACAAAAAAAAAAAAAAAACAAAAAACAAAACAAAACATGCAAAACAAAACAAAACAAAA
>NC_081551.1:9529022-9540997 GCF_901000735.1 Corylus avellana | reverse complement strand
GGTTTGGCACGTCAGAAAATTCTGACGTGTCTGTTTTCCACGTCAGACTTTTCTGACGTGTCGAACGTTGACACGTCAGCAATTAATAAATTTTAATTTTAATTAAATAAATTGTTTAAAAATTAAATTTGATTAAATTTTTACTGACGTGTCAAAAGTTGACACGTCAGTAAATCCTTACGGGTTACTTTTAACACGTTAGGAAAATAATTGTTGACGTGCCAGTTTCAGCACGTCAGCATTTACTGACGTGGCAAAAAACAGACACTGTTTGCCACGTCAGAAAATGACCTGTTTTTTGTAGTGAATACACTAAAATCTCACTATCACACAATAGAAATTATTTTCTAAAAGAGATATAAAAGACAGAAATGCAAACTCTTCTTTTGCTAGGACATGACGGCGGCTGGTCTCTATGTTTCTTACTTTTATAGTAGCACCCTTTGTTTTTCTCTCTTGTTTCATCTACACCCTAGTTTAGTGTAATTTAGGTAGACAATTCATACTAACCTAAGATGAGTTATGCTTATCCATTGATTATGTGTAACTGATTAAGATATTTGATAGTCCATACATAGGGAAGACGGTCCATGCCAACCGAAGATGGATTATACTTATTTCTTAATTATGGTATTTTCTTGACTACTCAAGTAAGACAAGCCTTATATCATGCATAATATGAATTTCCCTTGTTAATTTATGATTGACCATTATTATGTAGTTAGTTGTGAAATCAACCCCCTATTCTCTCTCTCATGTACTTTTGCATTTTTTTTTTTATTCATTTACTTTATAAATCCAAAAACAACAATCATCTTTTAATTAAGTTATATTTATTTCCGAAAACTTGATAACAACACTAGTGCATTTCTTGAGGTTCGACACCCTCTATATAGCCCTATCCTACAAGGATTCGTTCTATTGCGAGTGGTAATTTTATTATTGATTATTTTTGCACACAAAAAGACCACATCACTACCGCCCAGAAACTTTTTGGCAATCTTGCATTCAACCACATACATCTCTCTTTTTCTAGCAGTGTTCTATTCATCCTTTTGGTAACTTCGTTTTGCTAGGAGTCCCTTTAACTGTGAAGTGACTAGTAATGCCTTCTGTTTTACAGAATTCTCAAGAATGCAGTGTCTTTGTACTCTAACCCATTGTCGGAGGTACTTCACTTTCCTTCAAGTCTGATTTTCTACCTTTGTCTTTTATTGCTTGAAGATGGTGAAAACCTCTCACTTGTACCTTATAAAATAAACCTAGACATTTCTTGAAAAATCATAAATAAAACTGACAAAATAAAGTGCACCTCTGTTTGATGGCACCACCACTAGTCCCCAAACATCCGAGTGAACATAGTTGAGAATACATTTGCTTGTATGAGATGCCACCTTAAAGTTGACTCTTCGTTGCTTCCTATACACACAATACTTGCATAAACCCAATTTACATGACTTCATACATTTCAATAGATTTATCTTGTGAACCTCAAACATACTGCGCTCGCGTAAATGACCAAGCCGCATATGCCACAAAATCTTATCATCATTATCTGGTTCTGCCGAGGTGCATAATTGATGTAGGAGAAATTTGAGAAAATTGTTATTTTAATTGTGCATGTGTGTTTTAGTTTTTCTTTTTCAATAAGGATTGAGTTTTTCCTTTCCTAATAGGATTTGTTTTCCTTTTCCAATTAGGCTTGCTTTTCCTTTTCCTTGTTAATTTAGAAGGTGCCTAGCCTATATAAATGCATCTAGTCTTTGTTATTTTTTGAAATTTAGTTTATACTATTAATTAAATTTAAGTCTTTTAGAGTTATTTCTCTCTTTGCTTATTTGGGGCAATTAGGGAATTTCTTTTCCCTATTTGTTATTTTCTCTCTTCGTGAATTCCCTTTTCAATCTTCAATTCTTAGTTTCTACTGATTTTATACGCTATTAAAACAATCTTAGTTTTGCTCGGTGTCAATAATGCAGCTCCACTTGTACCTATAGCCCAAAGAATCTAATGTGCCTAATGAGATCAAATTTTTCTTATGATCTAGAACATATCTGACATTAGTGAGTATCCTGACAACTCCATCAAACATCTTAACTTTTATGGTACCTAGTTCAATGGCCTTACACCTAACATCATTGCCCATTAGCATTGTACCTACATTACAAGAATTAAATATGTCGAACTACTGTCTATTCAGACACATATGATATAAACAAGCAGAATCTAAAATCCAAGAGTGTATGAGAGAATCTGTACCTAAGGAAACTGAAAGAACATCTGCGCTAACCTCATTGTCATCAAACTCTCCATCAACCACACTGGCTAAATCTACATAACCTTGATTCTTCTTATCTTACATGTCTTATTTCATTAGCTTGCAAAATTTTGTATAGTGCCATTTCTTATGTCAATAATACCACTCCATATCTTTTGCATTTGACTAAGACTCTTCACCCTGTGCCGATCGCGACTTAGATTGATATTGCTTACCTCTGCTATTCTTCCTCTTAAAATTATCACTTCCGCGCTTTGGCTTAAATCGTGCCACAAGCCCATTAGCTTGATCATTGCTAGGTCTCCTCTGCGTCTCATGTGACAAGTGAGATCCCGTCACCTCTTCAAACACTAGAGTCTCTTTTCCATACAACAATGTCGTAACTAGGTGATCATAAGAAGGGGGAAGCAATGCCCACATAAGTATCACTTTATCTTTTTCTCCAATCTTAATTGCAAAATTCAACTATGTATTCAACATGTTGAATTTGTTGAGGTGCTCCAGCATATCTGTATTTTCCTCAATTTGTAAACCATATAGCTGCTTCTTTACGTACATCTTATTCATCAAATTCTTTGCCATATACAGACTCCATTTTTTGGCAAATTGAATATGTCTTTTCCTCATCAATCACATTGTGAATGACTTAATCTAACAAATTAAGACAGATCGCACTAGCAACCTTCACATCCATCTCTTCCGAAACATCATTGTCCATCTTCTCAGGTTTCTTTGCCTTTTCCAATAACTCCTTGTGGACTCCTTGCTGAATCAATAAATCCTTCATCCTTCTCTACCAAAGAGAGAAATTGTTCTTCCCATTGAACTTCTCAACTTGTTGTGCAAAAAATGATAACAATTACGGTAAATAAGGCAAGAACTCATACACAAAATAAACTAAGATTTAAGTGGTTTTCTCAATGTGAGGTACATCTAAGGGCGGAGGCGATCACAAAGAAATTCACCATGAAAGATGGAATACAAAAATATAGTATAGATAAAATCACTTAGACCCTAAAACCTCAATATACCCAAATCTCATTATCACACAATAAAGATTATTCCCCAAAAGAGAATTTAAAAGACAGAAATACAAACTCTTCTTTTGCTGGGATAAGACAATGGTTGGTCTTTATTTTATCTCTTCCATTGTAGCAGGATCTTTTTTATTATTGTAATTTAACAAGAATTAACCCAATGGTTCGTTATGAGTGATACGTTGGCCTTGTTGGATGAATGTTGATAGAATTACATTAACTAGTCTCACATGCTTTTGTAATAGTATTAATAAAACAAATATGTCTTTCTCACATGCTCAAGGGACACATGCCGCTTTGAGAAATTAAATTGGAGGAATTCACCATCTAGTTTGTAAGAACTTTATATCCTATAAATTTGTAGTGTCAAGCATAAATAGTGGATTTAATCCACGTGGTTACATGTAGCATGTTTACATTCCAACCTTTTTGCAAAAAGAAAAAGAAATGCATACGTTATGACTTGATTCCTTCTACAACTTTAAATTGGAGACTGTCAATCATATATTATTGGGATGCGATATTGCCAAGATCATTTCGAGGCAATGATGGGGATTATGCCTTAAATCTTAATGTATTATATTTGAATGATATTCCAGTTTGTAATGAAAAAAGTCATTATTTACTGATTTAGTTAATTGAGCATACAACATATAACCTTTTTACATGCTTATTTTATTATTTATATTGCATGTGCATGTAAATAGTCCTTAGATTACATTGAATATGGTCTATGGTGTGAGTAATGAGATTATCACACAAGGTCTTAGGCCATAAATCTTGTAGTTTTGAATATTTTCATGTTCACAATCGATAATAGAATTGAACATTCTATTTGCGAAGATAGTTAAATATCAACCATGATGATTTATCTGGATCAAGTAAAGTGGTAGACTTCAAGTTGATGTGTAGATCTAATGCATTAAATGGACCATGAGAGTTGTTTTTCCTGAAAAATACTGTCAACAGAAATGATTGTAACTCTCGAGACTTCTTATAATATTAATTCTAAATCTTGAGAGAATTGTGAACTCAGATGTCAAGTGGAGGTCACTATGATGCATTTAGGAGTGAGACATTTACTGCGCTTAAAATTCTCTGTGCATTGGGTGATCACATGTAGCATTGTTAGAACACTTTTTTGAAGAAGGAATCCAAGTCCTCTATTTGAAGGATAATAAATTTCTTTATGAGATAGATTTTATAAAATAAATTATTTTTCAATCCCTGACTTGGACATTTTGGTAAGGATTACCAAAATGCTTATGTACATGACGAAAAGAGTTTCATAAGTATAAGAATAATAAAAAAAATCAGTTACTCAAGGATAAAGATGCGGAGAATTAAAGTAACATCATCTTTGGCTTTAATTTTGCTACGGAAGATTTCATGGAAGAATCATAAGTCAATATTAAAAAAAGTCTAAGAGATTAATTGATTTAATGGAAAATGTAAACTATAATGCAATTACAATTATTTAGCAGAATCAATTGTAATTAAATAATGACTTGCGATAGTCAAGCCTATTTGAAGTTGGTTTTTAATTTTCCTTTTGGGTAGCTTGTCGAGCTAATGTAAATTAATTCAGTAAGACTTTTTATTTATTGGACTGCTTGTTTTTATTTATTAAAACACGGGCTAGCTAAAAAAACAATGCATGAGATGCAAGAATAGGAGATTGGGCTTGCGATAAAATTCAAGCCTAAGGCCACTCTAGTAGACGTCTGGTCGTGAGTAAAATTTCATTCCTGGCCGTGTTTTTTGATGAGTGGAGGCAGTGGCGGAGCCAGATGTTTAAGAATGTAGGGGCCGTAAAAAAAAATTTGGCATCCGAAATTTTTTTTTTTTGCGTCTCTATGAAAAAGGAGAAAAAATTGAATCTTTAGATGCCTTCCTCGATCTTTTTGCTAATATTATGTGAAATTATCTTACTTACAAGTTACAAGTGAATCAAAGAATAAGAGACAAGAAAAAAGGGTTTTACAGGCACTCATAATTATTTTTCAGGAATTACAGTTTTTATTACAAATTTTATTTTATTTTATTTTATTTATTTATTTTTTTTAAATCAGAAATGAGAATGGAAAACAAAGAAGAAGGAAGGAGAGAGAGAAAAGATTTAATCAGAGCCATTAAAATGGGACGGAGGGAATATACCAAAGATTTGGTTTTACATATAAGATGCGTGACGTAGTCACAGGTGCTGAAAAACAGTGATTTGTACCAGGCCCATAGGTGGAGCTGATGACTGCGTCTGTCTGACTCTGAGAGAGAGAGCGTTTGAGAGTCAGAGGGACTGAAGGAGAGCGAGCGATGGAGAAGAGAAAGGGAGAGAACTCAGAGGCGAGTGTGTGAGAAAGAGGGAAAAGAAACAATCTATTTTTTTTTTTTTAATAACTTTTGGGGCTACGGAGTATGGAGCAGACTGCAAACCAGCAATATTTTTTTTTTTTTTTTTAATACTTGGAGGGGCGATCGTGTGCTCCAACAAGTGTTCAAATTTTTTTAAAAAACAAAATTCTTTGTGGGGGCCTATATATGTAGCTAGATGAGTGGTCAGCAAGCAGCAACAAAATTTGTGCTTAAATTTTTTTTTTTT
This sequence comes from Corylus avellana, assembly GCF_901000735.1. Taxonomy (NCBI): domain Eukaryota; kingdom Viridiplantae; phylum Streptophyta; class Magnoliopsida; order Fagales; family Betulaceae; genus Corylus; species Corylus avellana. The sequence goes on along the minus strand of NC_081551.1, from coordinate 9,535,083 downwards.
TAATATTTCTTGGGGGGCCTGTGGCCACCACTAGCCCATACGTGGCTCCGCCACTGAGTGGAGGCTAGGGTTTTTTCAACCCCTAGCCCTCCACTATGTAGTGAGATTAGTAGTCCCACATTGTTAGTATATCTCTTCTGTCTCTCATGTTAAGCCTATAAATAGAGAAGCCTGTAGCTCTCACAAATCATTCCAATTCTTTAGTATTTAGTAACAACTTTATATTATTAAGTATTATCAAGAATAAGTTTAAGAGTTTTGAAGAGCAAGATAAGAGCCCATGCTTTTCGATATTCTTAGTTATTGGTGAAAAGACTTGAAGATCTCATAATTTCTTAGGCTATACGTGATTTTCATTGTATGAACAAGAAGAAAAGTTTGTTTTGCCCAATAGCTAAAGAGGGGCCCGTACAACCAAGTAGATGATCTTACTTTTCGTTGTTTAATTAAAATAGCATAGATTTAAATAATCATATTTGGAAGCCTACATATTGGGTACATTAAAGCCAATTTCGATGTTGCTGTTATTTGCAATGCTACAGGTCAAGTTTTGGCTGCTGCTTTTTTAAAGCTTTTCTCAACTGATATAAATGTTTGTGAAGCTATATATTGCTGCTTTATTTAGCCACCAAGTTGGCTAATTCTCTGGATGTTACATCCTTATGCTAGAAGGTGATTCTATCATTACCAAATTTGATTAATAATTGGCAGATAGAGCATATTATAAGGGACATCACTCACCATCTTTCATGCACTGTTCAGGAAAACAAATAATTATAATAATAATTAAAAAAAAATTAATATTTCCGACATTTTTTCCACCAAAGAAACATACAATATTATCAACAAGCTAGGGGAAGATGCAATCATGCAAAGAATTAAGAATTAAGGGTTAATCATGTGATTATTTGAAATAGAGTTAGTACACACCCGTAGCACGATGGACTTATAATATGTAGGACCCTAAGGAATGGATGAAAACAAGTGGTACCCATTGTTTCTCTAACTTGTGGCTCAAATCACACTACACATATTGTGGCCCCAAGAAGCATTCAAACCATTGAAATCTTTGCACATTAGTCATTACTTATGTCTTTATATTTCACCCTTTCGTCTAAAAGTATGAAAAAAAAAAAAAAAATAATAAAAAAGTGTTAAAGCTTTTGGTTTCTCATGACGCTATTTGCTCGCCTACCATTACCAATGCAGAATGATTCGACATTTCTTTGAAAGTGAGTGATGAATAAGTTTTAATTATGGAATATAGTTAGTTTTAATTATGAAAATGATTGTGACAGCAATTTGGGATGTCACAATCATTTTCCTTTTTCTTGGATCTAGCTTATGCATGTTTTTTCTATTTCAGATTAGGCTTCAGCTCTAATATCATATGTAACAACCAACTCCAAATGGTATGATATTGTCCGTTTTGAATCTTAACTCACAAGGTTTTGTTATTGAATTTCTTCTTAAAAGGCCTTATACTATTTAAAAAGAACATATTATATATAAACATATCCTATTTTCTATGTAAAACGTCATAAATAATTTAATAAGCCAACCCAATACGCCAAATTTCACATCAAGGATTGTAATGATACATGCATTATTCTTGGCATTAATGTGATCCACCTTTAAAGTGACATACCTAGACGCCACCCAAAGAAATTACCACCTCTAATTGCATGCAAGTGCCCCCACACAACCAAAAAGGTTAATCTCTCTAGTGATGGCAAATTGTTACAAGAATATGATGCCATCCAAAGAATCTGTTTTGTGGATGAGAGCAAGAGAGAGAAGATCCTGCTGCCTTCCAATTCTATGCGTGGCTTTTCAGGGAGCTCACTTGTCCGCTCATTTTTCAATGCTTTTCTTTTTTGTTTTACCCAAATAGATAAAATATGTATATATCAATAATTATCCTGTTGATTTTGGCACTAAGTGTTATTTTTATATGATATATGTAGAACCCGTGACTCCCTTCTGTGTGGTCAATCAGGGCTGTTTGAGAGCCCCACTTGCCAACTGCCCCCACCAATGTACAACTCATTTCCTACCACAGGTTAGCCCGTGAACCCCATCTTCAGCTTTCTCTCCACCCAATCATTCAACTTGTTCTCTCAATTTGCTTCAGTTTTCATATTGGTTAATTAGAGTATTTATAAGAAAATGCCCTAAAAGGAAATTGATTTACAGCTTCAGAAAATTAATCATTTAATTTTAAAATTCTCTCTTACGTTTAAGTTTAAACTCTCGTTTAATAGGTGAGACCCAATACGTGAAATATTTAATTTAAATATGAGCTGAATTGACAAAATCAAAATTCAAACTTAAAACATCTCGTTCTGATATCATATTAAATCACAATTTTTTTTCAAATCTTAATTTTACCAAGAAAAAATAAGTTTAATCACACTGGTGATGTACAGGAAAATACTTGGTCCAATAGTATATAATAGTTTCATGTAAACTGCCTTTTGGCAGCCATTAACGTTAGAATGCTCATATTTCAAGAAATTTTTCTTTTCTTTTCCTTATAATTTTCTAAAATCTTTTATTTTATTTGAATTTTTTTTTTAATCCTTCTGGAAGGGCTCCATCAAGCATGGCAATGGATGGGAAGTTGAAACGCTTCACGAAGTCGCGCTTACCAAGGAAATAATTTTGCTTACTTAATTGACTCTAGAACCCTCCTATCATTTTCTTTAAAATTAAAAATAAAAATAAAAAAATAAAAAATTCTGAAACTTGTTTAATAATTTGAGGGACATCATTTTGCCCTAATCATACATTGTTTTTGTCAACAATACAGCTAGTGTCTCCTCTATCCATACCTGATCAAAGAACCTTTTGTTATTTTGGCTACATTATGAACCACATCATTGCCCTTCCTTTTTATATGGTCTCCTGCATTCACTCACTGCATCCCATCTCCTTCAAGAATAATCGCCTGCAATCTCAGATTACGACAAAACTCTGTAGCGTACAAAGCAGCCAAGGCTTCTGCTGCTATTGGATCCAAAAGCATAGGTTTGATAAAAGGGAAATGTTATATGTACTCTTACTCCAGCTCTTACTTTTTTTGATGTGTTTCTAAAAGTTACCATTGAATTCAAAATTCAATAGTGATTCATTTAAAATCTAATGGTAATTTTTGTGCAATATCAATAAATGTGCATTTGAGAGTCTAATAGTGGGATCCGGATCCCCTCAAATTCTTAGAGAATTCAAGTTTTTCAAATTCCTAAATCTGGCCATCCATTATATCTAAGGATTAAAACAAATGCCATCGGTTATGGTCTTATTAAGGAAACAAAATAACTAATTATATTCCCCAAATAAAAAAGCAACGCATATTGGAAAGTTATACTTTACCTCCCAAAGTTGGCAATAATTTTCAATTCGAACCTCAAAGTTTTAATTTTTGCAATCCATCTCATAAAGTTTCAATTTTTTTTCAATTTAGCCATTCCGTCAGTCAAAGCCGCTTTGACTAACAGAATAGTGATCACATGATGCACGTGATCACTTTTTTTTTTTTTTTTTTCCAAAATGCCCCCATCCTTGTTGCAAAATACCCTCAGGCAAAAAATCAAACGCAATCTCAATTCAAACCCTAATACCCGTTTGGTTGCCAAGAAAAGAAAGAAAAGGAAAAGAAAAACTTGACATGTTCGGTAGTCATTTAAAACCCACGAAAAAATAAACTCCGACCCGCTAAACAAAATCTCAAATTTTCGATTCTTTTCCCAAGCTTCCTCTTTCCGTCCAGACAACCAAAAAGCGATCACCGGAATATTCTGAAAGCTGCGGGAATGATAAAATGAGAAGATTGAACAGAATCAAGGCTTGCTCCCTTTCTGACCTTAATAAGGCTTGCCTTCGCCGGATTCTAGCGAAACCTGGCCGGTAAATCATGGATCTTTGACCTGTTTTGACCCGCTTAGATTTTGCCTTTTCGTTTTTGTTTTTACTCAATCGAACCAAACCAGTATGGAATCGAGACTATTTTTACAAGATTTTATGTCCATTTTGCTTGAATGATCTTAATTTGGTTGGAATTTAAGAGATAGCGTAGTTAGAGTTAGGTTTTACTCCCAATATGGGGATTTTTTCCTGGTTGTAGTTTCTTGGAATTGATGATCAAATCAACTAATTGAGACCCCAGTGGAAGATGGATTTGGACCTTCAATTGGATTGGATTATGCTTGTTTTGTGATTTCTCCAGAAAATCAGCCCAATAAGCACAATTCAAAACCCATTCCATCAAGAACCATAATACGCAATTGCTTTTACCTACTGGAATGTTTCAGGTTTACTGATCGCCGGAGCTGGGTTGCCCAGCCACCAATGGCGCAACCATGGCCACAGGCGGAGCTCTCTCTCTCTCTTCTCCGTGAATATCATTGTCTTCCTCTCTCACTATCTGTCTCAGTCTCACTTTCCGTCATCTCTCTCTGCCCTCTCTCTCGGCATTGTTGTAATGTTACAAACATGCTTTTAATTTTTGAGCCGTTGGTTTACTATTCTTCCTATAATTTTACCATTAAAATTATACTGATGAGTTTTTAAAGAAAAAATCAGACTAACGGTTTTATGACCGTCTGGTTATTATTAAGGGGCCGCTTGGGAGTGCGGTTTCAATAAGTGCGATTTTAAAAATTGCGTTTTTAAAATTGCACAGACGTTTGGTAAAACATGCTAAAAAGTACTTTTTTTTTTTATCAATTGAGTGTTTGGATAACATTAGCATATAATTGTGGTTTCATAACCAAATTACCAATAAGGACATTTCTTTATAAATATAAAATAACTAACATTGTCTATAAGCCTCCATTTTTAACACCTATGCAAACAAAAGTATGACTTATAATTTGACATTAACTTTGAGTTTTCTACTTAGGCAATTATATATTGCTATATTACTTGTTTCTATATGCTTTTTTGTTTTTGTATTTTTTTTTTTCTTGAATCATATTCCAAACAGACATATAATAAAAAATACAAGAACAATCCATCAAATTAAACTAATAATGTTTATTGAATTTAATTGTTACATAATTCACCAATAATTTAAATTAGTACTTGATCAATCACCAAAAAAAACTTAAAAGACATTAAAAATTAGCCTAAAACATAAATAATAAAGCACTGTTTATAGCCCACAAACGGATCGGGCTATATTGTCACGAACCACTTTCATCTCCTCGTCATGTATATTGTCAATGTTTTCCTGACTGTTACTCCTTACATGACTATGCGTGTACAGTGATCTATCACTGCATACTATGATGGATTGCAGATCCCTATACATGCACGGTAATCAAAATGAAATTTTGAAAAAAAAAAATCACAACTTTACTCTGTAAAAATGGTCGAAGAACATAAACGCATATATAAAAAGGCATAGTAATCATACAAACCACATAAAATAACACCAAACACCAAAACAGTGGAAAGTTTTACAAAAGCAAAGGATTTATATGGAGAAAAAGAAAATATTGGGAGAAACTTCACTAAGGACCCCCAAACTTACACCCGTTTTGAAATACCCCCCTGAACTTCAAAATCTCTCAATTTAGTCCCCTAAACTTTCAATTTCTCTCAATTTGGACCCTTCCGTTAATTTTAGCTGTTAAAAATTCAAAAAAAGACCAAAATATTCTTGATTTTTGTTGTTTTTTTTTTAAAATAAAAAAACGTTTTAGAAGTTGGAATTTTATACAAAAGTCAGGGGTATAAATGTCATGTGACGTTTAAAGTCTGATGGAGGGGTCCAAATTGAAAGCAATTGAAAGTTCAAGGGACTAAATTGAGAGATTTTGAAGTTCAGGGGGGGTATTTCAAAACGGGTGGAAGTTTGGGGGTCCTTAGTGAAGTTTTCCCAAAATATTAAGGTGAGATTATTACCTGGTAGAGGGGCGGAGAGATGGACAACAGCGACGCACACTGCTACAAGGCAGAGAAAGGATGAATGAGAAAGAGAGGATGAAGAAAGTAAAAGAGAAAATATGGGTTTTAATATATTTTAGGTTGGTATTCTTGGTATTTTTTTCATTCC
>NC_081551.1:9479608-9528922 GCF_901000735.1 Corylus avellana | reverse complement strand
GACACTATTTTAGGTGAATATTTCCTCCAAACCCATTTGGAGGAAATTTTTATTATATATATATATATATATATATATATATAGAGAGAGAGAGAGAGAGAGAGAGAGGGAGAGCCCCTTACATCCGGATGGGCTGCAAATGCCTTCTTGTAAGCACCAAATTAGAAGCTAGTATGTCAGATAAGTACACAAAATGGAATAGACTTGTAAACACCAGATCCTTAAAGAAATTTCATAATCTTTCTCTTGCCCGTTCAAAGCCCCAACTCAACGGAAACCACCGGAGGTCCGGAGTAGCCGAACGTCAACAAGAACACCAACAAGTGTAAGCCAAAAACCAACAAGACTCAGCAACTCACGAACACCAACGAGAGTAAGCCAAAAACTAGAAAATAAAAAACCAACATTTAGCCAGACCAGCGTGGGTCACAGCTAGACCCGCGTGCCGGGGCCACCAACATCATCTATCTCTCTCTCAGGTGGATTCTGGCGGTGGCTCCATGGATTCCGGATGGTTGGCGTTCGGCGGGCGGTGAAAATTGGCAGTTGTCGGAGGCGCTGCTTGGTGGTGGCCGGTGTGGGAGGTGGCAGGGGAATTTGGGAAAGAGGGGGTGGGAGCATGTGGGAGAGGGGGAAAATGAAGAGAATTTTCTATTGAATAGGATTAGGTGTTTTCATTTCTATTGAATTTTATGCTCCTTGCTGATGTGTCAAGTTTTAATTTGTTGCTGTAAAAGTGGTATTTTGCGGCGCATACGGACCTAAGGTTTTGTCTTGAAGCATACATGTTAAGTTGTAACCCCTAAAAACACGCCCAGAACCTGTCTTCTCTAAAGATAATGGAATGGCTAGACATGGCTTGGTCCAGAAACTCGTGGTGGGCGACCTCTGCTTCCACAACTCGTCTCCCTTTGCGAAGCTCTTGGACTCGTGCGTCAAATCGAGGTCGGTGCGGGACACGCGACTCATCCACGCCCGTATCATCAAATCCCAGTTTTCCTCTGAAGTTTTTATCCAAAATAGGCTTATTGATGTCTATGGTAAATGTGGTTGTTTGGACGATGCACGCAGAGTGTTTGATCGAATGCTTCAGAGGAATACTTTCACTTGGAATTCGATTGCAAGTGCTTTAATAAGATGGGGCTGTCTTCATGAGGCTGTGCAAGTCTTTGGGTCGATGCCTGAGCCAGACCAGTGCTCGTGGAACTCAATTGTATCGGGTTTTGCGCAACATGATCGTTTTGATGAAGCCTTACAGTATTTTAGTAAAATGCATAGGGAGAATTTTGTGCTTAATGAATACTCGTTTGGTAGTGCTCTTAGTGCCTGTTCGGGACTGATGGATTTGAAAATGGGTATTCAAATTCATGCTTTGCTCTCAAAATCCTGCTACTCGTCGGACGTTTATATGGGTTCTGCTCTTATTGACATGTATTCTAAGTGTGGGAGTGTGGTTTGTGCTCAAAGAGTTTTTGATCGGATGAGTGAACGGAACAGAGTTTCTTGGAACAGCATGATTACATGTTATGAGCAAAATGGCCCGGCAAGTGAAGCTTTGGAGGTTTTTGTGAAAATGATGGATTGCGGGATTGAACCAGATGAGGTCACTCTAGCTAGCGTGGTCAGTGCTTGTGCGAGTTTGTTGGCAATTAGAGAAGGTTTGCAGATTCATGCTCACGTTGTGAAAAGGGACAAATTCAGGGATGATCTTGTTTTGGGAAATGCATTGGTTGATATGTATGCAAAATGTTGTAAAATCAAAGAAGCTAGATGGGTTTTCGATCGGATGCCAATTAGGAATGTGGTGTCTGAAACGTCCTTGGTGAGTGGGTATGCAAAGGCAGGAAGTGTGAAAGATGCAAGGTTAATGTTTACAAACATGATGGAGCGGAATGTAGTGTCTTGGAATTCACTTATTGCAGGGTATACACAGAATGGGGAGAATGAAGAGGCGCTTGGGCTCTTCCTCCTGCTAAAGAGGGAATCCATTTGGCCAACCCATTACACCTTTGGGAATCTACTCAATGCTTGTGCCAATCTTTCGGAACTGCAGCTGGGCAGACAGGCTCATGGCCACGTTTTGAAGCATGGATTTCGCTTTCAATCTGGAGAGGAGAGCGACATTTTTGTGGGGAACTCTCTCATTGACATGTATGTGAAATGTGGATCAGTTGAAGATGGGAGCCGGGTATTTGAAAATATGGTGGAAAGGGATTGTGTCTCTTGGAATGCCATGATAGTGGGATATGCACAAAATGGTTATGGAACTGAAGCTCTTCAAATTTTCCAAAAAATGTTGTTATCTGGAGAGAAACCAGACCATATCACTATGATCGGTGTTCTATGTGCTTGCAGTCATGGGGGGTTGGTTGAAGATGGGCGTAACTATTTCCACTCAATGAGAACGGAGCATGGTATGACACCACTGAAGGACCATTATACATGTATGGTTGATATACTTGGTCGAGCTGGATGCCTCGATGAAGCAAAGAGTTTGATAGACACAATGCCGATGCAGCCTGATGCTGTTGTCTGGGGATCTTTACTTGCTGCTTGTAAGGTCCATAAGAACATCAAATTAGGGAAGTATGTAGCAGAGAAGCTCTTGGAGATTGACCCTTGGAATTCTGGACCTTATGTACTTCTCTCAAACATGTATGCTGAGCTTGGTAAATGGAGGGATGTTATGAAAGTTAGAAAGCAGATGAGGCAACAGGGAGTTGTCAAGCAGCCGGGTTGCAGTTGGATTAAAATCCAAAGTGATTTGCATGTTTTCATGGTCAAAGATAAAAGGCATCCTCAGAGGAAGGAGATGTATTCACTTTTGAAGATGCTCACGGAACAGATGAAGAGAGCTGGGTATGTGCCAGATGCTGGTGTTCATGATGCTTGCAATGAGCAGAGTGAATCTGAATTTATCTCTTGTGACACAGAGGAAATGCCAGCAGATGCTGCTGTGGGTTGAAATCAAATGCTCTGCTCTTTGTATCCCTTTTACCAACACTGATTGATTCTTTTCCTCAATTTACAGAAACTCAAAAACTAATCTTACAATTAAGCATTTTTTACCCTCATCTCCCTGGAGGTGTAGGAAGACGACATACACATATCCCCTCTAGCATGGAGAATTACAGAGAGCCTGGAGGGAGGTCAGTATAATTAATTGTTAGGGGGCATATCATATGTTTAGTCGGCCAATTTAGGATATTGGTAGACAGAACTAACAGCCTTTGGCAAACATGCTCCTCTGTCTGCAGTTGTACCAATTGGGCCAGCTATGTTGCAGTTAAATGTGCCATGTCGTGATATGATTCTGGGAGCTGCTTAAATTAATAAATTAATTATGGTTTTAATTTACTTAAAATTTGTGCTGTTTTACAGTTTTGGAGTGTGTTGGGTTTTTCAGAGTAAAAAGTTTCTCTTGTTTATATACAGAACTGTACTGTCACATTTTGTACTGTCCACCAAGCATATACAAACAAGAACAAAAACACAAACCATAAAGAGAAGAAGAAGAAAAAGAAGAGCCTGGTGAATATGTGTTAGAGAGAGAGAGAGAGAGAGAGAGGTCATGTTTGAAATATTGAACATGAAAACCAACTTATCATTTTAGTACAATCTGGTGGCAGAAATTACACCTTTTTTTTTTTAATTTTATTATTGTTTTTTCATCTTTCCATGCTGTCATAAGTAAAGTCCAAGACATGTGAACCATCATCTTGTCCACAAACAAGAGAGAGAGAGAGAGAGATTTTCACCATATTCTTCAGATAAGGGCATCTTTGAGCCCTCTCTGTGAGCATCTACATCTAAGAATGACATAAGAAATAAACCTGTAAACCAAGATGAAGCACACCATAACAACAACATTTCTCCACCTACTATCCTCCCCATAGCCTTCTTCTCTAAGCACATCTTCTCCACTCACTTCACATGTCCCAAACATGTACTCCAAGCACTTTCCTGAGTTAGAGAACTCATTTATTAGAAACCCTTCAAACGGATACTTGAACAACGATATGTAATGCATGAAAATCCAGTAACTTGGAATCCCCTGCTTTGATATGAAGTAACCAGAGAAGAGAAAAAAGGATCCCATGACGCCGGCAATCACCGAATTCCCGACGATGAAATTAGGCACCAGAGCACTGAAACACACCACAACTGAATTTGCTGTATACAGAATTAACCAAATTAACAACAAGAAATGCAGAAAGGCCATGAAGTTGTGATTGAGTCCAACGAGCCAGTATAAGGGCACTGTGAATAAAATGGCTAGGATTAGTAGAAATGGCAAGTAAACAAGTCCATTGGCTACTGCATAGGATGAGACCCTGTAGCTTCCACAAGATGTTTCCTTCATAAGAATCTCCCTCTCTTGCAGAAAGATTGGCAGAGCTTCTGTGGTGCATGATAGCAAAAAAGTCAAAATGAATGCAAACAGACCTACCCTTTCCTGTGCTCCAACCAAATCATCTTTCAGATTGTAAAAGATCGAGCCAAGCACAAGCCCTGAGATCAGCATTTGAATCGTCCGGCAAGCAAATAGCTCCTTTGTCCGGAAGATGTTCTTGGAGAATCTATGAGTGAGAATCATGGTTTCTCGGAGTCTAGAATTTGCAAAGTCAAGTGGGAAATTTAAATCCATTCCAACATTGATTGTTTCTTCATCCACGACCTTTGATTGTTGAAAGAGCTGTTGTAGTGTGAACTTACCATCTTCTTTCTTTTGCAGGCTGGTTGTTGATGGCAGCTGCAGCAGCATTTCTTTGTGATCAACACGCTGAAATTTTCTGTGCTGTTGAATGGTGTCGATGGATTCGATGGCGAATTCAACAACATTGACATGAAGAGGAAGCTCCATACCCATCAGCCTTAAGTTCACCCCAAGCTGATCCACCGCGCCATGGTGCAAGACGCAGCCATTAGCCAACAACAAAATTGTGTTGAACAGCTTTACAATCCGGAAGCCAGGCTGATGGATGCTGAGAATTACGGTTCTGCCGCGGGTTTCCGCCATGGTCTTAAGCATGTCAATGATTTGAAGAGCTGATGTGCTGTCCAGCCCTGAAGTTGGTTCATCAAGAATCAGCACTTTGGGATCATGTACCACGTCGACGCCGATCGAAACGCGGCGCTTTTCTCCGCCCGATATCCCGCGAACCCTGTCGTCTCCGACACGAGCTCCGGCGACACGGCTCAAGCCAAGCTCCTGGATCAAGGACTTAACCCTGGAGCTCAGCTCAGCCGGTGGAAGCCTTAGCCTTAGCTTTGCGCTGAACATTAAGGTTTCTTCAACTGTAAGTAAAGGAAAAAGGGTATCCTTCTGTGTGACATACCCTGATGTTTTCTTGAAGTGAGCTTTGTTGATGGGCTTTTGGTTCACAAAAATGGAAGCACTTTGTGGTGTGAGTTTCCCTGCTAGGATTTCCAGAAGGGAAGACTTTCCAGCTCCACTCGGACCAACAATGGCGAGAATCTCCCATGGTTTGGCTCGGCAGTTCACTGCCTTTAGGACTTGGCGGTCTGCTTGAGGATTCTCTTTACAGAAGATCTTCAATGGGTACTGTTTGTTTTGTGTTTGGATGCTGTAGTTGATGCCTATTGCTTCAATCTCACACCCTTGTTTCTTCATTGAGGAAGCTCTCTTCTCTCTTCTCTCCTCTCTCTTCTATCTCAAATGATTTTCTTCTTGTTGATAATTTTTCTTATTTAATTGCTGGATTTTGGCTTCAATTGCAAACTGAAAACAGTGAGGGGTTTAAAGGGATTAAATTCACAATTGCTCCTCGACTTTCTATACACGGTTCACGTGCAACTTTTGTGGCTGTTTGTTTCTGTAGACATATTTTGTCATGGAAATTTGTTTAGTTCACGTGGCAATGGTATGTGAAGTAAATTGCTTCTTGTTGTGAAGTTTGTAGATGTCTTCCAGCTTTTGACGACAAAATAACCTAACACACGTACCGCTTGCTTTTTGCTCGTCTCAGAATAATAGGTGGAAACTCTAGTAGGCACTCGGCGTAAAAAGAAATATTGCGATAATGTTGTAAATGAGGGTTGGCATTAAGGATAGGAAAAAATGTAAATGAGTCTACCAAGTTTATTTGATTTGCAATTAGCTCTATGTAGTTTTAAAATGAATTCAGAGGTTCCTCAGGTATGACAAAAAACTAATTTATTCTATACACTCATATTCCATCAAATGTTAAGACTTTACAAAATTGTGGTACGTATCTTATTTAAATTAGTGTCACACTAATGAAATCTGTAAAGTTAGTGGACAAAATTTGATTGTAGAAAATATATTATTTTTTTGGTAAATCTCAAAAACTTTTAAGTTCATTTTAATATTATACGGAGCTAATTATAAATCATATAAACCATAAAGACTGATTTTACATTTTTCTAATAAGAATAAGAATAAGAACAAGAGTAAGGTGTGAGTTCAAAATTATTGAAAAGAATTTTTTTTTTTTTTTTTGGTTTAACAAAAGAAAATAATATGAATCTATTTTATATAGAAAGTTGTGCCCGGGTTATTATTAATAAATTAGGTTAAATACCTTTTTAGTATCTAAATTTTAACGTCTTAATTTTTTCCCATCTAGGTTTTATTTTGTACCATAGAAGGTACTTGTCTTATGGGTAAATACAGAGTTAGTACCTCCGTCTATATTCTGTCAAAAAAACAAATGGATCGCCATGCCAGCCCAATCAAAACATGAAACGTATCCTTTGCCTTAACAAAAAATAAAAATAAAATAAAAATGAAGAAAAATAATTAAAAAAAGAAGAAGAAGAAGAAGAAGAAAGAGGGTTCCAATTGGGCTAGCCGGCTACCCCCATTTTGGTCATTGGGGGTGGCTCAGCCACCTAAGCCACCCCTAGGGCCGGTATGGGGGTGGCCAAACCACCCCCAAAGCCTATAGGGGTGGTTCGACCACCCTCAAATAACCAAAAAGGGGGTGGCCAAAACCATCCCCAAAGGCTTTAGGCCCTTTGGCCATGGGGATGGTTTAAGTCACCCTTTCGGTCGGTAGTTTGGCTACTCCCAATGGCCCGAAAGAAAAAGAAAAAGAAAAAGAAAAAGAAAAAAAAAGATAACATTTTGGCTCGTTGATGAGTGTCAAATATTGTATATTTGAGCCCCTTAATTTACATTTATAAATCCTTTAGCTATGTCATAATCTGATATTTTGTATTAGTTCTTTGTTTTTAGTGTTTTGTAGGTCGATAAGGGAAAACTGTGCATTTAAAGTAAAAAATACGGAGTTTGGAAGAAAGCTGAAAAAAGTGCCATCAAAGTAGGATCGAGCGCACCATCCTGTGCTTGAGCGCACCCACACCCACCAGCAAGCTGCAAGCGCCCAAGTGTTGTGCCGCAGGAGAAGTTACATGCCGTTTTTAGGGTTTTAAACCCTAGACACTCCTATAAATACACTGCGAAACCTCAATAAAAAATGGTGGGGAGACCAAGTCCGAATTTGTATAGTTTTTCTCCCTTTTTAGTTTTAGTTTTCTTTAGGTTTAAGTTTTATTTTCAATAATCATGTGGAGGCAAATTCTCAACTAAGGTTAAGGATGAAGCCTCATCGGTGAAAAAAACACACTTTCATGTAAGTTAATATTATCTGAATTTATGGGTTTTGAATGTTTCAATTGTTTTACTTTAATTTAATTATTGAGATTTCTCTTATCTATTGTGATTTACAGATACATGTGATGATTTATGAGAGTTTCATTTAATTGTTTGCTTGGATCTTTATTAATCAAAATAAAATTGGATATCTTTTGTGATTTGTTTTACGGATACAATTGATGATTTGGTTTAATCCAGATATCTTTTGTGATTTGTGTAATGGATGGATACATTAGATGATTTAATTACTTTGTGAAGCATAGTAAGACATACATAAGATTTTATTTGTGAGAACTTCGGGTAATCTTCATGAACATGCAATGTGTTGTTCCGAATTGGTGAGTGAGGATTCCACAACCTTAGCACTTTCTTAATTGATTATTCTTTTTATCTTATTTAGTTTATGTTTATTTACTTTCAAAATCAAAAATCTTTTGGAACTAGGTTAGGATTAAATTAATTTAGACATATTTAGTCTTCAAAAACGTAATTCTCTGGGGATTCAACTTCGCACTTGCAAAAGCTATATTGTAAACGACTTGTGCACTTACGAGTATCATTTAAAACTCATAACAAGTTTTTGGCTCTGTTACCGGGAAATTGGTTTGCTTTTTGAAAATAATTTATTTTTAAATTGATTTTATTTTTCTACTAGTTATAATTAGGATTTTTTTTCTTGCAATTTTTATTCATGTTTCTAATATATATAAAAAAAAGGTTTTCTTTTTTTGTTTTGTTGTTTCTGTTTTGCAGTTCTGTTGTAGCTCCGTACGCACACCAATGCAAGTGCGATCGAGTGCACATCTAGTACGCTCGAGCGCACTCACGGCCTGCGCTCAATCCCTGCCCTCCTAAGCTCGAGCGCACCAGTGGTAGTAGATGGCTCAGCGCTCGATCCTATCCACACTGCGTACGAGTGCACTAGCGCAGCAGACAACACCAGCATAGGAGCCAGCGCACCTGCGCTTGATCCCATCCAACTTGCGCTAGAGCGCACCTCTGCATACTACACCAAGACGGATCAATACCCAATTTTGCCAAATTTATTTTTGGTCCGTTTTGTGAGTTTTTAATTTTTGGTATTTTTGTTTAGTTTTATGCTTCTGTGTCAATTCTTCTTTTTTATTTTATAATACTTATTTTTGTTCGGAAAAAAAAAAAAAAAATTGGTTACTGTTTTATGTTGGATATTTGCATGCTAAAGAGTGAGGGTGAAGCATAAATTTTTCGTTTTGTAATTTTAATACTTCCCCTAGTTGTAAGACACCCGCTCCTACCAACTACCCTCACATTTTCACACTACATAAACCATGTTCATATTGCTCCAATCCTCATCATAGTGATAGTAATTGTCCATTCTGCGGACAATTTTCTAATTTTTCATATGAGCAAATGAACACTAATTTCTCTTGCCCAGGGTTTGAATCAAATGCCAATTTTATACATTGGGATGGAACAATCATTTTGATTTCCTATGGTCAGCTTAGGCTACAGGAAGTTATGCTTCCCCATGAACTACACCATCCAGACTATTCCCAGTTCGATAACCAAGTCCTCCATCCTTTATCATATGACTATCCTCCTCAACAATATTCATTGGAAGACTCTCTCAAAACATTCATGCAAATAACTGGCCAGTCCCTGCAAGAAATCAAAGATGCCGCTATGGCAAACACTGAAACAATTGCAAAGGTGGAAGGATAGATCGGTCATCTAGTTGCTAAATATAACAGAATAGAGGTAGAAAAGCTTCAAAGTCAACTGATGGCTAGAGGGCACTACATGATTGATGAGGTTCCAGTTATTCTTATCATGAGAATGTCCATGCCACCACCATACTTGGGAGTGGGAAAACTGTTGACAACAAGGTGGAAGAAAAAGAGGAGAAAATTGAGCCCCTGCTAACTCCAAATTTGTCCAATGACAAGGAAGTGAGTACTAAAGCTCCTTCCCTCATCACCATCCCTGTTGAGACAAATCATGAACCCCAAGCTTCATTTCCTCAATGTTCAAACAACCGTCGTATGCAAAACTTTTCAAGAATTTATGCACACAAGGTCACAAATCTAGGAACCATCTTCCTAAGAAAATTTGTCTAAGCAAGGAAGTTGGCTACTTAAGATGGCGATACATTCTTCCTGAGTTCTATGAAGTTTTAAAGAAAAAATGGTGGAAGGAATTGGTTGGACATCCAAATGATAGGGGAAAGTACGGTATTTTTTCTTTTTTATTTTTCGCACTACATTTCTAAGTTCTTTTTCTTTTGTCATTTTATTTTTGTTTCTCACAGCAATTAATCTTTTGATGTTTGTTTTTGTGATAAATATTGCTGTTAGTTTTGTTGACAGGTGTTTTGGTGTTTAAGTTTGGTGGACACCCTGGCCTTTTTCACACCTTGATGTTTCTGCACTTCTGGTAATGTATTTCTATACTACACATTGAGGGCAATATGTAATTCAAGTTTGGGGGTATGGAAATACACTCTGTCTATTTGTTTGTTTTTATCTATCTAAAAAAAAAAAAAAAAAATTGCTATGTTGTTGTTAAGCATGAGTTAGCTGTACCAGTGGTTTGATTTTCATTGGCTTGCGTAAAAGTTTCAACATATCATCATATCATTAGGAATCTGAGTCCTTTGACTCATTTTTGGGCTAGAAAGACTTCACTTGTTTTGAGTTGATTATCATGAGCACATTAGCATATATTCTGTGAGGTATGATATTTGAATTGAATCATATGTATCTTGAGATTTGTTGGATGACTTGTTGATGAATAACTTTGGCTTGTTAAGAAAAAATAAAAAATAAAATAATCATTTTGAGTTTTTCACTGAGTAACTGGACATCTTGCCTCATTAAGGATTGAATGTTCGCGTAAAAATGTGTGAAATTCAAGTTGGTTGATTGTATAGCTAGTTTGGCTTTGAAGCATTTTGACTTGAGTTATTAAGCCCATAGGGATGTTTACATCTAATGTCCTAAAACCATCTGGTTTAGGAGTTATTGGCCTAACACTCGTTACATAGGTCAATTAGAAAGCTTAAGGGAGCCAAACATTGCACAGCCTACAAAAAAAAAAAAAAAAAAAAAAAAAGCATATCTTGACTTAAACCTTGGTTGTCTTCAACTGATAGAATTCCTATGAACTTTGAGGTACACAAACTTTGAGTAAATTAAAGCCTGATGATTGTATGTTAATATCATTTTGCACTTAATGGAATATGTGTTGTCTCAATTGCCCACTTATGAGTGAATTGATTTTGGGTGCCCTAATGATTGTAATGATGGTGTTTGTCTTGTTAAGCATACTTATGAATGAGAACCATGGTTTGTGTGAAACTTTATTCTTTTCAATAACATAGCACTGACAATGTTTGTGGGTATCATTACTGTTAAAGCCTTACAAGACTTCACTCGTCCACTAGGAATGCCTAGGGTTTAAAAGGCTTATTGCATATGCTAAATGCAATTGTCTCTCCCACGAAAGAGGATTTATATTTCTTGCTTTCATTTTATTTTTAGTTTAGTTTTTCTAAAGGACTAGCAAAATGTAAGTTTGAGGGTATTTGATGAGTACCAAATATTGCATATTTGAGCCCCTTAATTTACATTTGTAAATCCTTTAGCTGTGTCATAATCTGATATTTTGTGTTAGTTCTTTGTTTTTAGTGTTTTGTAGGTCGCTAAGGGAAAACTGCGCATTTAAAATGAAAAATACGGAGTTTGAAAGAAAGCTGGAAAAAGTGCCATCAAAGTAGGATCGAGCGCACCATCTTGCGCTCGAGCTCATGTGTGCTCTATCCGTTGTGCTCGAGCACACCCACACCCAACAGCAAACTGCAAGCGCCCAAGTCCTGTGCCACAGGAGAAGTTACATGCCCTAGTGTGATTGAGTGCACTGGCCATGCGCTCGAGCGCAGTCGTATGCTAGATATGTCCTAGTGTCGCTTTTAGGGTTTGAAACCCTAGAAACCCCTATAAATACACTGCGAAGCCTCAAGAGAAAAAGGTGAGGAGACCAAGTCGGAATTTATACAGTTTTTCTCCTTTTTTAGTTTTAGTTTTCTTTAGGTTTAAGTTTTATTTTCAATAATCATGTGGAGGTAAATTCTCAACTAAGGTTGAGGATGAAGCCTCATCGATGAAGAACAACAGACTTTCATGTAAGTCAATATTATCTGATTTTATGGGTTTTTAAGGTTTCAATTATTTTACTTTAATTCAATTATTGAGATTTCTCTTGGATATCTATTATGATTTATGGATAAATGTGATGATTTAGAAGAGTTTCATTTAATTTTTTGCTTGAATCTTTATTAATCAAAATATAATTGGATATCTTTTATGATTTGTCTTACGGATACAATTGATGATTTGATTTAATCCGGATATCTTTTGTGATTTGTGTAATGGATGGATAGATTAGATGATTTAATTACTTTGTGAAGTATAGTATGACATACATAGGATTTTATTTGTGAGAACTTCGGGTAATCTTGATGAACATGGAATGTGTTGTTCTGAATTGGTGAGTGTGGATTCCACAACCTTAGCACTTTCTTAATTGTTTATTCTTTTTATCTTATTTAGTTTATGTTTACTTACTTTCAAAATTGAAAATCTTTTAGAACTAGGTTAGGATTAAATTAACTTAGACATATTTAGTTTTCAAAAATACAATTCCCTGTAGATTCAACCTTCCACTTGCAAAAGGTATATTGCAATTGACTCGAGCACTTGCGAGTATCATTTAAAACTCACAACACTCGTTAGGGGTGACTGAACCACCCCCAAGGGTCATGGGGGTGGCTCGGCCATCCTGAAGCTAGCTGTATGTAGGGGGTAGCCGAAACCACCCCCTACTCCCAAACTAGCCCTGGCGGCTGGCTGAGCCACCCCCAATGGCCAAAATGGGGGTGGCTGGCCACCCACGTTGGAACCCTCTTTCTATTTTTTTTTTTCCTTCATTTTTTAATTTTTTTACTAAGGCAAAGGACAAGTGTCATGTTTTGATTGGTATGACGAGGCGATTTGTTAGTTTTTTTGACAGAATATAGACAGAGGTACTAACTTTGTATTTACCCATAGGACATGTACCATCTATAATACAAAATGAAACCTAGGTAAGGAAAAAACAAAGACATTAAAATCCAAGTACTAGAAGGGTATTTAATCATAAGAAATTTTGAGGAATATAAAAGTCAATTTGAATATTATAGAAGTTTTTTAAGGAAGAGTGGCGTTTGGATAACAAATGGGGTATGAATATAGGTATTACACGGTATTGCCAGTTGAGACATGTTACACATTCTCTCAACTATTTTTTAATCATCTCTTTTTACAAATCCATTTGTGGACTTATATAGTTTCTACACAAATTTAATAGTAGTTCACCTATTCACTATACTGAGATGTGTGAAAGATGGGTTATAGAATGATTTCTTTTGCCAGTTTCTTTAGCATCTCATATAGGAATTTGGCTTCATTTTTTCATCCCTTTCCTCATTTTCCAAAAGACGCCATACTATTAGTCCATACTTTACCATTGTAAATTTTTCCTAAAACTTCCTATAAATTAGAAGTGTGAAATTTTTCTACAACTCACTCTTTTAAAGTGTTGTGTGCCTTAGTATTTGAAGATCACATGTTTTTTTTTTAATGAGTAATGCTAGATAAAATATTTTTATCCTACAACTGTCGAACATTGTTGACGTGGCACTCCAAATCAACCATTGGATCTGTTGTGCAAAAAAGGATCACAATTACAGTAACTAAGGCGAGAACAATTACACAAAATAACACAAAGACTTAAGGGAATCTCTCAATGTAAGGTACGTCCATTCGTGGAGGTGATAACGAAGAAATTCACTAAGAAAGGTGAAGTACAAAAATATAGTAGAAAGAAAATCACTTAGACCCAAAACCCCAATACACTAAAATCTCACTATCACACAATAGAAATTATTTCCTAAAAGAGATATAAAAGACAGAAATGCAAACTCTTCTTTTGCTAGGACATGACGGCGGCTGGTCTCTATTTTTCTTTCTTTTTTAGTAGCACCCTTTGTTTTTCTCTCTTGTTTTGGCTCCTCTAAAACAAAAAGAAAACAGTCAGTGCTCTCTTCTATCCATTTTTCTCTCTTGTTTCATCTACACCCTAGTTTAGTGTACTTTAGGTAGACAATTCATACTAACCTAAGATGAGTTATGCTTATCTATTGATTATGTGTAACTGATTAAGATATTTGATAGTCCATACATAGGGAAGACGGTCCATGCCAACCGAAGATAGATTATACTTATTTCTTAATTATGGTATTTTCTTGACTACTCGAGTGAGACAAGCCCTATATCATGCATAATATGAATTTCCCTTGTTAATTTATGATTGACCATTATTATGTAGTTAATTGTGAAATCAACCCCCTATTCTCTCTCTCATGTACTTTTGCTTTTTTTTTTATTCATTTACTTTATAAATCCAAAAACAACAATCATCTTTTAATTAAGTTATATTCATTTCCGAAAACTTGATAACAACACTAGTGCAGTTCTTGAGGTTCGACACCCTCTATATAGCCCTATCCTACAAGGATTCGTCCTATTGCGAGTGGTAATTTTATTATTGATTATTTTTGCACACAAAAAGACCACATCACTACCGCCCAGAAACTCTTTGGCAATCTTGCATTCAACCACATACATCTCTCTTTTTCTAGCAGTGTTCTATTCATCCTTTTGGTAACTTCGTTTTGCTAGGAGTCCCTCTAACTGTGAAGTGACTAGTAATGCCTTCTGTTTTATAGAATTCTCAAGAATGCAGTGCCTTTGTACTCTAACCCATTGTCGGAGGTACTTCACTTTCCTTCAAGTCTGATTTTCTACCTGTGTCTTTCATTGCTTGAAGATGGTGAAAACCTCTCACTTGTACCTTATAAAATAAACCTAGACATTTCTTGAAAAATCATAAATAAAACTGACAAAATAAAGTGCACCTCTGTTTAATGGCACCACCACTAGTTCCCAAACATCTGAGTGAACATAGTCGAGAACACATTTGCTTGTATGAGATGCCACCTTAAAGTTGACTCTTCGTTGCTTCTTGTATACACAATACTTGCAGAAACCCAATTTACATGACTTCACACATTTCAATAGATTTATCTTGTGAACCTCAAACATACTACACTCGCCTAAATGACCAAGCCGCATATCTTATCATCATTATATGGTTCTGCCGAGGTGCATAATTGATGTAGGAGAAATTTGAGAAAATTGTTATTTTAATTGTGCATGTGTGTTTTAGTTTTTCTTTTTCAATAAGGATTGAGTTTTTCCTTTCCTATTAGGATTTGTTTTATTTTTCCAATTAGGTTTGTTTTTCCTTTTCCTTGTTAATTTAGAAGGTGCCTAGCCTATATAAAGGCATCTAGTCTTTGTTATTTTTTGAAATTTAGTTTATACTATCAATTAAATTTAAGTCTTTTAGAGTTATTTATCTCTTTGCTTATTTGGGGCGATTAGGGAATTTCTCTTCCCTATTTGTTATTTTCTCTCTTCGTGAATTCCCTTTTCAATCTTCAATTCTTAGTTTCTACTGCTTTTATACACTATTAGAACAATCTTAGTTTTGCCCGGCGTCAATAATGCAGCTCCACTTGTAACTATAACCCAAAGAATCCAATGTGCCTATTGAGATCAAATTTTTCTTATGATCTAGAACATATCTGACATTAGTGAGTATCCTGACAACCCCATGAAACATCTTAACTTTTATGGTACCTAGTTCAATGGCCTTACACCTAACATCATTGCCCATTAGCACTGTACCTACATTACAAGAATTAAATATGTCGAACTACTGTCTATTCAGACACATATGATATAAACAAGCAAAATCTAAAATCCAAGAGTGTATAAGAGAATCTGTACCTAAGGAAATTGAAAGAACATCTGCGCTAACCTCACTATCATCAAACTCTCTATCAACCACACTGGCTAAATCTACATAACCTTTATTCTTCTTATCTTACATGTCTTATTTCATTAGCTTGCAAAATTTTGTATAGTGCCATTTCTTATGACAATAATACCACTCCATATCTTTTGCATTTGACTAAGACTCTTCACCCTATGCCGATCGCGACTTAGATTGATATTGCTTACCTCTGCTATTCTTCCTCTTAAAATTATCACTTCCGCGCTTTGGCTTAAATCGTGCCACAAGCCCATCAGCTTGATCATTGCTAGGTTTCCTCTGCGTCTCATGTGACAAGTGAGATCCCGTCACCTCTTCAAACACTAGAGTCTCTTTTCCATACAACAATGTCGTAACTAGGTGATCATAAGAAGGGGGAAGCAATGCCCACAGAAGTATCGCTTTATCTTTTTCTCCAATCTTCATTGCAAAATTCAACTATGTATTCAACATGTTGAATTTGTTGAGGTGCTCCAGCATATCTGTATTTTCCTCCATTCGTAAACCATATAGCTGCTTCTTTACGTACATCTTATTAATCAAATTCTTTGCCATATACAGACTCCAGTTTTTGGCAAATTGAATATGTCTTTTCCTCATCAATCACATTGTGAATGACTTAATCTGACAAATTAAGACAGATCGCACTAGCAACCTTCGCATCCATCTCTTCCGAAACATCATTGTCCATCTTCTCAGGTTTCTTTGCCTTTTCCAATAACTCCTTGTGGACTCCTTGCTGAATCAACAAATCCTTCATCCTTCTCTACCAAAGAGAGAAATTGTTCTTCCCATTGAACTTCTCAACTTGTTGTGCAAAAAATGATAACAATTACGGTAAATAAGGCAAGAACTCATACACAAAATAAACTAAGATTTAAGTGGTTTTCTCAATGTGAGGTACATCTAAGGGCGGAGGCGATCACAAAGAAATTCACCATGAAAGATGGAATACAAAAATATAGTATAGATAAAATCACTTAGACCCTAAAACCTCAATATACCCAAATCTCATTATCACACAATAAAGATTATTCCCCAAAAGAGAATTTAAAAGACAGAAATACAAACTCTTCTTTTGCTGGGATAAGACAATGGTTGGTCTCTATTTTATCTCTTCCATTGTAGCAGGATCTTTTTTATTATTGTTATTTAACAAGAATTAATCCAATGGTTCATTATGAGTGATACGTTGGCCTTGTTGGATGAATGTTGATAGAATTACATTAACTAGCATTTCTCTTTTCTAATAGCATGTCCTTCTCACATGCTTTTGTAATAGCATTAATAAAGCAAATATGTGTTTCTCACATGCTCAAGGGACACATGCCACTTTGAGAAATTAAATTGGAGGAATTCACCATCTAGTTTGTAAGAACTTTATATCCTATAAATTTATAGTGTAAAGCATAAATAGTGGATTTAATCCACGTGGTTACATGTAGCATGTTTACATTCCAACCTTTTTGCAAAAAGAAAAAGAAATGCATACGTTATGACTTGATTCCTTCTACAACTTTAAATTGGAGACTGTCAATCATATATTTTTGGGATGCGATATTGCCAAGATCATTTCGAGGCCATGATGGGGATTATGCCCTAAATCTTAATGTATTATCTTTGAATGATATTCCAGTTTGTAACGAAAAAAGTCATTATTTACTGATTTAGTTAATTGAGCATACAACATATAACCTTTTGACATGCTTATTGTATTATTTATATTGTGCATGTAAATAGTCCTTAGATTACATTGAATATGGTCTATGGTGTGAGTAATGAGATTATCACACAAGGTCTTAGGCCATAAATCTTGTAGTTTTGAATATTTTCATGTTCACAATTGATAATAGAATTGGACATTCTATTTGCGAAGATGGTTAGATATCAACCATGATGATTTATCTGGATCAAGTACAGTGGTAGACTTCCAGTTGATGTGTAGATCTTATGCATTAAATGGACCGGCCATGAGAGTTGTTTTTCCTGAAAAATACTGTCAACAGGAATGATTGTAACTCTCGAGACTTCTTATAATATTAATTCTAAATCTTGAGAGAATTGTGAACTCAAATGTCAAGTGGAGGTCACTATGATGCATTTAGGAGTGAGACCTTTACTGCGGTTAAAATTCTCTGTGCATTGGGTGATCACATGTAGCATTGTTAGAACATTTTTTTGAAGAAGGAATCCAAGTCCTCTATTTGAAGGATAATAAATTTCTTTATGAGATAGATTTTATAGAATAAATTATTTTTCAATCCCTGACTTGGACATTTTGGTAAGGATTACCAAAATGCTTATGTACATGACGAAAAGAGTTTCACATGTATAAGAATAATAAATAAAATCAGTTACTCAAGGATAAAGATGTGGAGAATTAAAGTGACATCGTCTTTGGCTTTAATTTTGCCACGGAAGATTTCATGGAAGAATCATAAGTCAATATTAAAAAAAGTCTAAGAGATTAATTGATTTAATGGAAAATGTAAACTATAATGCAATTACAATTATTTAGCAGAATCAATTGTAATTAAATAATGACTTGCGATAGTCAAGCCTATTTGAAGTTGGTTTTTAATTTTCCTTTTGGGTAGCTTGTCGAGCTAATGTAAATTAATTCGGTAAGACTTTTTATTTATTGGACTGCTTGTTTTTATTTATTAAAACACGGGCTAGCTAAAAAAACAATGCATGAGATGCAAGAATAGGAGATTGGGCTAGCGATAAAATTCAAGCCTAAGGCCACTCTAGTTGACGTCTGGTCGTGAGTAAAATTTCATTCCTGGCCGTGTTTTTTGATTAGTGGAGGCTAGGGTTTTTTCAACCCCTAGCCCTCCACTATGTAGTGGGATTAGTAGTCCCACATTGTTAGTATATCTCTTCTGTCTCTCATGTTAAGCCTATAAATAGAGAAGCCTGTAGCTCTCACAAATCATTCCAATTCTTTAGTATTTAGTAACAACTTTATATTATTAAGTATTATCAAGAATAAGTTAAAAAGTTTTGAAGAGCAAGATAAGAGCCCATGCTTTTCGATATTCTTAGTTATTGGTGAAAAGACTTGAAGATCTCATAATTTCTTAGGCTATACGTGATTTTCATTGTATGAACAAGAAGAAAAGTTTGTTTTGCCCAATAGCTAAAGAGGGGCCCGTACAACCAAGTAGATGATCTTACTTTTCGTTGTTTAATTAAAATAGCATAGATTTAAATAATCATATTTGGAAGCCTACAGGTCAAGTTTTGGCTGCTACTTTTTTAAAGCTTTTCTCAACTGATATAAATGTTTGTGAAGCTATATATTGCTGCTTTATTTAGCCACCAAGTTGGCTAATTCTCTGGATGTTACATCCTTATGCTAGAAGGTGATTCTATCATTACCAAATTTGATTAATAATTGGCAGATAGAGCATATTATAAGGGACATCACTCACCATCTTTCATGCACTGTTCAGGAAAACAAATAATTATAATAATAATTAAAAAAAAATTAATATTTCCGACATTTTTTCCACCAAAGAAACATACAATATTATCAACAAGCTAGGGGAAGATGCAATCATGCAAAGAATTAAGAATTAAGGGTTAATCATGTGATTATTTGAAATAGAGTTAGTACACACCCGTAGCACGATGGACTTATAATATGTAGGACCCTAAGGAATGGATGAAAATAAGTGGTACCCATTGTTTCTCTAACTTGTGGCTCAAATCACACTACACATATTGTGGCCCCAAGAAGCATTCAAACCATTGAAATCTTTGCACATTAGTCATTACTTATGTCTTTATATTTCACCCTTTCGTCTAAAAGTATGAAAAAAAAAAAATAATAATAATAAAAGTATTAAAGCTTTTGGTTTCTCATGACGCTATTTGCTCGCCTACCATTACCAATGCAGAATGATTCGACATTTCTTTGAAAGTGAGTGATGAATAAGTTTTAATTATGGAATATAGTTAGGTTAACAGCAATTTGGGATGTCACAATCATTTTCCTTTTTCTTGGATCTAGCTTATGCATGTTTTTTCTATTTCAGATTAGGCTTCAGCTCTAATATTATATGTAACAACCAACTCCAAATGGTATGATATTGTCCGTTTTGAATCTTAACTCACAAGGTTTTGTTATTGAATTTCTTCTTAAAAGGCCTTATACTATTTAAAAAGAACATATTATATATAAACATATCCTATTTTCTATGTAAAACGTCATAAATAATTTAATAAGCCAACCCAATACGCCAAATTTCACATCAAGGATTGTAATGATACATGCATTATTCTTGGCATTAATGTGATCCACCTTTGGAGTGACATACCTAGACTCCACCCAAAGAACTTACCACCTCTAATTGCATGCAAGTGCCCCCACACAACCAAAAAGGTTAATCTCTCTAGTGATGGCAAATTGTTACAAGAATATGATGCCATCCAAAGAATCTGTTTTGTGGATGAGAGCAAGAGAGAGAAGATCCTGCTGCCTTCCAATTGTATGCGTGGCTTTTCAGGGAGCTCACTTGTCCGCTCATTTTTCAATGCTTTTCTTTTTTGTTTTACCCAAATAGATAAAATATGTATATATCAATAATTATACTGTTGATTTTGGCACTAAGTGTTATTTTTATATGATATATGTAGAACCCGTGACTCCCTTCTGTGTGGTCAATCAGGGCTGTTTGAGAGCCCCACTTGCCAACTGCCCCCACCAATGTACAACTCATTTCCTACCACAGGTTAGCCCGTGAACCCCATCTTCAGCTTTCTCTCCACCCAATCATTCAACTTGTTCTCTCCATTTGCTTCAGTTTTCATATTGGTTAATTAGAGTATTTATAAGAAAATGCCCTAAAAGGAAATTGATTTACAGCTTCAGAAAATTAATCATTTAATTTTAAAATTCTCTCTTACGTTTAGGTTTAAACTCTTGTTTAATAGGTGAGACTCAATACGTGAAATATTTAATTTAAATATGAGATGAATTGACAAAATTAAAATTCAAACTTAAAACATCTCGTTCTGATATCATATTAAATCACAATTTTTTTTTTTTTCAAATCTTAATTTTTACAAGAAAAAATAAGTTTAATCACACTGGTGATGTACAGGAAAATACTTGGTCCAATAGTATATAATAGTTGCATGTAAACTGCCTTTTGGCAGCCATTAACGTTAGAATGCTCATATTTCAAGAAATTTTTCTTTTCTTTTACTTATAATTTTCTAAAATCTTTTATTTTATTTGAATTTTTTTTTTTAATCCTTCTGGAAGGGCTCCATCAAGCATGGCAATGGATGGGAAGATGAAACGCTTCACGAAGTCGCGCTTACCAAGGCAATAATTTTGCTTACTTAATTGACTCTAGAACCCTCCTATCATTTTCTTTAAAATTAAAAATAAAAATAAAAAAATAAAAAATTCTGAAACTTTAATAATTTGAGGGACATCATTTTGCCCTAATCATACATTGTTTTTGTCAACAATACAGCTAGTGTCTCCTCTATCCATACCTGATCAAAGAACCTTTTGTTATTTTGGCTACATTATGAACCACATCATTGCCCTTCCTTTTTATATGGTCTCCTGCATTCACTCACTGCATCCCATCTCCTTCAAGAATAATCGCCTGCAATCTCAGATTACGACAAATCTCTGTAGCGTACAAAGCAGCCAAGGCTTCTGCTGCTATTGGATCCAAAAGCATAGGTTTGATAAAAGAGAAATGTTATATGTATTCTTACTCCAGCTCTTACTTTTTTTTATGTGTTTCTAAAAGTTACCATTGAATTCAAAATTCAATAGTGATCTATTTAAAATCTAATGGTGATTTTTGTGCAATATCAATAAATGTGCATTTGAGAGTGTAATAGTGGGATCCGGATCCTTTCAAATTCTTAGAGAATTCAAGTTTTTCAAATTCCTAAATCTGGCCATCCATTATATCTAAGGATTAAAACAAATGCCATCGGTTATGGTCTTATTAAGGAAACAAAATAACTAATTATATTCCCAAAATAAAAAAGCAACGCATAAATAGTCTTATTTTGTTTAGAAGTGATTTATTTATTTCGTTTCTTTCTCAAAACAAAAAACAACGTACAACCCATTTCCCTCCCAAAACAAAAACAATAAAAACAACTTGATGCTTCTTCTTCCTCATGTCAAAGTGGAAGAAAATTTTAGTTTTTTTTAACTTCTTCCAAAAATTCTGAAAAAAAAAATAATAATCTGGAAAAGAGTATTAAGACTAAAAGGTAACATTTGTTTTAACCTTAAGATATAATGGACAATTAGATTTCAGAATTTGAGAAAAATTCGAGGTGATCCAAATCTGTAATAGTAAGAATATATGTAACACTTCACACTTGGTAGAATTCATTGTTCCAAGCACGTTTCCTTCATGGCGGTGGAGTTGGAATTAAAATAATAAAATCTAATGACAATTTTTTTTTTTTCTCTTTATGTACTATGATTTTATTATATATATATATACACAATTCAAAATAGAAATAAAATTTTTTATAACATGATGTGTGTATCACAATGCTACACATATGTGATCACCCAATGCATAAAGAATTTTGAATGAAATAAAAGTCTCATTTTTTAATGCATCAAATTGACCTCCAATTGACGTATGACTTTACAATCTTCTTAGGATTTAAAACTAATATCATAAGAAGTCTCAGGAGTTATGGTCATTCCTATTGAAAGTCTTTTTTAGGAAAAACAACTCCCATTGTCCGTTTAATGCATTACACCTATACATTAACCTAAAGCCTCCCACTTCACTTGATCTAGTATGTGCTTCATAGGACCAATGTATGATACAAGGGATCATGCATAAATTGAGAGACTTTATTGACAGCAAGGGTAATGTTAGACTATGTAATTGAGAGATAATGTAAATTTGTAATGCCACCAATGTATTGCGATCAAGTGCTTGATCAAAGAACTTAGTGTCCGAGCATTTATTGAGAGGTGTGAGGGCTGATATGTGAAAGCTTATTGGCTTAACAATAGAAATTTGTGCAGGGCAAATTGAACAAGTTAGTTTAACGATATCCACTTAGATAAACTTAACTCAAATTCAGTTTGTTTAATAAATGAGATGTCTTTACATATGTGTTTGTGTGTATGCATAATGAGTTTATAGAAATATTGGAAAGTTATACTTTACCTCCCATAGTTGGCAATAATTTTCAATTCGAACCTCAAAGTTTTAATTTTTGCAATCCACCTCATAAAGTTTCAATTTTTTTTCAATTCAGCCATTCCGTCAGTCAAAGCCGCTTTGACTAACAGAACAGTGATCACATGATGCACGTGATCACTTTTTTTTTTTTTTTTTTTTTTTTCCAAAATGCCCCCATCCTTGTTGCAAAATACCCTCAGGCAAAAAATCAAACGCAATCTCAATTCAAACCCTAATACCCGTTTGGTTGCCAAGAAAAGAAAGAAAAGGAAAAGAAAAACTTGACATGTTCGGTAGTCATTTAAAACCCACGAAAAAATAAACTCCCCGCTAAACAAAATCTCGAATTTTCGATTCTTTTCCCAAGCTTCCTCTTTTCGTCCAGACAACCAAAAAGCGATCACCGGAATATTCTGAAAGTTGCGGGAATGATAAAATGAGAAGATTGAACAGAATCAAGGCTTGCATTCGCCGAATTCCGGCGAAACCTGGCCGGTAAATCGTGGATCTTTGACCTGTTTTGACCCGCTTAGATTTTGCCTTTTCGTTTTTGTTTTTACTCAATCGAACCAAACCGGTATGGAATCGAGACTATTTTTACAAGATTTTATGTCCATTTTGCTTGAATGATCTTAATTTGGTTGGAATTTAAGAGATAGCGTAGTTAGAGTTAGGTTTTACTCCCAATATGGGGATTTTTTCCCGGTTGTAGTTTCTTGGAATTGATGATCAAATCAACTAATTGAGACCCCAATGGAAGATGGATTTGGACCTTCAATTGGATCGGATTATGCTTGTTTCGTGATTTCTCCAGAAAATCAGCCCAATAAGCACAATTCAAAACCCATTCCATCAAGAACCATAATACGCAATTGCTTTTACCTACTGGAATGTTTCAGGTTTACTGATTGTCGGAGCTGGGTTGCCCAGCCACCAACGGCGCAGCCATGGCCGCAGGCGGAGCTCTCTCTCTCTCTCTCTTCTCCGTGAATATCATCGTCTTCCTCTCTCACTATCTGTCTCAGTCTCACTCTCCGTCATCTCTCTCTACCCTCTATCTCTCGGCATTGTTGTAATGTTACAAACATGCTTTTAATTTTTGAGCCGTTGGTTTACTATTCTTCCTATAATTTTACCATTAAAATTATACTGATGAGTTTTTAAAGAAAAAATCAGACTAACGGTTTTATGACCGTCTGGTTATTATTAAGAGCCTGTTTGGGAGTGCGATTTCAATAAGTGCGATTTGAAAAATTGCGTTTTTAAAATCGCAACTTTTTAAAATCGCACAGACGTTTGGTAAAACATGCTAAAAAGTATTTTTTTTTTTATCAATTGAGTGTTTGGATAACATTAGCATATAATTGCGGTTTCATGACCAAATTACCAATAAGGACATTTCTTTATAAATATAAAATAACTAACATTGTCTATAAGCCTCCATTTTTAACACCTATGCAAACAAAAGTATGACTTATAATTTGACATTAACTTTGAGTTTTCTACTTAGGCAATTATATATTGCTATATTACTTGTTTCTATATCCTTTTTTGTTTTTGTATTTTTTGGGAAAAATATAAAAAAGCCCCCTAAACTACCAGCCGTTTTCGATTTAGCCCCCTAATGTTTCAAAAGTGATAAAGTAGCCCCCCAAACTACCAGACTATTGCATTTTGGCCACTTCGTTAGTCAAAACCGTCAGTTTGGACGAAAACTTCAAAACGACGTCGTTTTGTTATGAGTAAGTTACTGCAATGCCCTTTTATGAAAAAAAAAATTTTGGGGAAAAATATAAAATAGCCCTCCAAACTACCAGCCGTTTTCATTTTAACCCCCTAATGTTTAGAAAGTGATAAAGTAGCCCCCAACAAAACGACGTCGTTTTGTAGTTTCCGTCCAAACTGACGGTTTTGACTAACGGAGTGGCCAAAATGCAATAGTTTGGTAGTTTAGGGGGCTACTTTATCACTTTTGAAACATTATGGGGCAAAATCGAAAACGGCTGGTAGTTTGGGGGGCTTTTTTATATTGTTCCCGTATTTTTTTTTTCTTGAATCATATTCCAAACAGACATATAATAAAAAATACAAGAACAATCCATCAAATTAAACTAATAATGTTTATCGAATTTAACTGTTACTTAATTCACCAATAATTTAAATTAGTACTTGATCAATCACCAAAAAAAACTTAATAGACATTAAAAATTAGCCTAAAACATAAATAATAAAGCACTGTTTACAGCCCACAAACGGATCGGGCTAAATTG
Source organism: Corylus avellana (assembly GCF_901000735.1). NCBI lineage: Eukaryota > Viridiplantae > Streptophyta > Magnoliopsida > Fagales > Betulaceae > Corylus > Corylus avellana. Next base: position 9,503,834 of record NC_081551.1, on the reverse strand, counting down.
TCACGAACCACTTTCATCTCCTCGTCATGTATATTGTCAATGTTTTCCTGACTGTTACTCCTTACATGACTATGCGTGTACAGTGATCTATCACTGCATACTATGATGGATTGCAGATCACTATGCATGCACGGTAATCAAAATGAAATTTTGAAAAAAAAAATCACAACTTTACTCTGTAAAAATGGTCGAAGAACATAAACGCATATATAAAAAGGCACAGTAATCATACAAACCACATAAAATAACACTGAACACCAAAACAGTGGAAAGTTTTACAAAAGCAAAGGATTTATATGGAGAAAAAGAAAATATTAGGAGAAACTTCATTAAGGACCTCCAAACTTACACCCGTTTTGAAATACCCCCCTGAACTTCAAAATCTCTTAATTTAGTCCCCTGAACTTTCAATTTCTCTCAATTTGGACCCTTCCGTTAATTTTAGTTGTTAAAAATTCAAAAAAAGACCAAAATATCCTTGATTTTTGTTTTTTTAAATAAAAAAAACGTTTTAGAAGTTGGAATTTTATACAAAATCAGGGGTATAAACATCATGTGACGTTTAAAATCTGACGGAGGGGTCCAAATTGAAAGCAATTGAAAGTTCAAGGGACTAAATTGAGAGATTTTGAAGTTCAGGGGGGGTATTTCAAAACGGGTGGAAGTTTGGGGGTCCTTAGTGAAGTTTTCCCAAAATATTAAGGTGAGATTATTACCTGGTAGAGGGGCGGAGAGATGGACAACAGCGACGCACACTGCTACAAGGCAGAGAAAGGATGAATGAGAAAGAGAGGATGAAGAAAGTAAAAGAGAAAATATGGGTTTTAATATATTTTAGGTTGGTATTCTTGGTATTTTTTTCATTCCCGCTCAAAAAAAGGTAACTATTGCTCCAAATATCTTTTTAATAGAAATTGTGATTTTGTTTTAAATTCGCACTTTTTCAAATAAGTACCCTCTAATCAGCTTATGGAAATCGCGGATTTTTTTGTGATTTTAAAATTTGCGTTTTTAAAATCGCAATCTCAAACACCCTAAAATTGCGATTTGGTTTAAAATCACATATTATTTTTTTAAAAACCCACTCCCAAACGCACCCTAAGTTATATGATTTTTGTTATTCTCTTCAACTGCTTGTCATTTACTCATCTTCATAGCTTTGGAAAAGGTCAGCACTTACTTCGATATATTATATATCTTCTTCAATCTCGATAGTAAAAAAAAAAAAAAACAAACATTCATATATATATATATATATATATATATATATATATATATATACCTTGGCCTATGAAAACAGCTCTATTCTTTAAAGTCAATCTTCTGCATATTGGCCTTTCTCCTTCCACTTGCCTCGCTAAGTTGTCAAAGAAACATATAGCATTGTTTATTTGTGAAGACTTGTTAAGTGCCAAAATATCTATATTTTAGCCCTTAAATTTATGTGTGTTAATTCCTTAATATTGTTAATTTGTGTTATTTTAGTTCCTTTTTGTGTTTTCTATGCTTTTATAGGCTTTTGCAAGAAAATGGAGTAAATCTGGAAGATTTGGATTTAAAGAGAGAAAATAGAAAAAGTTGGAGCCCCTGATAGTGTGATCGATCGCAGACTCCCTACGATTGAGCGCACTACTAGAGAAGACAAAACATGAAGCGGCCATGCGCGATCGAGCGCACAACAGAAGAGGCTCGATCGCAAACATGCGATCGAGCGCACATGGGTTGTAATCGAGCACACCTGTGTGTAGGTGACACATCAAGAGGCGACCAGACTGTTAGTATTTCTATATTAGGGCTTTCCAACTCCCACTTGTAATAAGAATAAAACCCTACGAATTTTCTAGGTTTACTAGTATAAGAAGGACTTCTAGAAGCCTATAAATAGACCTCTAAACCCTGAGAATAATGTTAAGTGTTAAAATATTCATATTTTCAGCCCTTAACTTGAATATTTTAATCCTTTGGTTTAGTTAATTAGGTCATTTTAATTCATTTTTGTGTTTTTCATACTTTTGTAGGCTTTTGGAAGAAAATGAAGTAAATCTGGAAGATTTGGGCTCAAAGAGAGAAGATGGTAAAAGTGGGAGCCCTTGACACTGCAATCAATCACAGGTTACCTGCGATCGAGCGCAGTACCAGAGAAGACATAGCACGAAGCAGGCAATCAACGTTCGAGCGCAGAACAAAAGAGGCTCGATCGCAGACCTACGATCGAGCGCACACGGGTTGCAATCGATCTCACCCGTGCACAGGAGACATATCAAGTGGCGGCCAGATTGTCATTCTTTCCATATTAGGGTTTTTCAACTCCCAATTGTAATAGGTTTTGAAACCCTACGAAATTCCTAGGTTTACTAGTTTGTCAAGGACTTCTAAAGCCTATAAATAGACCCTTAAGCCTCTAGAATAGGTATGCTTTGTAAGGAGAAGAATTGGAGCTCTTCAAGTTCAAGTCTCGGGTTTATTCTTTTCCTTTCTTTTCTTTTATCTTATGAAGATGTTTAACATCAACTCTATGTGTAGCTAATTTATTTAGTAGGGCTAGATTGAAGCCCTAGTTATGTTTTGTTAATATTCAATATTGGGGACTTTGTGATAGTCTTGTTATGATGTCTAACTTGATTAATACCTAGTTTCATGAATTCCTCATATGTGTGTGCCTGATCAACATGTGTATGTGGTATGGACTAGTTAGTTAAATCAATTTGGATGACCTAATTCTGGGTTTACCATAAGTAACAAAAGATATCCACATCGGATTCTTGGGTTAATCAACATGGGGAATCGAGAGTAGACACCCATGCCCTAGGCCTCATGTGTTTGTCGGTTTCCATAGATTTATGCTTTCTTAAATAACAACTTAGTAGACACCCATGCTAAACCCTTTAAAAAAGAATTAGAGTAGACACTCATGCCTAATTCATTGCTTAGGAAAATCAATAGCTTACGGAGTAGACACCAATACCCTTAGATTGACAAACATTAGATATTCATAACATGGTCAAAACATTGGCATATTGATATATTAGCTAAATATAATTAGTGGTAGATATCAAAGCCCTACCTTTTTTTATCATTATCAGTTGTTTTATTTTACTTTGGGAATTAATTTTAGACAAGATTCAGCAGTCTTCGTGGGAATGACCCCGTATTTGCACACTATACTACTATGTTGACCTCGTGCACTTGTGGGTAAAACATCAAGTTATTTGCCTATTAATTTAGGTGGGTAGTTGTGAAACAACAAGTTTTTGGCGCCGTTGCCGGGGACTGCGGCGAATTTTGTTTAAAAATTATTTTCCTTAAGTTGTGTTATTTTAATTTTCAACTTTCAATTTTGTTTTTGTCAAAAAGATTTTCTATTGATTCTCGAATTTTTCTATTTTTTGTTTCAGGTTGCGGACTAGCATTCTGTGATTGCGATCGAACGTCAGCCAAGTGCAATCGAGCGCATTGCGATCGAACGCACCAACCTGCGATTGAGCGCAGTTCCAGGGAGCATCCGGACCAGCAGCACTGAAGCTGCCTGACTGAAAAAGCAATTCAATTGATGCATGGTCTTCAATCTCAAGACTCAACCGTCATTCCACTCGATTCTGAAATTGAGTGAACAATTCGACATCGACCTAGAGACAAAGAAGAAGAGGAAGAAATTGAGATGGAAGATTTGCAAGAGAATCCAATTGGGCCAAGACCATTAGAGGCAAATCCACCACCGGTGCGGAGACCGATGAAGCAGGCATTCGTTCCAGCAAACCTCCAGCAACCCTCATGCATAGCATATTAACCGAAGGTGGTAGGCAGCTATTATATTTCTCCTCAAATCCTTAATGCATTGACTGACTTCAGAGGCACAGCTACTGAGGATCCCAACTTGCATCTTAAAGAATTCTTTGATTTATGCAAGTTGCAGCATGTCCAAGGCCTAACTCCAGCGAGACTCAGGTTAGTCCGCTTTCCTTTCTCTTTGAAAGATAATGCTAAACTGTGGTATAATTCTTTGTCTGCAGATTCTATCCATACTTGGGAAGAATTAGCCACCAAGTTTCTGAAGAAGTTTTTCCCAGCTCAGAAGACAAGACAACTTAAAAGGGAACTTCAAATGTCCCAACAATGAGATGGAGATCTGTTCTTCGAGGCATGGGATCACTTCAATTTATTACTTCTAAAGTGTCCACATCACAACATCTCTCAAGATGATCAGGTACAAATTTTCTATAAAGGTTTAGATGATACTAACAAAGGGATGGTTGATTCAGCTTGTGGAGGAGCACTTATGGAGAAAAGTAGTGAGGCAAAGGAGCTGTTTGGAACATTAAGTGAGCATTCCCAGCAATTCTGCTCTAGAGGAAGGAGAGGAGTCAAAAGCAAGGGCATGTATGAAGTAAACCTTAATGGGGGATCTCCCAAGCAGATGGCCGCTGTGGACAAGAAGTTGGACATGATTGTCAAGGCCATGACTGCTCAGAAAATCTCACCTTTGCAACATGACACACCAATCCAGGTATGTGCTATTTGTTCTCATCTAGATCACACTACTGAGACATGTCCCTTATCTTCATTTGCAGAACAAGAAGAGGTGAATTATGTGGGACAGAACAATTACCCCCACAAGAACAATCCATACTCCAACATTTACAATCCAGGATGGCACAACCATCCAAATTTCTCTTGGAGTAATAATCAAGGACAGTAGGGGGGGCCCCAACAAGGAAGCCAACCAACTCAAGAGTCAAAATTGAACCAATTGGAGAATATGATACACAACATGGTGACCTTTCAACAGCAATTCACGGCTGATCAAAAACAATTCAATACAAAGACTGATTAAGCCATTCAAAGACTGGAAGTGCAAATTGGTCAGATGGCAAATGAGCTAAGTGAGAGGAAACAGGGAGAATTTCTAGCTCAAACAATACCTAACTCAGGAAGTCATTAATAGCTGAAAGCAGCCACAGTTCTCAGAGGTCCAGGACCACCAAGGACATTTAAGCCACAGTCTGTAGAGCTCAAGTGCAGCTCTTCACACTAGAGACATTACAGTCACAAGTAGAAGCGTTTGAGCAATCCAGGAGCTCAAGCGCATCTACTCAAAACAGTGGTACTGAGGCCACTGAAGGCGGTACATTTTTTTCTCTTATTTTTCATCATATCAATTTCTTTACTTTACATGTCTCACTTATCGTTTGTGTTTCTTTTTCATTATTGAACATTATGTATTCAAAAAAAAAAAAAATTGAACATTCTGTTACTACGATCGATCGCAACAAGTATGTGATCGAGCGCAGTAACCGAATGATGGTATTAAACATTCTGTTAGTGCGATTGAACGCATCTTGCGTGCCCACGAGCACACCTCAGCCACACATGCACAACCCTGGCCAAATGCGATCGAGCGCACTCGGACAGTAGGGCACATGACCTATTTTAGTTTACTTTCCCCCTATTCTCCCTCACACTCCCTTGCACCGTACAAGTCCCCATCACCTGCACTTAAACATCACCGGAGCACAACCACTTTCCCTTACCTCCACCAGCCTTGAACCACCTCCACCACACCACATCTGCACTTGTACGACCCCATTCTACCCTACGGCCACCACCTTCATCACAGATCTCGTCCCCCATCCACCTCCTCAACTCCGACCCCTCCCACCTTCATTTTTCTTTTTAATTTTTTAGCATAGTGTGGGTGCTTATCCATCCACATTGTTGCCCTGTGTTGGGATTTTTGTGTTTTACAGGGGGTTTTGAGTGGTGTTCCCTTGTATTGCAAAGTTGACGTTCTTTAGTGCACACCAACTGTTCGATAAAAGTCCCCAATCAAGCTCAACATGCCTAGAACTCGTGCTTCATCCTCCCGAGGGTCCGAGGCCCAAGCTATTTCTCCCCCGCCCACTTTTGAAGAGCGGGAGCTACTGTTTGAGACCACCTTCGCCATTCGCGAAGACTTCCAAAATCTTGCGGCGACTCAATGGGCGGTCGCCAAGTTCAAGCGAAGGGGGCTCAAGAAGCTGTTCAAACCGGTCACCTCCACCGCCTACCGGAGGTTGGCAGTTGAATTCTATGCCAACCTTTCCCATGACTGCAACAATTTGGCCACTCTCTCTTCCAAGGTGCACGGCCAAGCCATTGACGTGACGAGGGCCGGCATTGCAGCAGCCCTTCAATGCAATGATGAGCTCCCTCCAGAAGCCGCACATCTTGCCGAGCAACCGCTCCGATACTATGTGGCGGAAATCATTGAAGACATGTGCCAAGGGCAATATGCAGATGCCCACCATAATGCCGGCAGCCAATCCAAGCTACCTTAAAGGCTTTGGTTTGTGGACTCCATCCTGCATCGCAATGCCTTCCCCATGGGACACAAAACTCAAAGGCGTGATCAATTTCTACAGACCCTCTACACCTTCCACAAGGATGCCTGGTACTCCATTCCCGACATTATTTGGAATCAAATACATAAATTTTGGAATGGAGTGCACATTGGGGGAGCAGAGTCCACTCATTCATGGGGTTGCCTTTCCCATACCTAATCACGTATATTCTTCAGAAAAAGGGCATCAAAGGCACCGCAGCAGACGAGCCAGCTACTACTACTCCTATATTTGGCATTTGCCAATGGAACAAGAGCTTCTCCCTTATGCCCCGATGATGTAGACTACAATGCCTGGGAGTATATGAGGAGGAACCGAAGGGATACATGTGTGAAGACGCCCCAGAAGATGGTGACAAGATCCCAGACTCGCGCAGCAAAAGAAGTACTCCCTGGAACTGCGATCGATCGCACCCTGACTGCGATCGATCGCAGCGCCCCTGCTAGCCCCTGTCTCGACGATCGATCGCAAGAATGATCGCAGCAGTCCCTGGAACTGCGACCGTACCTGCGATCAATCGCAGAATAGAGCGCACAAGTCCCTGGTAGTGCGATCGATCGCACTCTACCTGCGATCGAGCGCACTCGGGGCTTCCTATGTTATTTTTCCGCCGTTATTTGTTTTAAAACCGACTTAGTTTACTTGTTTTACTAGGATTAGGGTGGTGGGAGCCCTAATTTCGTTCTTTATTAGTACTAGGGTTTTAGGGCTATATATAGATGATTATAGCCTCTTAAAAAAAGACAGTTTTATGTTATTGATGAATTTTCTTTTAATAAGAATTACTCAGAGGAGTTTTTCTTCATATTTTCCTTAAACCCTAGATAGACTCTATTGTTTTGAGAAGAACTCTCAGGTCCTTGATAGACTCAAGATCTAAGAGTTATTTATCCTTCTTCTTGTATTGTTTTATTCGCTTCCACATAGTCAAACTGCATCAGTTGGTATCAGAGCACAGTCACTTTCCATGGCTCCAAACACAAGAGGAAGGAAGGGCAACCGCTTTGCAACCTTGCATGACGTGTATGAACGTGATGATTCAGTTCATGAAGAACATGAGGCGACACCGAGAAGGCGTGAGGAAGGACAGATTGCGGCTATGAGGGATCAAATTGAAGACCTCACCACCCAACTGGCCGACGCACGCCTCCATGACTGGCGTTTACGTCGACCCCCACCACGCATGGCGGAGGAGGAAGACGAAGACGACGACGGGTATGGATCTGCAAACCCTTTTGCGGAGCGCCGAACGCAGGGCCGTCGACCCCCTGCGCAAGCTCATGCCAATAGATGGGAGAGTGGGTTCAAACTTGAGATTCCAGAATTCCACGGGGGTCTTGAACCCGAAGAATTTCTGGATTGGGTGGCGGCAGTTGAAGAGATTCTCGACTTCAAGGAGGTACCGGAAGATCGGCGGGTTTCTTTGGTCGCAACCAAATTTCGGGGAAGGGCTGCGGCATGGTGGCAGCAATTGAAGCAAGCTCGGGCACGCAAGGGCAAGAGAAAACTAGACAGTTGGGAGCAATTATTGGGGAAGATGCGACCCGCCTTTTTGCCACACAATTACCTACGAACCATGTATCAACGGTTGCAAAATTGGAGTCAAGGTTCGAAGTCCGTAGATGAATACACGGAGGAGTTCTACAAATTATTGACACGAGTTGATTTGTCCGAGACGGAAGAGCAATTAGTGTCCCGGTATATTGGGGGTTTGCGGCCACAAATCCAAGACACATTGAACCTATTTGACCCCTCCAAGGTGTCGGAGGCTCATCAAAGGGCATTGCTAATTGAGAAGGCGTCAGCACGTGGGTCATTCAACTCATTTGGGCATAGTGGCGGTAGAAATTACAACCGGTCAAGAGCTCCGTTCACACCTCGGGAGGGCCCTTCCCAAGTGAACGGCACAAGTAAGAACCCCACACCCATGGAACAGCCAAACCGACCCGGAGCTGCAACCGGGCCCAAGTGTTTTCGTTGTGGAGAGATGGGTCACCGGATGGCAGATTGTCGCAAGGGTGAGAAGTATGGAAAGGCCCTACTCGTTGATTCGGGAGCAGCCTTCGATGAGCAAGGCGATGGAGAAGAGCTCGCAGCAAACTTCGATGACTTCGATGGGGCCGAAGAAGAATTTGCCACTAGAGATGACACTCCTTTATTGATGGTGCGAAGGATATGTTATACACCCCGGAAGGTAGAGGGAGATGACGGACAGCGCCATAATCTTTTCCACACCATTTGTACGGTTGGAGGCAAGGGGTGCAAACTTGTTATTGATGGGGGCAGTTGTGAGAACGTTGTAGCGGAGGAAGCGGTTCGAAAATTGGGCCTTGCAACGGAGAAACACCCTACACCATACCGCTTGGAGTGGCTCAAAAAAGGAGATGAGGTAATTGTGTCTAAACGTTGCCTTGTGAATTTTTCAATTGGGAAAAGATATAAGGATAAAGTGTGGTGTGACGTGGTGGCAATGGATGCATGCCATATATTACTGGGGAGACCCTGGCAATATGATAGGAATGCGCATCATGATGGAAGGAAGAACACATACAGCTTCTGGGTTGCCAATGTGAAGCTCACTCTCCTACCCGATCCGGGTGAATGTCCCAAACCCTCAACCGGAACGGGTCAAACATTGTTGGCCAGACATGAGTTCGTTAAGGAGATGCTCGAAGCGGATTGTGGGTACTTACTAGTGTGTAAAGAAGGCAAGAAGATAGAAGAGGTGCCGGAAGAAGCCAAGGGGTTAGTCGAAGAATTTGCGGATGTATTTCCGGTTGAGTTACCCGATGAGCTCCCTCCTCTTCGTGACATACAACACCAAATTGATTTGGTGCCAGGATCAAGCCTACCCAATCGTCCACACTACCGCATGAGCCCCAAAGAGCATGAAGAGTTGAGGCGACAAGTGGAGGAGTTATTAGCCAAAGGACACATTCGGGAGAGCTTGAGTCCTTGTGCGGTACCGGCGTTACTCACCCCTAAAAAGGATGGGTCATGGAGGATGTGCGTGGATAGTAGGGCCATAAACAAGATCACCGTGCGATATCGGTTCCCTATTCCCCGGTTGGATGACTTGTTAGATCAATTGAGTGGGGCAAAGATATTCACCAAGCTGGACCTACGGAGTGGATACCATCAAATTCGGGTGCGACCGAACGATGAGTGGAAGACAGCATTTAAGACGCGGGAAGGACTCTTTGAATGGTTGGTAATGCCGTTCGGATTATCCAATGCCCCTAGTACATTCATGAGGGTGATGAATCAAGCTTTTCGGCCTTTTATTGGGCGATTTGTCGTCGTATACTTTGATGATATACTCATTTACAGCCCCAATAGAGAGACACACCTTCTACATGTGAGGGAAGTACTTCAAGTGCTCCGGAAAGAGAAGTTCTACGCATCCCCGGCCAAGTGCTCATTCATGACAGATTCGGTGCTTTTCCTTGGCTATGTGGTGTCTAAAGAAGGGTTGGCGGTGGACGAAGCAAAAGTGGCGGCCGTTCGGGATTGGCCCATTCCTACCACATTACATGAGGTCCGGAGTTTCCATGGGTTGGTGTCCTTTTATAGGCGCTTCATTCATAATTTTAGCACCATCATGGCACCTATCACAGAGTGTATGAAGGCAGGGAAATTCTCTTGGAGTGAGGCGGCTACAGAAGCATTTGAGGTAATTAAACTCAAGTTGACAACGGCTCCACTACTTGTCCTTCCGGATTTTGAGTTGCCATTTGAGTTGCATTGTGACGCTTCCAAAGCCGGTATTGGAGCGGTTCTAAGTCAAGGTGGGAGACCGGTAGCATTTTTTAGTGAGAAGTTGAGTGGTTCAAGACTCAACTATAGTACCTATGATGTGGAGTTCTACGCCTTGGTGCAATCTTTGAGGCATTGGAGTTCCTACCTTGCCTACAATGATTTCATCTTGTATTCGGATCATGAGGCGTTGAAGCACCTCAATAGTCAAGATAAGCTCTCCTCTCGGCATGCAAAATGGGCTGCATATGTGCAACAGTTCTCCTTCACCATTACACACAAGTCGGGAGCTTTGAATAAAGTGGCTGACGCCCTTAGCCGGAAGTCGACACTCTTGACCACCATGGCAAATGAGGTAATTGGTTTTGACCTTTTAAAGGATTCTTTATCAACTGACCCTCTGTTTGGCCCAATTGTTGATGAGGTGTTGTTGGGTAATCGGAGTGATTTTGGGCTGCATAATGGGTTCCTCTTCAAGGGCACTCAGCTTTGCATCCCCGAGGGTAGTCTTCGGTTGCGGATTATTCAAGAGCGCCACAATGAAGGGCACATGGGGCGGGACAAAACGTTCCAGCTGGTGGCGGAGAAGTTTTATTGGCCAAGCTTGCGAAAGGAGGTGGCGAAGTTGGTACGCTGCTGTAGGGTGTGCCAAGTATCAAAAGGAGCGGCTACAAACGCCGGGTTATATATGCCACTACCCATTCCGGATGGCCCATGGACTAACGTGAGCATGGACTTTGTGTTGGGTTTACCTCGGACCCAAAAAGGTAATGATTCCATCTTTGTGGTAGTCGATCGATTCTCTAAGATGGTTCATTTTATTGCGTGTAAAAAGACTGCTGATGCCGTGCACGTGGCGCAATTATATTTTCGGGAGGTATACCGCCTCCATGGCCTTCCATTGTCCATTGTCTCCGACCGCGACACGCGATTCCTTAGCCACTTTTGGCGGTGCTTATGGCAGTTATCTCACACGAGACTTGATTTTAGTAGTGCTTACCATCCACAAACGGATGGGCAAACAGAAGTTGTTAATCGGTCGTTGGGGGCGTTGCTTAGAAGTTTAGTGGGAGAACACCTCAAGTCATGGGACCAGCAGTTGTACCAAGCTGAGTTTGCCTACAACCGATCCGTCAACCGGAGCACCGGCCTTAGTCCGTTCACCATTATCTATGGGAGTAATCCACGGGCACCACTGGATTTAGCACCTCTCCCTGATTTAAAGCACATACATACCAAGGCGGAGGACCTTATTGCACATATACAAGAGGGCCACAAGTTAACCATCAAGAACCTCGAAGATTCTACAGCCAAGTACAAGGCGGATGCGGACAAGAAGCGACGTGCTGTGGAATTTGAAGAAGGTGATTTTGTATGGGCGGTGCTCACCAAAGATAGATTTCCTATTGGTGAGTACAATAAATTAGCGGCTCGCAAGATTGGTCCGGTAGAGATTGTGAAGAAGATCAACACCAATGCATATCAGTTGAAGTTGCCCAGTCATATCAAGACCTCCGATGTCTTCAATGTCAAACATCTGGTGCCCTTTATAGACGATTCGTCGGAAGAAGATGCGAATTCGAGGGCGAATTCTGTTCAACTTGGGGAGGATGATGTAGACTACAATGCCTGGGAGTATATGAGGAGGAACCGAAGGGATACATGTGTGAAGACGCCCCAGAAGATGGTGACAAGATCCCAGACTCGCGCAGCAAAAGAAGTACTCCCTGGAACTGCGATCGATCGCACCCTGACTGCGATCGATCGCAGCGCCCCTGCTAGCCCCTGTCTCGACGATCGATCGCAAGAATGATCGCAGCAGTCCCTGGAACTGCGACCGTACCTGCGATCAATCGCAGAATAGAGCGCACAAGTCCCTGGTAGTGCGATCGATCGCACTCTACCTGCGATCGAGCGCACTCGGGGCTTCCTATGTTATTTTTCCGCCGTTATTTGTTTTAAAACCGACTTAGTTTACTTGTTTTACTAGGATTAGGGTGGTGGGAGCCCTAATTTCGTTCTTTATTAGTACTAGGGTTTTAGGGCTATATATAGATGATTATAGCCTCTTAAAAAAAGACAGTTTTATGTTATTGATGAATTTTCTTTTAATAAGAATTACTCAGAGGAGTTTTTCTTCATATTTTCCTTAAACCCTAGATAGACTCTATTGTTTTGAGAAGAACTCTCAGGTCCTTGATAGACTCAAGATCTAAGAGTTATTTATCCTTCTTCTTGTATTGTTTTATTCGCTTCCACATAGTCAAACTGCATCAATCAACCACCACCTTCTAATTCTAAGAGCTAAGCTTTCTGGTATATATGCATGCCTTGTTGCTTGCAATGCCTACTACCTACTTATCAAGAAAATTTTTTTGGAGGAGACTTGTCAAATAAAAGAAAGTGTAGCTTGAATGATTATCAGTGTGTCGACTCTGTTCTCAGCCTTCAAGGCTGGTTACAGGGCTCAAGCATTTCATACTCTCTTGTATCAGAATTTCCTTAGAACTTGTAATATACTTGAGTCAATTCAGACTACTAAATTCCTTTTCATCTAGGCTCACAAAAGACTTTCAGTACAGTTGGATCACCAAACTTATTCCATCTCAAATAGTCACAATCAATCAGAACACCAGATTATCAATAGTATGAGCAAACAAAACCAAAAGCTTACAAACAAACTAACCAAAAAGCAGAAACGCAGCTATGGAAGAATGTGGACTGGTTCTGTGAGTGCTTCCCTGTATCAACTTCAGTTCATGAAGCTCCAAAGATGCATAGCAGCTGTCACAACACCAGCAGACATCAACACTCTTGGCCACAGTAGCTTAAAAACAAGAGCAGGGACATAAAACATAGTTTCAGCCAACACGCCACATTCTCCCCCAGAGTCCATGTCACGATAGAAGGATCCATTCCCTGGCCAGTCATGGTCATGGCTACCAATGTAGGGAGAAATCACCATTTGGCACATGAGACAAAGTAGTAGACAAATATATGCTCCAACATTAAGTAAATTATGATAAACCTTGCAATCATGTAATGCATGCACGGTTGACACAATTGACTCACATAGTCTAGAGTGGGAGCTTGTTTCTGGGTATGAGCTAGAGTGAGGAATTATGAATGATGAATATGTGAAATTTTTATTTGTGAAAGTCAGGCATGCAAGGATTCATGGTTTTTTCACTTTCTTGTGAGTTTTCGAAATGGGTGTGAGCTAAAATGAGGAACTTTATGTTAGTTTTTGTGCTATTTGATATTGGGGATGTGTGATTGGCTTCAGATTGAGTGCTGCTGCTGAGTTTTATTTTTTATTTTTTGTCCTATGCAGGTTGATGTGCAGCATGTGCTTATGTGTTGATTGTTGTGGGGCTTTACTCAGTGCTATGGGGAAAGCACAAAGAGAGCATGGAGAATAAAGAAGAGAAGATATCGAATGCTATAAAGGGTGCTCAAGTATGCAGTTTCAGGAATCAAAGATATTTGTAGAATGAGTTTTCTTTGTAGATTCTGGATAATGGTCCATGGAATTACAACTTCTTTAGTATGAAGTATGGGGTGAAGCTGGGTACAACAATACTAGTGTTGATAAAATGATGTTAAGAATTGAGCCTTTTCATATAGCTTTCGGAGCAAAAAAATTTAGAAATTCTACCATTCCATAAATTTGTGTAGTGTATACATTTTGAACCTTCCTTCACTTCTAATCGATTTGTTGCATATTGCTTTTATGTGATGGGATTTTTGATGGCTTGCATGAATGCCTGAGGCATTAAGTCCATTGATTTAGTGAGATTGACAGACCAATCTTTTACTTCATTACAACTTGTAGGACATAAGGATTGAGCTTTTTCTTGTCCTCTTAAAAGGATGGCATTATAATTAAGGAGAATGTGCAGGCTATTTTGTCAATTCTATAATCATCTATAATTTGTAATGTGAATTACTGACTTGCTGAATTTTCCATGGTCAGAACCCTTTTGATTGCAGAGAGCTTTTATAATTGTTCAATTGATCGGAGGAAAACATAACAAAGATTTTGAAACTTCAGAATTTTTTTAAAAAATTAAAAATTAGAACGCAGAAATTATGTATAGAAGAAATAGAAGCAGTGCATGTAAGTATATGCAATTATCTTTTTGTTATCGATATCTTGAAGAAATTTCTAAGTTTTGCATATAATTTGGATCATCCATTATATTCCTTTCGTTGACTTAATCTTTTATGTGGTTTATGCAAATGCTAATACACGTATCTTAAAAGAGTCAGATGGAATTCAATATTTTTTTGGCTTTTTTTTTTCACAGTGAATGGTGTAGGGCTACTTCTTGTCAATGATTGATTTACTCATAAACAGTTTGAGATCATATGCATATAAACTAGACAGATTTGTGCTTTAAATTTCAAAGTCTGAATGAATGAAATTTTCATTAACCAACAAAAAAACAACATGCTCTTGCAAATCAGCTAGAACTCCAGGAAACAAGAAGCCTCCTGATAACTCAGCTATACAACACCTTACAGACTCAAAAAAACAGACTCTTACAACCAAAATGGCCTTTACCATATAACTACTTGCACAAAACAGCAGTATCTATAAAGCAACTATATCAATTACACTCTTAAAAAAAAAAAAAAAAAAAAAACAAAATCCACCAGCAAAAGAAATCTATACAACCAAAGATTATCAACAACACCAGCAGACCTTCAACTTCTGCAGAAGTTGTGACCAGCAGTCTACTCCTTTCAAAACACAACCGAAAACACTATTCAAACAATTTATTAAGCACACCCACTACTTTCTTTCTTTCTTTCTTTTTTTTTAAAAAAATGAATAAAGGGAATCTGAACAAGAAGACCTTCACCTGGTCCAAACATAGCAATATATAAAAGAAGAATAAAATGATAATCACGAAAGGAAATGCACTCTAACAACAATAAGAGAATCACATCTGATTGTGTGTAAGAAAAATTTCAAATACATAGTCTAATAAACCACTCAAAAGCGTAAAACAACCGTTTTTCATTAGTCTCTAGGGATGCCACTATGGAATCGATGACTTCATGAAGCACAAGAGGCTGCTCCTTTCAGGAAGAGGATTCAACAAAAATAGGCAATAAGAAAGGAAGCATACAGCTGGCCATACTGCCCATGCGACTTAAAAGACGAGTCTCTTTTAATTTTGTTTTTTTTTTTTTGGGTCGCCTTTCCAATTTTTTTCCCTTTTCTGTTAATGAATTGTTACAATTGTCCAAACGATCGCGCAAGGATGTGATCTGTGGAATCCCCAATACTCTTGGCTGCATCCAGGATACATGCACTGTTCCCTCAACTTGATCAATTAGGCCCTCAATCAGATGAACCTGCAATAAAATTCTCTCAGTGGTTTGTATTGAATCAAAAGTTGCTCCACAAAAATTATGTAGTTGGTGAGGGAACGAAGTGCCCTTCTTTGATGTAAATGGTGTGAATAAGTTTTTTTGCAATCCGTAGATAATTTAATGAGAAACATATAATGTTAAAAGTGATTAAACAAAAGAACTGATGTTGCAAGAAACATGCCAAGTAGGAAAGTCGCAAAGGTAGTAAACATTCACAAAGCATTTAAAGATCAATTACTCTTCAATAATATTTCAAGGGCATGGGGACTTACAAAAAGGCTCTTCATAAGAAGATGCTCCACCTCCTCGATAGAAAGTTTTGTGCGCTCTACAATGATACTCAAAGGTATAGTTCGATCATCAGATGACCGACTGCAAGGAAACATGTAGTAGTTAATCAATTATGCCCAATTGATGGAATTAGACTATAATTTGTGTAGTTCATGCCCAATTGATGGAATTAGACTATAATAATATGTTAAAACAAAGATAAGACCATAATATACCATCACAGCTCATAAATGTTCGTTTTTAAAAGGAAAGGACCCCTGGAAAAAAATTGAATTTCTACGTGCCTTTGGATAATAAGGTGGTCCAACAGGAAGTTTTGATAGTATCCAGTCCTTGATATCTTCCACTCCATGACCATATTTTGCACTCATAGGTATAACCTCATCTACATCTGTAAATTTCTCATACCACTGCAAGGAACATGAAATTTAAGCTAGGATAAAAACTTACTGAATCTTAAATAGTGAATGCACTTATACAGGACAAAGAAAATATCAACTGAGCTCCGACCTCCAGTTTCTTTGCAATTTCACCCCGTTTGATCATGTCTTTCTTATTCAAAACCAGCAAAGTGGGTGGCTTATCTTTGAGGATTCCTACACCTTCTTCCAACACTTCATCAATCTAAAAACAGGAAAATGAATTAAGGAAACAACACAAACTTTGAAAAAGAATTCTGCAAACAAAGGAGCATACTTTTTGGGGCACTTTACATGCATCAACAAGGACAAGTACACAGTCTGCATTGACGGCTGCGCTTCGAACATTCCTCATCATCATAGAGTCCAACTTGTGCATTTTCTTCTCAATAACACCAGGTGTGTCATAAAGCACCATCTGCAAGCAAACTGTATGAGAGCCAGAAAGAAATGCAGCCCAAAAAAGTTAGGAAGTTATCAACACCATATAAAAGCTTTGGCAGGGATCTAGAGCAGTACTCATGACAATATCCATAAGTTGACTCGATGCAATTTTCCTGTCAACTAGATATTGGAATTCCATGATAAATACAGTGTTTTACAGGTCAAAGTTTTCCGCAGCCTAATTGACATTCTGGACATTCTATATTCTTTCTTCATTCATCTAATTTTTCATTTATTATATATTATTGCAGTCAGTACAACGTATGTTCTTAACATGAATGAAAGACAACCAATAAAAATTATCCACTAAGACTATTTGAAGTCAGTATGTATATCTGCAAAAAGCTTTACCTACTACCAATAACCCTGTATTAGCTTCGGAAAGTCCCGTAGGACATTAAATTTGCACAAGTGCAACTATCAACAAATACTCAAGAAAGTTGAATAAATCTTTTTGGCATAATTTATGAGGGAAATAAAGTTGCAATGGCAACCAACCAATCATATTCCTGTTAGTAAATATGAACACACTCATCTTATGGCTAAGATAACAACAATCAGAAAACAGAATCAAGATTGAGTTTCACTCTTATTCTAAAGAGGCACTTATATATGTCCTAAACATGACAAAATCAAGCTTGTCATGTTGACTCTGACTTCAACCTTTAGGCAGATGGGAATAATGTAGCAGAACACCTTATTTGAAGGGTGAAAATAGATGAGAACGACATGAGAACCACTGAGGAGTAAACCACCATAACACCTATGTTGTTTTGAAGGGTGAAAATAGGTATCTTCAAAATCATGAATTACTGAGGGTCATCACAACCACTAGATTCGTCTATATGCTGCATACAGAAGCCTTTTGAAAATTACAGAAGCAGTTACTAATTTGCTTACAGGAGGGATTTGTTTCGTCTTTGTTTTCGTTTTTTTAATTGATTCTTGTTGGTAGGCTGCAATCCCGTAGCATACTTTTTTTGCCAAACTTAACGTAGCCTTTACTATTTAGATTGAACATAGAAAAATAGTTGTACTACCAAATTTTATACTTCATTCTTAAAAGTGGAGATTATAATAGCAGATCTACT
Organism: Corylus avellana; assembly: GCF_901000735.1. NCBI lineage: Eukaryota > Viridiplantae > Streptophyta > Magnoliopsida > Fagales > Betulaceae > Corylus > Corylus avellana. The sequence continues at coordinate 9,486,071 of NC_081551.1, read as the reverse complement.
TTATGATAAAAGCAATCTCCATAGAAGTAGTTGATACTACTTCTACTGGTGTTGATGCACGGTAAGGAGTTCCTTTGGAACCACTTGATGGTGGAGATGGAGAGATAGGTGGCTTTAAATCCTCATGACTAGCAAAATCAAATCAGCTCATAAAGAAACTGTCCAATATCTATGATTCAACAGAAAAGTATCAGAAATGGCTTATGCAACATATAATGGGCAGGATGAATATCTGCTTACACAAAATAAGGAGAGAGGGGTTGCCTCGCCATCGCTTTTGCACTGGAATGCTCCTTCTCAATGGTAGGGCTTGCTTCCTTGGATTTGACAGTCTTAGATGGTGCTAAATCAGGCCCAGCTGCAGCACCTGGATCCTGATAACACCAAAAGAAAGATAAATCACTGCAGTGTATGAATCGCAGGTAGTAAGAATGCACATCCAGCATAGTTACAATTTGCATCTAAGCATAAACGGATAAGCACTATGTGAGAAAAAATCACAAATTCACACTTACAATAAGTTCTTTTGGTCTGGAAATGAAGTTAAGTACATAAAAGATGTCTCTTTAGCATTTGATCTTTCAGTTTCACTATTTTGTCAATATAATTGAAAAGTTTTCTTCCTTCTGGGTACAACATGCAATATAAGCTGAGTAAAGTTTTTCAACTTTAAGAAAGCAATCAACATATAAAACATTCCCTAGCAACACAAATCAAATTTGGGAAAGAAAAAACGAAACGTATGATCCAAAGCATCATTTCCAATTCTCTCTTTAATTCCTTAGCAAGTATACTGGGGAAAGGAAAAAAACAAAGGGGGAATCTTTGAGAAAAAAAAAAAAAGAACAAAATCACAAAGAATATGGACTTTCAATTATATCCCAATCAGCCAAGTAAACTAAACATAATTTACTATCTATTGATAAATTATTCCATATTTTTCCATATCTGTTTACATTTGACCTTAATTGCCGATAAGATGACTGGTCACACGTTATGATTCTACTGAAATTATAAAATGTTTCAACCTTGAAACTGAGAGCATGCAGCAACTTAGCTATCACCTTTACAGCTTTTATTGAGTGGCAGGACAACATTCGGAGAGCTTTAAATCATTTTCCAGTCACATAAACAGGGCCTTGTTGAATATTGAATGAATTGAATGATACAATACATAATCGGTCAAAAAGAAAACATTTTTAGGAGTTGTGCTCATGGCTGAAATATTATTGCCAACTTGGGGAAAATGTACAGGAAGAATACCTGAAGGTTTGACACCTGGCCACCAAATAAAGTATCTTCTTGTGAGAGGGCAATATTATGGGTTTCCTTGTAAGCATCAGTGGGCCGTTCCATGCCTCCAGGTCTCACTATCTGAAAAAAGACTGTTAAATGAGTAACCAGACACCACAAATCCCCATATTTGTCAAACTTATCTGCAGTTAATACTATTAACACTCACAGTGTAGGGAAGTCCACTGGCTAGCAGTGCTTCTTCTGCCTTCCTTTTCCAAATCAGAACCCCCCAAAACAAACTATAGAAGCAGAAGAGAAGGACAATCAATAAAAGAAAACTAATGAAGAAGTATACATAGAGTACTTGTCTTTTGTTGAAAACTGAACTATAAGCAACATACTGCAAATTGTGAGGAGGAAACTTCTAGACTTACTTTAGAATAGCAGCAGGAAAGCCAACATTGTTTGTTCCCAATGAGGTAAGCAAAATGAAGTGTTTAACTTTCGCAGCAGTTGCTGCACAGCAATAGAAGTAATAAAATAAGCATTTCCAAGCTTAAAGTAAATGTAATTGGTTGACTTAATCAAGTTCTGTCCTCAAAAGGAAAAATCAACTGCATTTTCCTTCCCATCTTCCCAAATAATAGATTTCAGGCATACAAAGGAGAAAATAAAGCTATTTTTTGGCCTGCTTGAGTTCAGAAACCCTTCCATGTCAAGTACAAGGCATGTCGAAGCATGATGATTCATGAGAAGGGGAATAAATATACAAAGTTCAGAAAACTTAAAACTATGGGTTCAAGGTTATTTAACCCATAATTACAAAGTGAGAGAATTATGCAGATGTTGGCCCTTGTGTCAATTATTTGGAATACCTGATGTAAGCAGAAATCCACAAGCGAAAACCAAAATTCATACTGTAGACCATTCCACATGTTCAGCGCTTGCAAAAACCATGCACCCACCATTCCACACTTGCAAAAACTATACACCACCATCAGCCAAAAAACATCACTGCTTCCAAAAAATTCTTGTAACATGTACTAAAGCATTAGCTGAACAAAAAAAGAGCAATGCTTTCAAAAAAACAAAACATCATGCTCAATCGCCTATTCAAATAGGTGGAAACCCGTATCCTGCAGCAAATCAACTTAGTAAGTTAGCAAAACAAAAAAACTGTTATAAGTTATTAAAGAATAAAATTAAAATATAAAAGAAAAAGGAAAAAGGAGAATGACAATGAACAATGTAAGTTGACAATAGCAGGGAGCTTCAAGTGTGTTTACCTTAATAAAAGCAGTTTCCTGCGTTCCAATTATGCGATCATATTGAGTGTCAGTTATTGAAGCCAATGGAGCTTCATTTGTGTTCAATTCCCTTTCTTGAATTTCTTGGCAAGCCTTCAATTTAAAAAAGATACCAAATGTGTTACGATATGCTTGAAATGTTTGTATGCGATCACGCGTTTAGTAAGAATAAGTGAAACACTCATAAAAGGAAGAAAAATAAGCAACCTGATTTTTTCTCCCCTTCTGGTTGGCATTGTTGTGACTCTGATGTTTCTTTTTTGTTTTTGTCACGAATTTTTCAACTGTAGACACCATTCTTTTGAATCGTGGCTTGCCTTTACATTTAACCGCTATAGGACTAAGAACCTTAGTACTTTTCACTACTACACCATCAATGCCTTCATTACTTTTGGAAGATGCGCATGGAATATCATGGGAGGGTGGACTGGGTTCATACCTTGAGCACTTGTATTTCGCTAGCAACATGTCTATACAATGCATGGCATCCATGTAATGGTCCTCACTGGTTGATGTAAGCGTTGCTAATTCACTACATTTTTTCAACAAGCAATCATATCTTTGGGCATCAGGGTTGCAACTGAAGACATTATAACTACTCTCAATAAGAGTATATGCGCGCTTCAAATCCTTTCTCCATCGGTCAAGAAAATATTTTGTGGGCAAAGATTTCACTTTCTTTAATGTCAGTACAGCAAGGGCATGCCTACACAAGATTCCTCTACATTCAAACAACCCACAAGTGCATTTAACTTCACATTCATCTCCATTAAAGTAAACACAAAAATTCCGCTCTTTTGTGTAATCATCAACTGTTACCTCATCAGATACTTCATAGGTAGAAATTGCACCTTCACTTTTAATAAGAGAGCAATTGCAATACATCAAGCAACTAAACTCCTGACGAACTTCTTTGAACTTTGCATTGGTATAAAGTTCTTGAAATTCCTTCTCAATAGAAAAATGAGATACACAGGGAATGGTGGCATTAAAAGAATTGAAATCAGCTACTTTCTCATTCTCAACCTTTCTCCTCAAAGCATTGTCAAATTGGTCAACAAATTCCTTCAGCGTGCTTCTGGAGTTCACATAATTATCAAAAAATGCATTCATACTTTCACTTCTTTGTGTAGTTTGCATTCCGGCCCAAAATGTATCTTTTAAATACGCTGGTATCCAATGAGCCCGCACACTATATAACCAACACAACCATGCATTATCCCGAAGATTATACTTTTCCAGTACACCTTGCCAACTGTTATCAAATTCAACACAAGTTTGAGAGTCGTAGATTGCACTTTGTATGGCACTCTTCAAGCCACACTTGTATTGAGCATGTGATCCTAGCTTCTCTGGGAATTTTTTCATAATGTGCCATAAACAAAATCTATGTCGGGCTCTAGGAAAAACTTTTGCAATTGCACTTTTCATAGCCTTATCCTGATCTGTTATTATTGCAACTGGAGCTTGGCCGTTCATGCATTTCAACCATGTTTCAAACAACCAAACAAATGTGGTCGTATCCTCGCTTGATAGTAATCCGGCCCCGAAAAGTATTGACTGACCATGATGATTCACTCCCACGAAAGGAGCAAATGGCATTTTGTATATATTGGTCAAATACGTCGTGTCAAATGTAACCACATCCCCAAAATACTTATATGCAGCCCTGCTTCGTGCATCAGCCCAGAACACATTCCTTAGCCTAGAGTCGTCGTCCAAATCCATAACAGCGTAGAAGCCATCATTCATTTCTCGCATTCTAGTAAAGTAGTCGTAAAGTACTCCAGCACCTCCTTTGCTAAGCCGAAGATGTCTTGCCTTGTTAATAAAATTTCGACAATCTCTCTCCTTGAATGACAGATTCTCATACCCTCCACCTTCAACAACAAGAGAGTTAAAGTTCTTACTCACACCTATCCCAGCTATATCATTTAATTCGAGCCTTCTTTTCACATTATCATCCATCCTCCTATAGCATCGAAAAAATCTTGTTTTACTAGGGCTTAAAGAATGATTGTGGTTCACATTAACAGTAGTCAAACACCATGCTCCATCCCTGAACGATGCATTGATCTTGGCCTTACACCCAGTTTTCGTTGTCGGATTAGGCTTGTGAATATTAATTGCATCAGTTTGCTTCTTGCCATAACGAGCACATGTGAGGGTGACGTACTTATGACTCCCGTCTGGATTATTTTTACCTCCTTTAGATGTCACCCCAAACCCCGATTGCTGAGCATACCGCCTATAATATAGTATTAGTTCTTTTTCAGAACTAAACTTCATTCCTACCTCCGGTTCTGCTTCTTTCTTATTTGATTGCACATCATTGTCATCCTTGTCTACCAACTCTAAATCACAGACAACTTCATTTTCATCTAGATGACAAAAAAGAAATACAGTTACCCAATCAACATTTCGGAACAAGATTGGAATCACAACATTTACTAAATGACAATCAACAACTAATGAATAAAATTTACTATAAGAAAGAAACTCAATGATATTAATAAAAGAGTGTAAAGACTAACTAACCAATTTGAGGGGCAACTTCAAGGAATGGCTCGTCGTCATTTGGAATCTATGTAAGCAGAGAATTGTTAGGTTCATAACAACCCCATTGCCAACTTTTAACATGTAATATATTCTCTCCTTTAAAAGCAGAGAAATACTACACTTACCAAAAGTTTCCCCTAAAATTGGTTTCCAAGTGATATGTCACCATCCCATAAGATGGTCAAACATTTCCCAAAATAATAGATCTTATGAAATGTTAAAAAATCATTTGGGAAAGGAATTTTATGGAGAAATTTTAGTAAGTGTAGCATTTTCATTAGAAGCAACATATAAATACTTTACATTGAGAATAGGGATGTGAAACGATTATTAAATTGGGAGGGTGGGGGGAACATCTAACATTAATACCTGCATCAATTGCTCAGGCATTACAGATTCAGATCCCATCACAAGTGGTAATGAGGCAGGAGGCACTAAAGCTTCACCAATGGCCCCAACAGTGTGACTTTGTGTATTGGCTCCTGCGGAAGTTATAGTGAGTACAAAATCATCACAACCAAGAGAGGATGAAAATATAGATGGTCACACATAAGCAGGAATCATTTAGGTTGAAACTGAAAAATATACCATCTGCAACCATATGGTGAAACCTTCTTTTCTTACTTCCATAAGAATCCTACATTGATTGGCACGTTTTCATAAGACAACAAATAAAGAACAACATATCAACAGAGCAATGTAAAGTTAATGCTATAAATAAATATTTCAATCATTACGGCGTATGCATACGTAAAACACCAAACTGATCAATTGAGAAAGCAAACCCTATTGATGCATGATATAATGTACCTGTTTCTCATTATTCTTTTCAATTGCATCTAATGTACCCTCATTATCACTATCAACACTATTAGCAAGAGGGGAAGACAAACAATGTGAAGCACTGTCATTGCATGCGCTTCCAGGAGTTCCCATGGATTTTTTAGTGCAAACTCGATCTTTTCCATAGGGGCCCTTCCCTTCCAACTCTATATTGACATGTAGTGGGTTTGGAGTCTACAGAAGATATAGGAAAAAACTTAGAAGACAAATTCATAAACTTTACAATATTTATACACAGCAGCGATGTGCTTAATCGTGTCACACGTGCAGCACGTGTTTGCATTGTAATATATATAAGTGACTAGGATTACCATGGTCATATTGCAGCACGTGTTTGCATTGTAATATATATAAGTGACTAGGATTACCGTGGTCATATTAGGATGAGTATAAACTCCCCATGGAGGCAATAAACCAGGGTATGGAACTGGCATCCCATATGGTGGAACTGGCATCCCATATGGTGGGATCAACAGATGCTGAAACATCACCAAGAAAGAAAATAAGAACCTTATATC
>NC_081551.1:9466599-9479508 GCF_901000735.1 Corylus avellana | reverse complement strand
GGAGACCCTGGCAATATGATAGGAATGCGCATCATGATGGAAGGAAGAACACATACAGCTTCTGGGTTGACAATGTGAAGCTCACTCTCCTACCCGATCCGGGTGAATGTCCCAAACCCTCAACCGGAACGGGTCAAACATTGTTGGCCAGACATGAGTTCGTTAAGGAGATGCTCGAAGCGGATTGTGGGTACTTACTAGTGTGTAAAGAAGGCAAGAAGATAGAAGAGGTGCCGGAAGAAGCCAAGGGGTTAGTCGAAGAATTTGCGGATGTATTTCCGGTTGAGTTACCCGATGAGCTCCCTCCTCTTCGTGACATACAACACCAAATTGATTTGGTGCCAGGATCAAGCCTACCCAATCGTCCACACTACCGCATGAGCCCCAAAGAGCATGAAGAGTTGAGGCGACAAGTGGAGGAGTTATTAGCCAAAGGACACATTCGGGAGAGCTTGAGTCCTTGTGCGGTACCGGCGTTACTCACCCCTAAAAAGGATGGGTCATGGAGGATGTGCGTGGATAGTAGGGCCATAAACAAGATCACCGTGCGATATCGGTTCCCTATTCCCCGGTTGGATGACTTGTTAGATCAATTGAGTGGGGCAAAGATATTCACCAAGCTGGACCTACGGAGTGGATACCATCAAATTCGGGTGCGACCGAACGATGAGTGGAAGACAGCATTTAAGACGCGGGAAGGACTCTTTGAATGGTTGGTAATGCCGTTCGGATTATCCAATGCCCCTAGTACATTCATGAGGGTGATGAATCAAGCTTTTCGGCCTTTTATTGGGCGATTTGTCGTCGTATACTTTGATGATATACTCATTTACAGCCCCAATAGAGAGACACACCTTCTACATGTGAGGGAAGTACTTCAAGTGCTCCGGAAAGAGAAGTTCTACGCATCCCCGGCCAAGTGCTCATTCATGACAGATTCGGTGCTTTTCCTTGGCTATGTGGTGTCTAAAGAAGGGTTGGCGGTGGACGAAGCAAAAGTGGCGGCCGTTCGGGATTGGCCCATTCCTACCACATTACATGAGGTCCGGAGTTTCCATGGGTTGGTGTCCTTTTATAGGCGCTTCATTCATAATTTTAGCACCATCATGGCACCTATCACAGAGTGTATGAAGGCAGGGAAATTCTCTTGGAGTGAGGCGGCTACAGAAGCATTTGAGGTAATTAAACTCAAGTTGACAACGGCTCCACTACTTGTCCTTCCGGATTTTGAGTTGCCATTTGAGTTGCATTGTGACGCTTCCAAAGCCGGTATTGGAGCGGTTCTAAGTCAAGGTGGGAGACCGGTAGCATTTTTTAGTGAGAAGTTGAGTGGTTCAAGACTCAACTATAGTACCTATGATGTGGAGTTCTACGCCTTGGTGCAATCTTTGAGGCATTGGAGTTCCTACCTTGCCTACAATGATTTCATCTTGTATTCGGATCATGAGGCGTTGAAGCACCTCAATAGTCAAGATAAGCTCTCCTCTCGGCATGCTAAATGGGCTGCATATGTGCAACAGTTCTCCTTCACCATTACACACAAGTCGGGAGCTTTGAATAAAGTGGCTGACGCCCTTAGCCGGAAGTCGACACTCTTGACCACCATGGCAAATGAGGTAATTGGTTTTGACCTTTTAAAGGATTCTTTATCAACTGACCCTCTGTTTGGCCCAATTGTTGATGAGGTGTTGTTGGGTAATCGGAGTGATTTTGGGCTGCATAATGGGTTCCTCTTCAAGGGCACTCAGCTTTGCATCCCCGAGGGTAGTCTTCGGTTGCGGATTATTCAAGAGCGCCACAATGAAGGGCACATGGGGCGGGACAAAACGTTCCAGCTGGTGGCGGAGAAGTTTTATTGGCCAAGCTTGCGAAAGGAGGTGGCGAAGTTGGTACGCTGCTGTAGGGTGTGCCAAGTATCAAAAGGAGCGGCTACAAACGCCGGGTTATATATGCCACTACCCATTCCGGATGGCCCATGGACTAACGTGAGCATGGACTTTGTGTTGGGTTTACCTCGGACCCAAAAGGGTAATGATTCCATCTTTGTGGTAGTCGATCGATTCTCTAAGATGGTTCATTTTATTGCGTGTAAAAAGACTGCTGATGCCGTGCACGTGGCGCAATTATATTTTCGGGAGGTATACCGCCTCCATGGCCTTCCATTGTCCATTGTCTCCGACCGCGACACGCGATTCCTTAGCCACTTTTGGCGGTGCTTATGGCAGTTATCTCACACGAGACTTGATTTTAGTAGTGCTTACCATCCACAAACGGATGGGCAAACAGAAGTTGTTAATCGGTCGTTGGGGGCGTTGCTTAGAAGTTTAGTGGGAGAACACCTCAAGTCATGGGACCAGCAGTTGTACCAAGCTGAGTTTGCCTACAACCGATCCGTCAACCGGAGCACCGGCCTTAGTCCGTTCACCATTATCTATGGGAGTAATCCACGGGCACCACTGGATTTAGCACCTCTCCCTGATTTAAAGCACATACATACCAAGGCGGAGGACCTTATTGCACATATACAAGAGGGCCACAAGTTAACCATCAAGAACCTCGAAGATTCTACAGCCAAGTACAAGGCGGATGCGGACAAGAAGCGACGTGCTGTGGAATTTGAAGAAGGTGATTTTGTATGGGCGGTGCTCACCAAAGATAGATTTCCTATTGGTGAGTACAATAAATTAGCGGCTCGCAAGATTGGTCCGGTAGAGATTGTGAAGAAGATCAACACCAATGCATATCAGTTGAAGTTGCCCAGTCATATCAAGACCTCCGATGTCTTCAATGTCAAACATCTGGTGCCCTTTATAGACGATTCGTCGGAAGAAGATGCGAATTCGAGGGCGAATTCTGTTCAACTTGGGGAGGATGATGTAGACTACAATGCCTGGGAGTATATGAGGAGGAACCGAAGGGATACATGTGTGAAGACGCCCCAGAAGATGGTGACAAGATCCCAGACTCGCGCAGCAAAAGAAGTACTCCCTGGAACTGCGATCGATCGCACCCTGACTGTGATCGATCGCAGCGCCCCTGCTAGCCCCTGTCTCGACGATCGATCGCAAGAATGATCGCAGCAGTCCCTGGAACTGCGACCGCACCTGCGATCAATCGCAGAATCGAGCGTACAAGTCCCTGGTAGTGCGATCGATCGCACTCTACCTGCGATCGAGCGCACTCGGGGCTTCCTATGTTATTTTTCCGCCGTTATTTGTTTTAAAACCGACTTAGTTTACTTGTTTCACTAGGATTAGGGTTGTGGGAGCCCTAATTTCGTTCTTTATTAGTACTAGGGTTTTAGGGCTATATATAGATGATTATAGCCTCTTAAAAAAGACAGTTTTATGTTATTGATCAATTTTCTTTTAATAAGAATTACTCAGAGGAGTTTTCTTCATATTTTCCTTAAACCCTAGATAGACTCTATTGTTTTGAGAAGAACTCTCAGGTCCTTGATAGACTCAAGATCTAAGAGTTATTTATCCTTCTTCTTGTATTGTTTTATTCGCTTCCACATAGTCAAACTGCATCACCCGAGTACTCCCAACACAAGCAGCTGGTGAAGAAGAGAGTGAGGCCAAGCCGATGGCTGAAGATGAACCGGCAGCAGCAGAGGAGAAGGAGGCCCCGATCATTTTTCAAGCCGCACAATACCGCTCCCTTAGTGAAGAGATGGTAGGCCTTCGAAGAGAATTGGTTGATCAAAGAAGGGAAGCTCGGGAAGATAAAGCATTGATGGATCAACGACTAGCTGCCTTGGAAGACTTGATGCGGACCATACTTAGCCGGTTATCTTCAAAATATTACGGTCATTTCTTTTGGTTGGAGGAAAATGTGGATGTGACTTCCAGATGGATCAGAAGCACTACTTGATGAAGAACCCCATGCCGTGTGTGGTCCTTGCCACACCAGGGCGGATCAATAATTTTCTGAATGACCATTCTAATGTCAATCTGTTCATCTCCAAGACTAAGGTAATCATCTTTAATCTTTTTTAATTGTGAAGTGTCTGATTAAAACTAAGCCTGAAAGATTTATTTTTCTTTCAATTTATGGTTCTAGATACTTCTGATAAATTTTATTCAGAATTTGAAGATGATTTGAGCAGTATCTTATCTCATTCTGCCTGTGTAGAGCATTTCTTGTACATTTTGTGGTCGAAATTAGGTTGTAAATGAAGAGTATTGGCTAAGTTATATGCCATAAAAGTCTAGTTTTGTTAGTTTCACTTGTATATGTTGTTGGTATTCATGAGAAGATGAATTAACAAAAAAAGTCTTGAAAATAAAACATTGTATATGGATATACTACAAAAAACAAGATGGTTAGTAACGTGGCAAACAGTAACCAAATTTTGCCACGTCAGTAATTATTGACGTGCCAAAAGTAGCACATCAACAAATTTTTTTTTTTGACATGTTGAATATGATACGTCAATATTTAATGATGTGTTACATTCAACACGTCAGGAAATTTAAATTAATTTAATTTTTAAAAATAATATATATATATTTCTAACGTGCTGATTTTAGCACGTCAGTATTTCTTAATTTTTTTTTGTATTTTATATCCGATTTCTTTATATTATATATATTTCTGACGTGCTAATTTAGCACGTCAGTATTTCTTTATTTATTCATTTTTTTATATCAGGTTTATTTATATTATATATTTCTGACATGCTAAAACTAGCACGTCAGAAAAAAAAAAAAAAAAATAGCGGAACATTCAACTTTAATTTTTCCTCTTTTATTATTTATTCTTTCTCCCAGATCTACTTTTCTTATTTAATTCCAGATATTCTTTCCCTCTCTCAATCTCCCTCTTCTCTCTGCATGCATGCAGCAAAAGCTCCCTCTTCTTTCTTAATCTCTCTACACGGCAGTAGAGCTAGAAGAAAAGCAGATCAAGAAGAAGAAAAACAAAAGGAGAAGAGAAGATCGAAGAAGAGAAGCAAAAAAAAAAAAAAAAGGGAGAAGAGAAGAAGATCGAAGAAGAGAGATTTTTGATTTGAAGAAGCTCTGATTTGGTTTATTTTGATTTGATTTGAGAGATTTTTGATTTTTGATTTGAAGAGAAGAAGAGAAGAAGAAACATAAGGTTTATTTTTTTATTTGGGTTTTTGATTTTTTGAAGATTTTTTGGGTTTGGGTTTTTGAAAATGGAGGAAAGAAGAGAGAGAGAGAGAGAGAGTGAAAATGGAGGAAAGAAGAAATTAGGGAGAGAGCTGGGGGAGAAACGTACGGTTGTATTCCAGAATTAAAAAAATATATATATATTATTTTAATTGAAAAAGAATTTAAATTAATAAATTTTTTAATTGAAAAAAGAATAAAGAAAAAATTTTAAAAAAGAAAAATTACTTTTTTAATTGTTTTTAAATTATTGACTTGTCAATTTTAAGACATCAGGAAATTTACTGACGTGTCAAAATTTAACACGCCAAAAAAATTTTTTGACGTGCTAATTTTGATACATCAAAAAATTCTGACGTGTTACATTTGACACGTTAGAAAATTTTGACGTATTAAATCTAACACGTCGAAAGTTTTCCGTTTCTGACACCCATAATTTTAACGCCCGAAACACATAAAAAATACCCCGTCAAGAGGATTTTCTGACGTGTCAGATGGTCTGACACGTCAGAAAACTTATGTCAGCGAAAAATTGGTTTTTTGTAGTGATACTTGTAGTTTGCATTTTTAGAAAATGAAAATAGAAGTTTGCATATATATATATATATATATATATATATATAGGTGTGCGCGCGCGCACTTAACTAATTTCTTTATTTATTCCGTGAATTTCTTATTTTTGTCTTTTTTTTGTTTTTTTCCTTCTTTTTTTTTTTTTTTTTTTCAGCATGACGTAGATAGAGTTTAGGTAAAGTGCATAGATTATGCAAAAGTGAGTCAAAACGCATACTTTTATATATGGATACTTGTACTTTGCATTTGTAGAAAATGAAAATAGAAATTTGCCACACTTAGCTCTTTTCTTCATTTATTCCGTGAATTTCTTATATTTAAGTTTTTTTTTTTTTTTTTTTTTGTTTTTTTCGACATAAAGCATATAGTGTTTAGATCAACTGCATAGATTCCGCAAAGTGAGCCAAAAGGCATAATCTTGGTATTTGGATACTTGTATTTTGAATTTGTAAAAAACTGAAGTAGAATATAGTATATGGATACTTGTATTTTGCATTTGTAGAAAATGAAAATGGAACATAGTATATAGATATTTGTATTTTGAATTTATTGAAAATGAAGATAAAACATATTATATGGATACTTGTATATTAAATTTGTATAAAATGAAAATAGAACATAGTATATGAATATTTGTATTTGTAGAAAATGAAAATAGAATATATTATATGGATACTTGTATTTTGCCTTTGTAGAAAATGAAAATAGAACATAGTATATGGATACTTGTAATTTGCATTTTTAGAAAATGAAAATAAAAGTTTACATATATATGTGCACTTAGCTCATTTCTTCTTTTATTCCGTTAATTTCTTATATTTATGTTCTTTTTGTTTTGTTTTAGCATGAAATAGAACGTTTATGGATATAGAAGAAAGTAGACTTGCAATATACGATGTTGATAGTGCCTCTGTAGAGCATTTCTTGTACATTCTGGTATCTTAACACATATATAACATGATTGGGTTATGGCTTGGTTGCATTGTTTTGTGGTTTGTTTTTTGGATTCAGTTTTGGATGATCTCTGAACCTATACTTCTACATTGCTTATTTTGAAAAAAAAAAAATTCAGCTAGATGCATCCATCTTTTTGTACTCATGTCATATATATATATATATATATAAAAGAAGTTCGAATCGATTTCTTTCACAATTATGTTCAAGTTTAGTTAACTTTAGTGTAAATTTGTTCAATGCTATGATTTGCAGTTGTTGCCCGTTTGATTTTTATTGGATATGTTGCATGATGCTGTTATGTTATTCAATTATTATCTAGCTCATCCTCTAAAAATATGATCATAAAACACATATTTAGGCACCTAGTTGTCCTAAAAACTAGAGGTGAAAGAGAACGAACCGTCATTTTTCAACGTACAAAGTTTTCGTTCGTCATGTTCCACTTGTAGGAATCTTGAATGAAATGAGAAGGATAATTTTTCTTTTTTCAAAACAAATTGCATACAATTTAATTATATTCTAACTTGTGCATTTAGAATTTGGGAGGCAAAATTAAAAAATTTAAAGGATAAAATTTTAATTTTTAAAATTTTTGGGAAAAACATGGCCTGGGGCCTCAGGCCATGTAGTTCCGCCCTTCCTTGTGCACTAACTACACTTCTAACTTTCTATTGAAAAAAATGTACAGCAATAATTAAACTTTGAGAATAACTTTTATAGGGTCTTGGCACAAACTAAGGTTTTTGTGCCCTCCAATAAGAAGGCAACACATCAACGTGGAATACTATAACAAAAATATGGTGTTCCACCTAATCTTTTTTTTAGAATACCTAACCTAAAACAAAACACCTTCTAGAATAAATTTTTCATATTTTTCTCAAAACCCACCCTAGCCACCAACTTGCCGCCGGAGACGCCACTAGAGATGCCGCCGGAGACAACGCTAGAGATGACACTGGCCGGTACAAAGAAAGCCAGAGATGACGCCGTCCGGTGCCCCTCTCTCTTTCTCCAGCGGCAGGTTGATGGCTAGGGTGGTTTTAAAGAAAAATATGAAAAATTTATTCTAGAAGGTGTTTTGTTTTAGGTTAAATATTTTAGAAAAAAGATTATGGGAACACCATATTTTTGTTATATTGTTCCACACTGATGTGTCGCCTTCTTATTGAAGGGCACAAAGGCCTTGGTTTGTGCCAAGACCCTATAGAAATTATTCTCTTAAACTTTTCCTTAATTCATCCATTATTATTGTGTAAAAGTCTATAACAGCTTTGGGTATGTGAAATTCTAGTGAAGTCTTTGAGTTTATTCTTGGTTGGCTCTTCAAATCTTTAAACTTTTTTTCTTCATGAGTTAACACAAGAACAAATAATTTTCAGAGTGTTTCTAAAACCTATGTATGAAGAGAACTTGATGGGATGATTTGAGAACTCAAGATCTTCTCTATTTATAGGCTTAGTAGGGAGAGAGAATTCCAGATTTTAGCAATGTGAGACAATGAGCCATTGCTGCATGGGGCGGGGAGAAATTCTCCATGGGCCATGCGGCTTCTTGCATTGGGAGTTGGGCCTCAGATTTAATCTCAGTCCTACTGTCTTGTGTCCAATGCACAAGGCGAGGAAAAAATTTCGTCGCCTTATCCGTCCCCATGCTCAATTAGGCCTATGGGTTATTCCAAGCCCAATCACTAACATACTCTCTAGCCCATAAATAAATAAATAAAACATATAGCTCAATAAATAAGAAAGCCTTAATATGGTTAATTTATATGAGCTTGGTGAGGAACCTAAAGGAAAAAATCATTATTGGCTTAAATATTTCCGTAACCATGTCTCTATAACATTCGTTACGTGATAATATTTTAATCACAATTAATTTCACTAAATAATTGTGACTGCACTCCAATAAATTTTTTTTTATTAAACAGTTAATCCATTCGACTAACTTAAAATTGACTTATGATTTGTGCATGAAATATCTTGTAGTAGAATTAAGGCTAAGGACGCTGCTAGTTAATTCTCTACCTTTTTATCCTTGAGTCACTAACTTTATGTTATTCTCATAATGTGAAAATCACATGTATATATTTTGGTATGTTAACTAAAATGCTTTGGCCAGAGTCTTGCGAATAATGTCCATAATATCTATCTTAAGGAGAAATTTCTTATCTCATTGCCTACAGAGAAAAGATTTGGATTCTCTCTTGGAAAAAACTTTCCCACAATGTTTCATGTGATTACCCAATGTATTGAGGTTATTTTGACCGATGATAGGTCTCAATCTTTAATACATCTAAGCAATCTATATAAAACATTTGAGTTCATAATTCCCTCAGAATTTATAATTAAAGTCGTAAGTAGTCTTTTAAGGAGTTTTTATCTTTTCTAGTAGACAATATCTTTATAAAAAGACAATCCCTTAGTTAGTTTAGTGCCTTAGGGTTCAGCACCTACACATCAATCGGAAGACGCCACTTCGCCTGATCAAGGCAGATCACTATGATTTGACGTGTAACAATCTTACTCAAAATGGAATTGCCCCACTTCCATTTACGAATTGCGAACTTTCTATCTTCAGGGATACAAGGATTATGGAATAAGACCTTGTGTGATAACCACGTTACTCACACCCATAGCCATATTCAATGTTATCATTAGGACCTCTCACATGCAGGATGAACTATTGGTAATAGGCATGTAAAATACGTTTTATATGTCATATGCTCAAAATTATTTAATCAGTGAATAAAACATATATTCACTATAAACATTAAATGTCATCATAGATATGAAATCACTAGCATTCAAAGCATAATCCCTAAAAAAACCTCCCAAATGCCTTCAATTCTAGTGAGGCATATATTTGACTTTCATTTCTTCCATATGAGATTTGAAAATCTTCTCTAGCAAGGTCTTAGTGAACGAGTATGCCAAATTCTCAGCCTATAGAATCTTAGCTACAGTTGTATCTTCTTGACATACTATCTTTCTTATGAGATGATACTTGCGCTTGATGTGTTTCCCTCTCCTATGATTCCTTGGTTCTTTAGATTGTGCAACTCCTCCACTATTGGAAAAGGATTTCCCACAATATTTCATCTGATCACCCAATGTATGGAGGCCATTTCGACCGATGATAGGTCTCATTCTTAGATACATCAAAGCAACTAACATGAAACATCTAAGTCCACAATTCCCTCGGAATTTATAATCATAGTCGTAAAGTAGTCTTTTAAGGAGTTAATGTCTTTCCCTATATACAATATCGCTGTGGAAAGACAACTCCTTAGTCCGTTCAATGCCTTAGGGTCTTAGTACCTACACATCAATTTGAAGTCATCGCTTTGCTTGATCAAGGTATATCACCAAGATTCGATGTGTAATAGTCTTTATCAAAACGGAATGCCCCGGTTCCATTTATTGACTGCGGACATTATATGTTGAAGGATTACAAGGATTATGGACTAAGACCTTGTGTGGTAACCAAGTTACTCACACCTATAGCCATATTCAATGTAATCTTACGACCTTTCATATGCATAATGAAATATGATGAACTTGGTAATAAGCATGTAAAAGACTTTTTATATTGCATATGTTCAAATCATTTAGTTAGTGAATATAGAATATATTCATTACAAACATTTGAATGTCAACATTAATATAACTTTTTTTTTTCTTTTCTTTTGTTATTAAGATGCAATGTATCTGTTAGATGAAACACATTGAATATCCAACTTTGGCACAAATATTAATCTAAACAATCAATTACAAGAACTTAATCAAACAATTGAATTGAAATGAACATGCATTACACTAAACGTCAGAATTGTACGAATAAAACATAAAAATATGCAAACAAATCAATGGTGAGGCTTCATCTTCAACCTTAGTTGAAGGTTTAGCCTCTCATGACAAAACGAATCATCAAGAAACTAATTAATTTCATTAAAATCAAAGAACTTACAAAAGAATTGGTGTCAGAGCTACAAAAACCAAGAAAACACGAAAATGATAAATACCAGAGCCCCCTGGCGTGTCTCCATCCGTGTTCTTAGAAAATATGGTATTTATAACATTAAGCTAGGGTTTCAGCGCTTCCAGGTTAGACGAGTGTGCTTGATCGCACTCGTGCATCAGATCTCCTGCAGCGCAGCGCTTGGGCACTCCGGCTTGATGTTGGGCGCAAGTGTGCTCGATAACAGGACGGGTGCGCTTGAGTGCACTCGTGCATGGTTTCTTCTTAAGTGGTGCAACTATGCTCGTACGCTGCCGTGGCCATGCTCGAGCGCAGATGCCCTCGAGCGTAAGGCTGCTGGGCTCGAGCGCACATGCACTCGAGCACCAGTGTGGTGTGCTCAATCCCAGCTCCATAAATGCTTTTTTCTTCAACTTCTTTGCATCTTCCTCATTAAGATCCCAGTTTTCCCTTAACACCCTACAAAACACTAAGACACCAAAACTAACCAAAACATCAAAAAATAATAAAGCTAAAGGTTTAGCAAATGTAAATTAAGGGGCCCAAATATGTAATATTTGGCAGTCATCACATCCTACGAAGCAATCACAAAAATTAAACTCTTAAGTTTAATTTTTAAGATTGTGAAAAGAAAAAGGGAACAAGCGAGACAATTAAGTCGAGCAAAAGACCTCATTCAAACTATTCGAAGATTTTTTACTATGTCTTTAGGCCTCAAAATGGCTAGCTTCGGGAGCTCCAGGGCTTCGTCGCAAGTACACAAAAGATTCCCGACGCTCGACTTGCTAGACAAGACAGCCATGGGAATCGGGGGTAACTGTTGGGGATAAAATCCACTATGGGTCCCACTATCTCTCAACAACTCTCAATTATCTCACATTATACCACATTATCTCAGCTACCTCACATTTTCTCTCCACTATCTCAAATTATCCCTCAATCATTTGAAGGGAGAAGATCGAGAGAGTAGTTAAACAAATAAAACCCTATAAAAGGGAACTCAAAGCATCGGTACGGGGAATCGATCAAATTAATTCTCAATATATTGCCAGCTCATTCTACATTCAGACTCCATGTACGATTGCTAACTTAAGTATTAGTGAATCTTTAACAAAGGCTCGGAGACCCCTTTGACGCTCTTGTTATTTTATAGGAGCCCAGAGATCATTGATGAAAGATGCCTCGAAGAACGTGAAGATCACACCAATTGGGAGATTGTTGGACCAAAAATTGCACCAATAGAATGGTTGAAGTCTTGAAGTAAGAAAAAATAAGAAAGCTCAAATCACACTGAGTTGAATTGTTTAATGGAAGTTGATTCTTTGATTTGTCAAATACCACTTAGTTTTACGATTTGAAAATAGTTTCATGTGTCTCTAACCTAACTGCAGAAACAGTGACAAAAAAAAATCAAGTTGGCACGACTTGTAAATCTCGGTCTTCTTGGAAAATATTTGCCCTATGATGAGTGGCTATGAGTGGGCAAACAAGTATCCGAAAAAAAATGTACAGGGGTTAAGGAGAATTTTTGGGAGGTGAGGGGGGCATTTCACCTCTCTCAAACCCCCTCCCTTCGTCTCTGTCCATGGCCCATGGGGGGTGGCCAACCACCCCACGGGGCCAAATGGGGTGACTGAAACGACGCCAAATCCTTAGCCACCTCCATATGGCCAAAAGGGGTGGCTACAGCCACCCCAAAAAGCCGGATTGGGGGTTGCGAGCCACCCCATGACCCATAGGGCTAGCGAAGGGCCCAAATGGGGGTGGCCGAAACCACCCCCAAACCCCTTGGGGGTGGCTCGCCCACCCCTATGTGGCCAATGGGGGTGGCTCGCCCACCCCCAAAATGGTCGAATTGGGGGTGGCCAAGCCACCCCATACCCAAAGGGTGGCCAGCCACCCCAAATGTATTTTTTTGGTTTGACTTGAAAGCATTTTTGAAATTTGTTAAAATACAGAGTGGCAATTTTGAAACTTTAAGACAAAAAAATACACGTGCCTGACACGTGACCAATTTTCAGTCAAATTGGACGGAAATAGTTAACAGATGGGCCATATTGAAAAATTTTGAAACTTTGCTATGCATTGCAATTTTTGAAACGTTTGAGGTTAAATTGAAAATTACTTGAGACTTTAGGGGGTAAAAGTGTAATTTTTCCAAAAAAAAAAAAAAAAAAGAACTCTTGGCTCTATTGTCTTGGTGGCGGCAAATGCAGAGGGTGGCGCCGTATTTGTGGACTGTGGCCTCTCGCAGATATAATTT
>NC_081551.1:9444363-9466499 GCF_901000735.1 Corylus avellana | reverse complement strand
CGTGTTACATTTGACACGTTAGAAAATTTTGACGTATTAAATCTAACACGTCGAAAGTTTTCCGTTTCTGACACCCATAATTTTAACGCCCGAAACACATAAAAAATACCCCGTCAAGAGGATTTTCTGACGTGTCAGATGGTCTGACACGTCAGAAAACTTATGTCAGCGAAAAATTGGTTTTTTGTAGTGATACTTGTAGTTTGCATTTTTAGAAAATGAAAATAGAAGTTTGCATATATATATATATATATATATATATATATAGGTGTGCGCGCGCGCACTTAACTAATTTCTTTATTTATTCCGTGAATTTCTTATTTTTGTCTTTTTTTTGTTTTTTTCCTTCTTTTTTTTTTTTTTTTTTTTTTTCAGCATGACGTAGATAAGAGTTTAGGTAAAAGTGCATGGTGTAAAAGTGGGTCAAAACACTATACTTTTATATATGGATACTTGTACTTTACATTTGTAGAAAATGAAAATAGAAATTTGCCACACTTAGCTCTTTTCTTCATTTATTCCGTGAATTTCTTATATTTAAGTTTTTTTTTTTTTTTTTTTTTGTTTTTTTCGACATAAAGCATATAGTGTTTAGATCAACTGCATAGATTCCGCAAAGTGAGCCAAAAGGCATAATCTTGGTATTTGGATACTTGTATTTTGAATTTGTAAAAAACTGAAGTAGAATATAGTATATGGATACTTGTATTTTGCATTTGTAGAAAATGAAAATGGAACATAGTATATAGATATTTGTATTTTGAATTTATTGAAAATGAAGATAAAACATATTATATGGATACTTGTATATTAAATTTGTATAAAATGAAAATAGAACATAGTATATGAATATTTGTATTTGTAGAAAATGAAAATAGAATATATTATATGGATACTTGTATTTTGCCTTTGTAGAAAATGAAAATAGAACATAGTATATGGATACTTGTAATTTGCATTTTTAGAAAATGAAAATAAAAGTTTACATATATATGTGCACTTAGCTCATTTCTTCTTTTATTCCGTTAATTTCTTATATTTATGTTCTTTTTGTTTTGTTTTAGCATGAAATAGAACGTTTATGGATATAGAAGAAAGT
The DNA here is from genome assembly GCF_901000735.1 of Corylus avellana. NCBI lineage: Eukaryota > Viridiplantae > Streptophyta > Magnoliopsida > Fagales > Betulaceae > Corylus > Corylus avellana. The sequence continues at coordinate 9,465,400 of NC_081551.1, read as the reverse complement.
AGACTTGCAATATACGATGTTGATAGTGCCTCTGTAGAGCATTTCTTGTACATTCTGGTATCTTAACACATATATAACATGATTGGGTTATGGCTTGGTTGCATTGTTTTGTGGTTTGTTTTTTGGATTCAGTTTTGGATGATCTCTGAACCTATACTTCTACATTGCTTATTTTGAAAAAAAAAAAATTCAGCTAGATGCATCCATCTTTTTGTACTCATGTCATATATATATATATATAAAAGAAGTTCGAATCGATTTCTTTCACAATTATGTTCAAGTTTAGTTAACTTTAGTGTAAATTTGTTCAATGCTATGATTTGAAGTTGTTGCCCGTTTGATTTTTATTGGATATGTTGCATGGTGCTGTTATGTTATTCAATTATTATCTAGCTCATCCTCTAAAAATATGATCATAAAACACATATTTAGGCACCTAGTTGTCCTAAAAACTAGAGGTGAAAGAGAACGAACCGTCATTTTTCAACGTACAAAGTTTTCGTTCGTCAAGTAAGCTATCTAGTAAAAGGGTATGGTAGCCAGCGCCGACGTATATCACCAATAGGCATACAATCAGGATTCCTACCTCAAAAAGACCTAACTCGAACTAGATTCCTGTCATGTAGGAGATAAGATCAAATAGAGGACATATAAGAAAGAAGAAGGAGTTCCTGCTACCCCTAGAAGGACTCTCTTAATTGGGGGTACTAGAAAAGACAGCTAGCTTCTTGGGATCATAAGGTTATTGGGACCATAAGGAAAAGGAGTCTCGGATCGTTACCCCCCCCACTTGTAGGAATCTTGAATGAAATGAGAAGGATAATTTTTCTTTTTTCAAAACAAATTGCATACAATTTAATTATATTCTAACTTGTGCATTTAGAATTTGGGAGGCAAAATTAAAAAATTTAAAGGATAAAATTTTAATTTTTAAAATTTTTGGGAAAAACATGGCCTGGGGCCTCAGGCCATGTAGTTCCGCCCTTCCTTGTGCACTAACTACACGTCTAACTTTCTATTGAAAAAAATGTACAGCAATAATTTAAACTTTGAAAATAACTTTTATAGGGTCTTGGCACAAACTAAGGTTTTTGTGCGCTCCAATAAGAAGGCAACACATCAACGTGGAATACTATAATAAAAATATGGTGTTCTACCTAATCTTTTTTTTAGAATACCTAACCTAAAATAAAACACCTTCTAGAATAAACTTTTCATATTTTTCTCCAAACCCACCCTAGCCACCAACTTGCCGCCGGAGACGCCACTAGAGATGCCGCCGGAGACGACGCTAGAGATGACACTAGCCGGTACAAAGAAAGCCAGAGATGACGCGATCCGGTGCCCCTCTCTCTTTCTCCAGCGGCAGGTTGATGGCTAGGGTGGTTTTAAAGAAAAATATGAAAAATTTATTCTAGAAGGTGTTTTGTTTTAGGTTAAATATTTTAGAAAAAAGATTATGGGAACACCATATTTTTGTTATATTGTTCCACACTGATGTGTCGCCTTTTTATTGAAGGGCACAAAGGCCTTGGTTTGTGCCAAGACCCTGTAGAAATTATTCTCTTAAACTTTTCCTTAATTCATCCATTATTATTGTGTAAAAGTCTATAACAGCTTTGGGTATGTGAAATTCTAGTGAAGTCTTTGAGTTTATTCTTGGTTGGCTCTTCAAATCATTAAACTTTTTTTCTTCATGAGTTAACACAAGAACAAATAATTTTCAGAGTGTTTCTAAAACCTATGTATGAAGAGAACTTGATGGGATGATTTGAGAACTCAAGATCTTCTCTATTTATAGGCTTAGTAGGGAGAGAGAATTCCAGATTTTAGCAATGTGAGACAATGAGCCATTGCTGCATGGGGCGGGGAGAAATTCTCCATGGGCCATGCGGCTTCTTGCATTGGGAGTTGGGCCTCAGATTTAATCTCAGTCCTACTGTCTTGTGTCCAATGCACAAGGCGAGGAAAAAATTTCGTCGCCTTATCCGTCCCCATGCTCAATTAGGCCTATGGGTTATTCCAAGCCCAATCACTAACATACTCTCTAGCCCATAAATAAATAAATAAAACATATAGCTCAATAAATAAGAAAGCCTTAATATGGTTAATTTATATGAGCTTGGTGAGGAACCTAAACGAAAAAATCATTATTGGCTTAAATATTTCCGTAACCATGTCTCTATAACATTCGTTACGCGATAATATTTTAATTACAATTAATTTCTCTAAATAATTGTGACTGCACTCCAATAAATTTTTTTTTTATTAAACAGTTAATCCATTCGACTAACTTAAAATTGACTTATGATTCGTGCATGAAATATCACGTAGTAGAATTAAGGCTAAGGACACTGCTAGTTAATTCTCTACCTCTTTATCCTTGAGTCACTAACTTTATGTTATTCTCATAATGTGAAAATCACATGTATATATTTTGGTATGTTAACTAAAATGCTTTGGCCAGAGTCTTGCGAATAATGTCCATAATATCTATCTTAAGGAGAAATTTCTTATCTCATTGCCTACAGAGAAAAGATTTGGATTCTCTCTTGGAAAAAACTTTCCCACAATGTTTCATATGATTACCCAATGTATTGAGGTTATTTTGACCGATGATAGGTCTCAATCTTTAATACATCTAAGCAATCTATATAAAACATTTGAGTTCATAATTCCCTCAGAATTTATAATTAAAGTCGTAAGTAGTCTTTTAAGGAGTTATTATCTTTTTCTAGTAGACAATATCTTTATAAAAAGACAATCCCTTAGTCAGTTTAGTGCCTTAGGGTTCAGCACCTACACATCAATCGGAAGACGCCACTTCGCCTGATCAAGGCAGATCACTGAGATTTGACGTGTAACAATCTTACTCAAAATGGAATTGCCCCACTTCCATTTACAAATTGCGAACTTTCTATCTTCAGGGATACAAGGATTATGGAATAAGACCTTCTGTGATAACCATGTTACTCACACCCATAGCCACATTCAATGTTATCATTAGGACCTCTCACATGCAGGATGAACTATTGGTAATAGGCATGTAAAATACGTTTTATATGTCATATGCTCAAAATTATTTAATCAGTGAATAAAACATATATTCACTATAAACATTAAATGTCATCATAGATATGAAATCATTAGGATTCAAAGCATAATCCCTAAAAAAACCTCCCAATTGCCTTCAATTCTAGTGAGGCATATATTTGACTTTCATTTCTTCCATATGAGATTTGAAAATCTTCTCTAGCAAGGTCTTAGTGAACGAGTATGCCAAATTCTCAGCCTATAGAATCTTAGCTACAGTTGTATCTCCTTGACATACTATCTTTCTTATGAGATGATACTTGCGCTTGATGTGTTTCCCTCTCCTATGATTCCTTGGTTCTTTAGATTGTGCAACTCCTCCACTATTGGAAAAGGATTTCCCACAATGTTTCATCTGATCACCCAATGTATGGAGGCCATTTCGACCGATGATAGGTCTCATTCTTAGATACATCAAAGCAACTAACATGAAACATCTAAGTCCACAATTCCCTCGGAATTTATAATCATAGTCGTAAGTAGTCTTTTAAGGAGTTAATGTCTTTCCCTATATACAATATCGTTGTGGAAAGACAACTCCTTAGTCCGTTCAATGCCTTAGGGTCTTAGTACCTACACATCAATTTGAAGTCATCGCTTTGCTTGATCAAGGTATATCACCAAGATTCGATGTGTAATAGTCTTTATCAAAACGGAATGCCCCGGTTCCATTTATCGACTGCGGACATTATATGTTGAAGGATTACAAGGATTATGGACTAAGACCTTGTGTGGTAACCAAGTTACTCACACCTATAGCCATATTCAATGTAATCTTACGACCTTTCATATGCATAATGAAATATGATGAACTTGGTAATAAGCATGTAAAAGACTTTTTATATTGCATATGTTCAAATCATTTAGTTAGTGAATATAGAATATATTCATTACAAACATTTGAATGTCAACATTGATATAACTTTTTTTTTTTTTCTTTTCTTTTGTTATTAAGATGCAATGTATCTGTTAGATGAAACACATTGAATATCCAACTTTGGCACAAATATTAATCTAAACAATCAATTACAAGAACTTAATCAAACAATTGAATTGAAATGAACATACATTACACTAAACGTCAGAATTGTACGAATAAAACATAAAAATATGCAAACAAATCAATGGTGAGGCTTCATCTTCAACCTTAATTGAAGGTTTAGCCTCTCATGACAAAACGAATCATCAAGAAACTAATTAATTTCATTAAAATCAAAGAACTTACAAAAGAATTGGTGTTCAGAGCTACAAAAACCAAGAAAACACGAAAATGATAAATACTAGAGCCCCCTGGTGTGTCTCCATCCGTGTTCTTAGAAAATATGGTATTTATAACATTAAGCTAGGGTTTCAGCACTTCCAGGTTAGACGAGTGTGCTTGATCGCACTCGTGCATCAGATCTCCTGCAGCGCAGCGCTTGGGCACTCTGGCTTGATGTTGGGCGCAAGTGTGCTCGATAATAGGACGGGTGCGCTTGAGCGCACTCGTGCATGGTTTCTTCTTAAGTGGTGCAACTATGCTCGTGCGCTGCCGTGGCCATGCTCGAGCGCAGATGCGCTCGAGCGTAAGGCTGCTGGGCTCGAGCGCACATGCACTCGAGCACCAGTGTGGTGTGCTCAATCCCAGCTCCATAAATGCTTTTTTCTTCAACTTCTTTGCATCTTCCTCATTAAGATCGCAGTTTTCACTTAACACCCTACAAAACACTAAGACACCAAAACTAACCAAAACATCAAAAAATAATAAAGCTAAAGGTTTAGCAAATGTAAATTAAGGGGCCCAAATATGTAATATTTGGCAGTCATCACATCCTACGAAGCAATCACAAAAATTAAACTCTTAAGTTTAATTTTTAAGATTGTGAAAAGAAAAAGGGAACAAGCGAGACAATTAAGTCGAGCAAAAGACCTCATTCAAACTATTCGAAGATTTTTTACTATGTCTTTAGGCCTCAAAATGGCCAGCTTCGGGAGCTCCAGGGCTTCGTCGCAAGTACATAAAAGATTCCCGACGCCCGACTTGCTGGACAAGACAGCCATGGGAATCGGGGGTAACTGTTGGGGATAAAATCCACTATGGGTCCCACTATCTCTCAACAACCCTCAACTATCTCACATTATACCACATTATCTCAGCTACCTCACATTTTCTCTCCACTATCTCAAATTATTCCACAATCATTTGAAGGGAGAAGATCGAGAGAGTAGTTAAACAAATAAAACCCTATAAAAGGGAACTCAAAGCATCGGTACGGGGAATCGATCAAATTAATTCTCAATATATTGCCAGCTCATTCTACATTCAGACTCCATGTACGATTGCTAACTTAAGTATTAGTGAATCTTTAACAAAGGCTTGGAGACCCCTTTGACACTCTTGTTATTTTATAGGAGCCCAGAGATCATTGATGAAAGATGCCTCGAAGAACGCGAAGATCACACCAATTGGGAGATTGTTGGACCAAAAATTGCACCAATAGAATGGTTGAAGTCTCGAAGTAAGAAAAAATAAGAAAGCTCAAATCACACTGAGTTGAATTGTTTAATGGAAGTTGATTCTTTGATTTGTCAAATACCACTCAGTGTTACGATTTGAAAATAGTTTCATGTGTCTCTAACCTAATTGCAGAAACAGTGACAAAAAAAAATCAAGTTGGCGCGACTTGTAAATCTCGGTCTTCTTGGAAAATATTTGCCCTATGATGAGTGGCTATGAGTGGGCAAACAAGTATCCGAAAAAAATGTACAGGGGTTAAGGAGAATTTTTGGGAGGTGAGGGGGGCATTTCACCTCTCTCAAACCCCCTCCCTTCGTCTCTGCCCATGGCCCATGGGGGGTGGCCAACCACTCCACGGGGCCAAATGGGGTGACTGAAAAGACGCCAAATCCTTAGCCACCTCCATATGGCCAAAAGAGCCACCCCAAAAAGCCGGATTGGGGGTTGCGAGCCACCCCATGACCCATAGGGCTAGCGAAGGGCCCAAATGGGGGTGGCCGAAACCACCCCCAAACCCCTTGGGGGTGGCTCGCCCACCCCTATGTGGCCAATGGGGGTGGCTCGCCCACCCCCAAATGGACGAATTGGGGGTGGCCAAGCCACCCCATACCCAAAGGGTGGCCAGCCACCCCAAATGTGTTTTTTTGGTTTGACTTGAAAGCATTTTTGAAATTTGTTAAAATACAGAGTGGCAATTTTGAAACTTTAAGACAAAAAAATACACGTGCCTGACACGTGACCAATTTTTAGTCAAATTGGACGGAAATAGTTAACAGATGGGCCACATTGAAAAATTTTGAAACTTTGCTATGCATTGCAATTTTTGAAACGTTTGAGGTTAAATTGAAAATTACTTGAAACTTTAGGGCGTAAAAGTGTAATTTTTCCCAAAAAAAAAAAAAAAAAGAACTATTGGCTCTATTGTCTTGGTGGCGGCAAATGCAGAGGGTGGCGCCGTATCTGTGGACTGTGGCCTCTCGCACATATAATTTTCAAACTATGATTGGCAAATGACAGACGCTGTTATCTGGAGTAATTCTACAAGTCTCTCTTATATCCCTCTTGAGTCCCTCTAAGAATGATGTGACTATTAAAATCACTATTTGATCAAAATTCAATAATGATCAATCACAAGCCTAGTTGTGATTTTAATAGTTAGATCATTCTTGGGGGGACTTAAGAGGGACATAAGAAGAACTTGTAGCATTACTCTATTATCTTCATCCAGATTCTCTTCCCAACCCCTTCCCCATTCTCCATCTTCCGAGTTACTATTGGTTTATTATTTAATTATATTTTCAATGCCATATTTTTCCAAGAGTTTCATGCCGATACACTTTGCTTCAACTTTGACTCCCTATGCATTCTTTCATGTTAATCATACCCAACTGGCATTTTAATTTTCTTTAAGAGATAAGACGTCACAACACAATATTTATCTTTTTATTATTTTATTTTTAATTTTTAATGATTAAATAATTAAATTTATCTCTTTTTGTCTGCTGAAGCTGTTAGGCAAATAATTTAACATGATATGAGGGTTAAAAGTCTTAAGTTCTAACCTTGACTTTGTCATTTGCCTTCCACTTCAATTAAATATTTCACGTGGTGGGCTTTACCTATTAAAAAGAAGTTTGAGCTCACACCTTAAAGAAAGTGTTAAAGTAATTAATGATTATAAGTTATGAAATTTACATCTTCCTATCGACTTAAACTTTTTGGATAAGTGGTGATTTAACAATTTTCTCTTACCCATTTTCTCTCCCATGTCACGTCTCCACATTTCATTGTGCACAACACCATTGTATTAGAAAAGAGATTGTGTGCGTTCATGTTGATAACCTTGTGCACAACGCCATTGGAGTTGTATGCCAATCAATAATTTTCTCACATTGCAGATCGTTCTATCACACTTCAATCACTATATCTTGTGTTTTCCCATGGTTTTAGGTGTCGTATAGCTGCCCACAATTTGGCAGTAAACTAGCAGATATGCAATGCTGAAGTGAATGGGCCTCATGTATCACCCTGCCCTAACTGTTAGTATATGGTCTTTATAAACATGGCTGTTTTGTTTTTTTAACACTTGATTGTTGGTTTCTATACTTATATCTTAGGGGTTTTTTTTTTTTTTTTTTTTTTTTTGGGAAACTCCACTAATGGACTACGTACTTTGAATCACTTTTGTAATTACCCTTTTAAAATTTTAAAAACTATCAATTTAGTATATTGAACTTCGAATTTTTTGCAATGTCACTCCTCCCGTTCGGGTTTGTTGTTAAATCAGATGGCAAAGGAGTGAAATGAACTTAATTATACACTTGAAAATTTTATAAAATTTCAAATTTAACCTTAATTAAAAGTAAATATTAATTTTTTTAGGAAAAAAAAAAAAAAACAATTTCAAACTTGACCCATGAGATTTTTTTTTTTTTTCTTTCTTTTAGAATTATTTTTAAAAACCAAAAACAAAAACCAAGAGTAGTTTGGTAATTTTCACAAACTCGCTAAGATTTAATAGAAATTCTTAACGAAGGGGTGACATAGTAAAAACTTGATAGTTCAATACGGTAAATTGAGAGTTTTTTTAACTTTGGAGAATAATTGCAAATGTAACTTTTCTTTTTTTTTTTTTTTTTCATGCAAGAATTGATTTTAAAAGGGTTTAGCTCATGTTGTTTCTTAGATAGGTGAGGTAAGAAGTGGGTCTCCAAGACTAATAGAGCTTAATGACTTTCTTGGACACCTTTGAAAAACTTTGTATTGATATAACCAAAGTTAATCCATTACACTTACAATAACATAGTATATATGCTACAATTTGACCTAGTGAGAATATTACAAGACAAAATCAAATATTACAAAATATTCTACAACTAAGCAAATCTTCTAGCATGCTTTCTTGCTGTCCAAGCCAACCAATGAATGAGCATCTTTTCCTCTAGAATATCTCTGATTGCAGGCTATATACGCTAGAGAATCTTCTCTGTATGCTGTCATAGGGGTGGACGTGGGATGATCCAAAACTTTCTATATTGATTTTCTGATTTCCTGTCGTTACTGGGATTGTCTATGTATGAGTCTGCACTTGATAAGTGCTAAAATATTTATATTTTCAGTCATTAACTTGCATGTTTTAATCCTTTGGTTTTGGTTAATTAGGTCATTTTAATTCATTTTTGTGTTTTTCATACTTTTGTAGGCTTTTGGAAGAAAATGAAGTAAATCTAGATGATTTGGGAGCGAAAGAGAGAAGAAGGAAAAATGGGGGCTCTCTGACACTGCGATCGATCACATGGTACCTGCGATCGAGCGTAGTACCCGAGAAGACAAAGCACGATTCAGGCCAGGAGTGATCGAGCGCATGACAGAAGAGGATCGATCGCAGACCTGCGATCGAGCGCACACAGGTTGCGATCGATCGCACCTGTGCGCAGGAGACATATCAAGTGGCGGCCAGATTGTCATTCTTTCCATATTAGGGTTTTCCAACTCCCAATTATAATAGGTTTTGAAACCCTACGAAATCCCTAGGTTTACTACTTTGTCAAGGATTTCTAAAGCCTATAAATAGACCCTTAAGCCTCTAGAATATGTATGCTTTGTAAGGAGAAGAAGAGGAGCTCTTCAAGTTCAAGTCTCGGGTTTATTCTTTTATTTTCTTTATGAAGATGTTTATCAATTTTATGTGTAGCTAATTTAATTAGTAGGGCTTGATTGAAGCCCTAGTTATGTTTTGTTAATATTTCAATATTGGTGCCTTTGTGATGATCTAGGTGTGCTATTTAACTTGATTAATACCTGCTTGCATGAATTCCTTATATGTGTGTGCCTGATCAACATATGCATGTGGTATGGACTAGTTAGTTAAATCAATTTGGATGACCGAGTCCTAGGTTTAACATAAGTTACGAAAGGTATCCACACCGAATTCTTCTGTTAATCAACATGGGGAACCGAAAGTATACACCCATGCCCTAGGCTTCATGTGTTTGTCGATTTTCATAGAACATATGCTTTTCTAAAGAACAACTTAGTATATACCATGCTAAATCCTTTAGGAAAGAAAAGAGCTAGAGTATACACTCATGCCTAACTCGTTGCTTAGGGAAATCTATAGCTTAAGGAGTATACACCAATGCCCTTAGGTTGACAAACATTAGATAGACATAACTTGATCAAAACATTGGCATATTGATATATTTGCTTAATATAATTAGTGGTGGATATCAAAGCCCTATCTTTTTATCATTATCATCTCAACCCAATCTTTGTTTTAGTTTACTTTTGGAATTCATTTTAAGCAAGATTCAGCAATCCTCGTGGGAATGATTCCGTATTTGCACACTATACTACTGTGTTGACCTCGTGCACTTGTGGGTAAAACACACGATTATTTGCCTATTAATTTAGGTAGGTAATTGTGAACAACAAGTTTTTGACGCCGTTGCCAGGGATTGCGGCGAATTTTGTTTAAAATTATTTTCCTTTAGTTATGTTATTTTAATTTTCAATTTTTAATTTAGTTGTTAGCCAAAAAAAAAAAAAAAAGAAAGGTCAAAAAGATCTTTTTGTTTTCCCTAAATTTTCTATTTTAAGTTTCAGGTTGCGGATTGGCATTCTGTGATTGCGATCAATCGTCAACCAAGTGCGATCGAGCGCATTGTGATCGAACGCACCGACTTGCGATCGAGCGTAGTTCCAGGGAGCATCCGGACCAACAGCACTGATGCAAGGTCGTCGATCTCAAGCCTCAACCGTTCTTCCACTCGATCCTTAAATTGAGCGGATAATTTGACAACGACCTAGAGGCAAAGAAGAAAAAGAAGAAGAAATTGATGTGGAAGACTTGCAAGAGAATCCAATTGGACCAAGACCATTAGAGGCAAATCCACCACGGGTGAGGAGATCAATGAAGCAGGCATACGTTCCAGCAAACCTCCATCAACCCTCATACATAGCATATCAACCGGAGGTGGATGGCAGCTATTATATCTCTCCTCAAATCCTTAATGCATTGACTCACTTCAGAGGCATAGCTACTAAGGATCCCAACTTGCATATTAGAGAATTCTTCGATTTATGCAAGTTATAGCATGTCCAAGGCCAAACTCCAGAGAGACTCAGGTTAGTCCTTTTCCCTTTTTTCTTTGAAAGATAATGCTAAATTGTGGTACAATTCTTTGCCTGCAGATTCTATCCATACTAGATTGACCACCAAGTTTCTGAAGAAGTTTTTCCCAGCCAGAAGACAAAACAACTTAAAAGGGAACTTCAAATGTTCCAATAGCGAGACGGAGATTTGTTCTTTGAGGCCTGGGATCACTTCAATTCCTTGCTTCTAAAGTGCCCACATCACAACATCCCTCAAGATGATCAGGTACAAATTTTCTATGAAGGATTAGATGATACTAACAAAGGGATAGTTGATTCAGCTTGTGGAGGAACACTTATGGAGAAGAGTAGTGAGGAAGCTGTGGAACTTTTTGAAACATTAAGTGAGCATTCATTCACAGCAATTCTGTTCAAGAGGAAGGAGAGGAATCAAAAGCAAGGGCATGTATGAAGTAAACCTCAGTGGGGGATCAACCAATCAGTTGGCTACTGTAGAAAAGAAGTTGGACAAGATTGTCAAGGCCATGACTGCTCAGAAAATCTCGCCTCTGCAACAGGACACATCAATCTAGGTATGTGCTATTTGTTCCTATCTAGAGCACACCACTAAGAAGTGTCCTTTATCTCCATTTGTAGAGCAAGAAGAGGTGAATTTTGTGGGACAAAATAATTACCCCCACAAGAACAATCCATACTCCAATACTTACAATCTAGGATGGTGCAGCCATCCAAATTTCTCTTGGAGTAATAATCAAGGACAACAGAAAGGACCCCAACAATCAAGCCAACCAGCTCAAGAGTCAAAGATGAACCAACTGGAGAATATGATACACAACTTGGTGACTTCACAACAGCAATTCACGGCTGATCAAAAACAATTCAATACAAAGACTGATCAAGCCATTCAAAGATTGGAAGTGCAAATAGGTCAGATGGCAAAGGAGTTGAGCGAGAGGAAGCATGGAGAATTTCCAGCTCAAACAATACCTAACCCAGGGAGTCACCAACAGCTGAAGGCAGCCACAGTTCTGAGAGGTCCTGTTCCTACTAGGGCACTTGAGCCAAATTCTAAAGAGCTCAAGTGCAGCTCTTCACACTAGAAACATTACAGTCACAAGTAGACGCATTTGAGCAATCTAGAACCTCAAGCGCATCTACTCAAAACAGTGGTACTGAGGCCACTGAAGGCGGTAACATTTTCCCTCTTGTTTTTCTTCATAGTACTTTTTTTACTTTACATATGTCTCAATTATCCCTTGTGTTTCGTTTTCATTATTGACCATTATTTTATTTTTATTTTTGTTTTGTTTTAAAAGTGAAAAAAAAGAGAAAAAAAAAATATATATATATATATTGACATTATGTTACTACGATCAAGCGCAGATGACCCACACACGCACACCTCTGGCCGAATGTGCTCGGATAGCAGGGCACGTGACCTATTTTAGGTCATTTTTCCCCCTTACCCCACAACTCCTTCTCCCGGTGTCGTACAGGTTCTCTCCACACCCACGTCCGGCACACTCTTACTCCTCCTATTTTTCTCCTATTTTTCACCAATTTCACCACACAACCACCACACAGGTCACTTCTCTGGCCACTATACCATCAAATCTTCTACCACATTAACCCACAACCCCTACACCATCCCCATTAACCCCATCTCCGAACACTCACCCAACCTCCAATTTTCTCTTATTTTCTTGCAACTGTGGGTGTTCATCAACCCACATTGCCTCTGTGTTGGGTTTTTCTTGTATTTACAGGGAGTTTTGGGCATCTTTTGCTGTATTGTGCTACTGTGGTCATCAGAAGTGCGCACCACCTGTTCAACAAAAGTCCCCAATCAAGCTCAACCCGTGCTTCGTCTTCCAGGGGGTCGGAGGCCCAAGCTATTTCTCCCCCGCCCAATTTTGAGGAGCGCGAGCTGCTATTTGAGACTACCTTCGCCATTCACAAAGACTTTCAAAACCATGAGGCGACTCAATGGGCGGTCGCCGAGTTTAAGCGAAGGGGACTCAAGAAGCTATTCAAACCGGTCACCTCCACCGCCTACCGGAAGTTGGTCATTAAATTATATGCCAAACTTTCCCATGACTGTGACAATTTGGCTGCTCTCTCCTCAAAGGTGCAAGGCTAAGTTATTGATGTGACTAGGGCGGACATTGTCGCCGCCCTTCAATGCAATGATGAGCATCCTCCAGAAGCCGCACATCTTGCGGAGCAACCGCCCCGATACTAGATGGCAGAAATCATTGAGGATATGTGCCAAGGGCACTATATTGATGCCCACCATAATGCCGGCAGCCGGTCCAAGGTACCTCGAAGGCTTTCGTTTGTGGACTCCATCTTACATCGTAATGGCTTCCCCTTGGGACACAAAACTCAAAGGCGCAATCAATTTCTTCAAACCCTCTACGCCTTCCACAAAGATGCCTGGAACTTCATTCCCGACATCATTTGGAACTAAATACATAAATTTTGGAATGGAGTGCACATTGGGGGAGCAGAGTCCACTCATTCATGGGGGTGCCTTTCCCATATCTCATCACGTATATTCTTCGGAAAAAGGGCATCAAGGGCACTGCAGCTGATGAGCCAGTCACTACCACTCCCATATTTGGCATTTGCCAATGGAACAAGAGCTGCTCCCATATGCCCCGAGCACCTCCAGCACTAGAAGATGGTGAAGTGGCGGATGAGGCCGAGCCAATGGCAGAAGATGAACCGGCAGCTGAGCCGGTAGTAGCAGAAGAGGAGGAGACCCTGATCGTCTTTCGAGCCGCCCAATACCACTCCCTTAGTGAAGAGATGGCGAGCCTTAGGAGAGAGCTGGCTGATCAAAAAAGGGAGGCTCGGGAAGATAAGGCACTAATGGATCAACAATTAGCTACCTTGGAAGAATTGATGCAATCCATCCTTAGCTGTTTGCCACCACCATCTGGAACATCTACTTCTGGACAACAATGAGCTGGGACCATCGTCTGGCTGAAGACGTAAAACTTAGCGCTCATGGGAGGCACCCCATAATTTATCCTTTTATTTGGTTTATTGTGTTTTCAGTTCAATTTTTATTTAAGTTTTCATTTTGTTCCTTTTACTTGTTTGTGTGTTTTCTTATTTTGCAGGGACAAGTGTGCTTCGATTCAAGTTTGGGGGTGTGCTATGAGCCATGCTTTCCAAGACTATGTCGTCCATCTCCTGGGTACATTCTGATGAGTGAATCTGTTCACTCATCAGAATGAACAGATGTTCACACACACTTTGTCACAAACACTTTGTCCCAATTTCATATTATTTGGGGACAATGTGTCATTTAAGTTTGGGGGTATGGGCACATATGTTCACAAACACTTTGTCCCAATTTCATGTTATTACTTGTTGAGGATAGTTCAAAAATCACATGTTTGATCTGATCACACAAGCACATTAGCACATAATCTGTGAGGTATGACATGAGGTCTGATATGTGTGTTTTAGTATCTTGGATGAAATTTGATAACTTATTAGATGACACTATGGCATATATAGTAGTGAAAAAAAAGTATGAAATAAATGATCATTGATGGCTTTTCACTAAGTAACTGGACCTCTTGCCTCAAAGCATTGAGTGTTCAAGTCAAAAGGTGAAAATGTTGAATTGATCAATGTCATGGTTAGTTGGTTTTGTAGCCTTTTTGACTCGAGTTAGTAGGTCCTTAGGGGTGTCTCTACACCTAATGCCCTAAAACTACCTGGTTTGGGAGCCATTGACTTAACACTCGCTACAAGGGTCAATTAGAAAGCTTAAGGGAACCGACATTGCATGACCTGACCAAAAAAAAAAAAAGAGAAAAAAAAAAGAAAAAAAGAAATGCCATGGTTGTTCATTTTAATATGGATTCTAATGAATTTTGAGACATGGAGACATTGCATATTGGAAAGATTTGGAAGCCTCATAATTCTGTGCTAGTTCACCTTACACTGTTTTCAAACTTGTGATGATTTAGCATGTCCTTTGTAAGTAATCGAATTTTGAGATTCCAATTCATTATCAAGATGGAGTTCATCTTTTTAAGCTTGCTTATGAATGAAAATCATAATCTTGAAGTGATGCTTTAATTTGTGGGTAACATTTTTGGAAAACCCTCACGAGACTTCACTTGTCCACTCGGAAATTATTAGGGGTTTAAAAGGCTTGTTGCATACGCTAAATGCAATCGTACATCCCATAAAAGATGGATTTATCTTTTGTTTTCTATTTTTCCATTCTTGTTTTCAGTTTTGTATTGCTAAGGGACTAGCAATATGTATGTTTGGGGGTATGATAAGTGCTAAAATATTCATATTTTTAGCCCTTAACTTGCATGTTTTAATCATTTGGTTTTGGTTAATTAGGTCATTTTAATTCATTTTTGTGTTTTTCATACTTTTGTAGGCTTTTGGAAGAAAATGAAGTAAATCTAGATGATTTGGGCTCAAAAGAGAGAAGATGAAAAATTGGGGGCTCTCTGACACTGCGATCAATCACAAGGTACCTGCAATCGAGCACAGTACCCGAGAAGACAAAGCACAATTAAGGGCAGGAGCGATCGAGCGCATGATAGAAGAGGATCGATCGCACCCGTGCGCAGGAGACATATCAAGTGGCGGCCAGATTGTCATTCTTTCCATATTAGGGTTTTCCAACTCCCAATTGTAATAGGTTTTGAAACCCTACGAAATCCCTCGGTTTACTACTTTGTCAAGGACTTCTAAAGCCTATAAATAGACCCTTAAGCCTCTAGAATAGGTATGCTTTGTAAGGAGAAGAAGAAGAGCTCTTCAAGTTCAAGTCTCGGGTTTATTCTTTTCTTTTCTTTATGAAGATGTTTAATATCAATTTTATGTGTAGCTAATTTAATTAGTAGGGCTTGATTGAAGCCCTAGTTATGTTTTGTTAATATTTCAATATTAGCGCCTTTGTGATGATCTTGTTATGCTATTTAACTTGATTAATACCTGCTTGCATGAATTCCTCATATGTGTGTGCCTGATCAACATATGCATGTGGTATGGACTAGTTAGTTAAATCAATTTGGATGACCGAGTCCTGGGTTTAACATAAGTAACAAAAAATATCCACATCGGATTCTTGGGTTAATCAACATAAGGAATCGGGAGTATACACCCATGCCCTAGGCCTCATGTGTTTGTCAGTTTTCATAGAACATATGCTTTTATAAAGAACACCTTAGTATATACCGTGCTAAATCCTTTAGGAAAGAAAAGAGTTAGGGTATACACCCATGCCCTTAGGTTGACGAACATTAGATAAACATAACTTGATCAAAACATTGACATATTGATATATTAGCTTAATATAATTAGTGGTGGATATCAAAGCCCTACCTTTTTATCATTATCATCTCAACCCAATCTTTGTTTTTGTTTACTTTTGGAATTGATTTTAAGTAAGATTCAGCAATCCTTGTGGGAATGATTCCGTATTTGCACACTATACTACTGTGTTAACCTCGTGCACTTGTGGGTAAAACACACGATTATTTGCCTATTAATTTAGGTAGGTAATTGTGAACAAAATCGATCGCATTGAGTGTGCACTCGAGCCCTTGCGGGCCTGCTTGCTTGCGATCGAGCGTAGGGAACTTGCGCTCGATCTCTTGACAGCTTGATCTTCATTAACTTCGCTGGCTTTGACCTTGCTGTTATAAGCAGCATTGCTTGCATATGCTGAACCACCAACTACCTTCATGTTAATATTCCCCCGCAAGCTAATAGGGTGTGAAAGCACCATCGGCTTGGACTTCAAAAACAAAAGACGAGCTGAAGATAACCCCTTGGTAAAAATATCTGCCACTTAATCACCAATAGAGATGATTTTAGTAAAACATCACGATTAAGTACTTTATCTCAAATTAAATGAGAGTCCACTTCAATATGCTTACTTCTAGCATGAAACACAGGATTAGAAGCTCGAGCAATAACACTAAGATTGTCACACGAAAGTATAAGAGCCATAGGAAGAAAAACTTTGAGTTGCTTGAAAGGCATTCGCAGCCAGAATACTTCAGCTGTAGTAATTGTAAGAGACCTGTATTCAGCTTTAGTGTTGGACTTGGAGACAACTGATTGTTCCTTAGCAGACCATGACATAAGACAATTACCTAAAAATATATGAAAACTAGTGGTGGAGCAGCGGTCATCAGGGCAGCCTGCCCAATCAGACTCACAAAAGGCATTGAGTTGAAGCTGACTCATGGTATACTGAAGACCATGATCAGAAGAACCAGTTAAATACCTTAAGACCCTTTTGGCTACAGTCCAATGTGTGGAGGAAGGATTGTGTAAATGTTGACATAATTGGTTGACAAAATAAGCTATCTCTGATCTTGTGAGTATACAATATTGTAGGGCTCCAACAAGCTGTCTATAGGGAGTAGGATGAGGTAAGAGCTCACCATCATGGCAAGACAATTTTGATCCTGATGGGTAAGGAGATTTAGCAGGTTTGGCTCCATCCATATGAGCCTTAGCAAGCAAATCATAAATATATTTCTGTTGACAAAGATGAATACTATGACTGTGGCATGTAACCTAAATTCCAAGAAAATAGTGCAAAGGTCCCAAGTGCTTCAAGGGGAATTCCTATTGGAGTTTGGGTGAGTCCCTATAAGAATAATGTCATCCACATAAACTAACATGTAAAGATGAGCTTGTCCATGATTATAAATAAATAAAGAAGTATCCACCAATGATGCAATGAAACCAAGATCAAGCATAAAAGATGACGATCTGGTAAACCAAGCTCGAGGAGCTTGTTTTAAGCCATGATTGCTTTGTGGAGACGGCAAACTAGTTTTGAATTGTGCTTAGCAATGAAACCATATGGCTACTCCATATACACTTCTTCAGCTAAGGAACCATACAAGAATGCATTAGATACATCTAGCTGTCTAATCTCCCAATCAAAGTGAACAGCTAAGACCAAAATAACTCGAATTGTGGATGGTTTAATGACAGGGCTAAAAGTCTCAGTGTAGTCTCTCCCACTGAGTTGATCAAATCCCTTTGCAACTAACCTTGCTTTGAATCTTTTAACAGAATCATCAGCTTTGCGTTTTATCTTATACACCCATTTGTTTTGGATAATGCTGTGATGAAGAGATCTAGAGCATAAGGTCCAAGTACCATTAGAGATAAGCGCATCATACTCTAGTTGCATTGCTTCCCTCCATCGTGGATCAAGAGCTACCCTGCTGTAGGATACTGGTTCTTTCTCTGAGTGTGTGATATGGTGAAGTTAGTAGTTAGCAAAGGACTTGAGTATGAGGGAACCAATTCTAGACCTGGTGACCATAGGGTGGTTAGTGTTGTGCAAATATCTACCTCAATTAATAGGCAAATAAATGTACATTTAAACTCGCAAGTGTACAAGGTCAAAACAATAGCATGGAATGCAAGTACGAGATCATTCCCACGAGGATTGGTAAATTTTGATTAAAATTAAATTTAGTAAACAAAACAAGATAAAAGGTTGATTTTGATTCAATAATGATAAAAGGTAGGGCTTTGATATCTACCACTAATCACACGTAGATAATATAACAATATACCAATGATCCAATCATATTATGAATTCTTAATGTTTGACAACCTAAGGGCATGGGTGTCTACTCCTTAAGCTATTGATTTTTTTAAGCAATAAATTAGGCATCGGTGTCTACTCTAATTCTTTTCTTTCTCAAAGGATTTAGCATGGGTGTCTACTAAGTTATTATTTAAGAAAGCATAAATCTATGGAAATCGACTAACACATGAGGTCTAGGGCATGAATGTCTACTCCCGGTTCCCCGTGTTGATTAATTCAAGAACCCGTGGTGAGGTTCTTTTGTTACTCTATTAAACCCAGGACTCGATCATCTAAATTGATTTAATTAACTAATCTATACCACATGCATATGTTGATCAGGCATACACATATGAGGAATTCAATAAAATAGGAATTAATCAAATTAAGCATCACAATATGATTATTACAAAGGCGCCAATATTGAAATATTAAATAAACATAATTAAGGCTTCAATCTAGCCCTACTAAAGAGTTTAGTTATACATGAATTTAATGTTAAACATCTTCATAAAATAAAATAGAAAAGAAAAGAATAAACCTGAAAACTTGAACTTGAAGAGCCTTCAATTATTCTCCTTGAAATTGTGTGTCTATTCTAAAGGCTTAAGGGTCTGTTTATAGGCCTTAGGACACTCTAGAAACCCTAGAAATCGTACCTTTTGCATTCTAGTTCACCTAGGGTTTTGAAGGGTTGAAAAAGAGCACTTTCCAGAATAAGGCGCTGCTGCCTTACTCTTTACGCACGGGTGCACTCGATCGCAGCCCGTGTGTGCTCGATCGTAGGTCTGCGATCGAGCCTTCTTCTTGTGCGTACGAGCGCAAGGCTACGCTCATCTTGAATTTCTCTAGTAGTGCGCTCGAGTGCAGATCCCCTACAATCAATCGCACTATCAGAACCTTTAGCTTTTCTCAAATTTTCTCTTTAAGCCCAGACTTCGAGAAATGGTTTCTTTTCTTCTAAAAGCCTACAAAAACACAGAAAATAACATAAAAGAACTAAAATGGCACAAACTAACAAAACTAAGGAATTAACAAATATAAGTTAAGGGCTAAAATAGAAATATTTTGGCACTTATCAGTTAGAAGATAAGACAAGGTCTCGGGGTTGGTGACCTAAGGTATGAGACGAATTTGTAGTATGAAGAGGAGAGGGAGGCAGTTCTAGAGTTGAAGGTCCAAATGGGATATTAGGAGCAGTTGTAGCCGTGGCAAGGGCAGGAGTAGGATCTAAGGTTGTGACTAAGTCATGGGAAGCAGCTGAAGGTGAGCTCGGTGAGCTATGTGTGGTTGGGAGGCGAAAAATAGGCTGCATATTAGGAACATTAGTAATAGGAATAGAAACAGGAAGTATAAAAGGAGCATCACCTTGAGCATTAATTCTAGATGGGAGTTGTGAAGTGGTTTGATCCTTGGCAGGGAAGAAGTCTTCATTGAAGATAACATGTCTAGATAGATACACTTTGTTAGTAACAGGATCCAAACATTTATAGCCAGCATACTTATACCCTAAAAAGATACAAGGTTTTGATCTATACTCTAACTTGTGTAAGCCAAAAGGTCGAAGAAGTGGATAACAAAGGCAACCAAATACTCGGAGATTTTGATAATCAGGTTCATGATTATAGAGCTTAAGATAGGGTGATTTGTATTGAAGAGTAGGAGTAGGCAGTCTGTTGATAACATAAACAGCAGTGAGAAAAGCATAAAGCCAATATCGATTTGAAAGATGAGAGTGAGCTAAGAGGGTCAAACTAGTTTCTAAAATATGTCTGAGTTTTCTTTCTGCAAGACCATTATGTGTCAAGGTATAAGGGCAAGATTTTTTGTGCAAAATGCCATTTTTAATTAAGAAAGATTGAAAGTGAACCGAGGTATATTTACCTTCTCCATCAGATTGAAATTGTTTGATTTTGGTAGAGAATTGGGTTTCAACCAGCAATTTAAACTTAACAAATGTATCAAACTCTTATGGATTTTGATAAAGAGGATAAATCCAAGTATAATGAGAAAAGTCATCTATAAACACAACATGGTATTTGCATCCACTGATAGATTGAATGGGAGAAGTCCAAATGTCAGAATGAATCAATTCCAAAGGTTGAAGAGAAACACGATTTGATGAATGAAAGGGCTGCTTTTTACTCTTGCCTAATTGACAAGAAATACAAGCATAAGTTTTATTGAAATTAGAATAAAAAACAGGAAGGTTTTATGCTTAACAACACAATTAACAATGTCTAAAGAATGATGCCCTAGTCTAAAATGCCATACTAAAGATGTGGTCTTTATGCCTATCAAAGCAGCAAATGTCTTGTTCCCTTTATGAAGATTTCTTCCAAACTGCATTGGATATAGACCATTTTCGCTCTTCCCTTCCAGTAGCACCTTGTGGGTCAAGAGATCCATTACAAAGTAATGAGAAGTGGTTAGGATAAAATAACAAGAGTTATCTAGGCAAAACTTTTGTATAAACAGCAGGTTAGCAGAAGCTTTAGGGCAATGAAGTATGCTAGTGAGCTTAAAGGAAGAGTTAGGAGTATGGATAAGAGATGAACCAGTATTTTCTATAGCTTTGATACCATGTTAAATTACCAGGTATCCCAAAAGCTGAAGCTGATAAGAAGAGGTAAATTTAATCACTTAACCATCACTTTAACACTCCTCCTCACGTGTGGGCTCAAACTCCCTTTTAATAGGTGAGGCCCAGCATGTGAAATATT
>NC_081551.1:9438611-9444263 GCF_901000735.1 Corylus avellana | reverse complement strand
TTGCAGAAAGAAGAAAGAGCATAGAAGAAGATCACAGAAAAAGATCGTTGGATAATCTATATATTCACTGTACCGGAAACTATTTTAGCTATTTAGCTAGCCCCGTGTGAATGCTTTCACTACTTAACTACCTATAAAATATTTTATAGGCTAACCAAAACAGTTTAACATCTCTTTGTTTCATATGTTTTTAGTGTTTTAGACGTAGTAAAGATTCACATAATCATCTATACAAAGAGAAGTATAGCATAAAATAATGTCTCTAAATACTAATCAAACATGATATTAAGCGAATTTGTTTTTAAAGTGAGTTGGACAAGAAATGTTATACCGTGATAGCCTTTGTCAATTTTGAGTGTGGTTTGTTTATTGATTTTTATGTTTATGCTTGGGGCAAACTTACATTTGTTGGAGTCAGTTTGAGTTTGTGTCCAAATTAGAGATCGAACTTATAAAATGATTTTTTTTTTAAAAAAAAAAAAAAAAATCTCTTGTTGCTATTATTATAATTTATAACCTTAAAAATAAAATAATTAATTGTTCTAAATATTCTTTCTCTAGAAGATTATGGAAGTTAGTTTCTAGAAGATATTTGCTGAACAGTTCACTCAAGACAGCCAGCCCACCTCGTCCAACAATTCCAAAACATACCCAAGTTAAAGGGTGAATGTCCAGCCCAAAAGGCAAAGAAACCCATCTCTATCCTTCACCACCTTGTCACCATCAGTAACAGCTCTATAAAAGTTGGCAAATGGGATGCGATGTAATTGATTTGACTACACATTGGCTTCTTGGGAAATGCCTGCTGATTTGACTATACACTGCCAATTGGGAAGCAGACCTACGGACTCTTCTTAGTTTAATTATGTCTTTTTTCCCTACAGCCATCTTACTCACAGTCGGTTAGGAAATTAATTTTATTTTTCAAGATTCATGAGATGAGATGCGAAAAATTAAAAAAATTGAGAATAATAAAAATAAGCAATTACACACAATACAAAGATTTAAGTGGTTTGATACTCAAATTTTAAAACTCTAATACTTTCAAATCTCATTATCACACAAGTTCTTAAAATATAATACAAAAGATAAATATACAAACTCTTCTTTTACTGAAATAAATGACGATTAATCTCTATTTTTTTCTTTCACTATGGAGCACCTTTTTTTCTAATCACATATTTTTCGCTCCTCAAAAACCATCGAGAAGAAAAATACTCTTACTGTCCTTGCATACTTTGATCCCTCCCAAATTCTCTCTGACGTTGTGTCTTCTACATTTATGTTTTTCTCCCTTCTTTTAGTGTTTTACGTTTTTTGCACACTTTAAAAAAAAAACTCAAGGACCGCTCCTTTTCTTTATATAAGAGCACTAAGTCAATTAAAAAATCTTCCTACAAGTAGATTTTCTCCTCTTCAAAGTATATCACGAAAACCGAGTCCACATGAGACTTCAATAACCAAGTTCAAGTCACGGAAACCAAGTCCAACTTCCAAAAAGATTTTTAAATACCACTCGTAAAAGGAGTCTCCAACATTTAAAAGGAATAAGAGACAATGAAACTCACTCCAAACTTGATTTCAAGTCACGTGTCTAAGAGCATTCCCAGCAGCTTCCCTGTCATTTTCCCTAAACTTAAGGATCCAAACTACTTTATGCTTCCCTATGTCAATATGCACCCCAGTAGCTTCCCTTCGTCATTCCCTATATCATTAAAATATTATTTTTTTTATTTTACTTTTTTATTTTATTCTTTTAATTTATCAAACAAACTTTCTCTCTCTCCCTCATATTTTCTTCTTCTTTCTTCCCGTAGCTATCTTCTTCTTCCCTCTACTTTGGATTTTTTGCCCTTGCTGGAAGGGAAAATTTTTTCTGCAGGTCCTCTTTCTGTCGGTAGAAAACCAGTCCTTGCTGCAAAATTTTTCCATCTTCTTCTTTCTGCCGGTCCTCTGCCCTTGCTGCAAAATCAAAGGACCCATCTCAACATTTCAGAACACCCTAAGCAAACCAAATCACCATGATAACCAAAATTTCCCTTCAAAAATCAAAGAAACCCATATTATGATTCTAATCGAAAGCCATCCCAAGCAGATCAACCCTCAATCCAAAGCAAGCACTCCACGACTAGAGATCCTCCAGTTTGTGGCCGCCGCCTGAGTACTCTTCGGCGATTTCTGATACTCATCCATGAACTTCCAGTTTGTGGCCGCCGCCTGAGTACTCTTCGGCGTGCTTGAACAAAGAAGAGGAAGCAAGACGTCGAAGACGAAGAAGAAGGATTGCGTGCATAGATAGCCGTGAGAGGAGAGAGAGTGTTTTTAGAATTAAATAATTCATCAGGATCGGTACAGTAGAACCCAAAACATTGGGTTCTACTGTAGCATCTGATTGTTTAGGGAACAATATAGGGAGTCTGCTGGGGACATTTTTTGCGATTTTTTAGACATATTCCCTATATATAGGGAACAGACTCCCTTATAGGGAGTCTGCTGGGAATGCTCTAAGCATACCAAACTGTTCGATAAGAGAACAGACGTCATAACACAATATTTTCTTTTTCTTTTGTTAGTTTTTAGTTTTCTCCCCGACTTCTCCACATTCCCTTTTTTTCTTTTTCTAATTTCTAGTTTGCAAAACAGATTTTTAAACACAAACCGAAGTGAGATCTTTATTTTTGAGGATCAATCTTAAGACTTTTGCATCAAACAAAATAGGCAAACAGCTATGATTTTTCAGTATTATTTTTTTTCCCTTGATTTTTCATGAAACAAACTCCTTCCAACCTTCCGGGAAGTCTGGCATTTTGTGGGGGTGAATAAACAAAAGTTTCTAAAATGTAATAATAACTTGTGTGCTCGTCTATGAGACAATGACCGTAGTCACATGATTTACACTTAAAAAACCCACAATTATGGACCAACTTGCCTCTAAAGACGAAAAAGTAGTACCCATCTAATTAATGTTTCCAAGCCATGACACTTCGTGGGTCGATATTGTGCATTCTTTGTTTTTTTTTTGTTTTTGGATTTTTTTTTTCTTCTTCTTTGAGGTTTTTAGTGAGCTTCCATTAATGCTGCTTGATTTTTTAACTTGCCAAGCTATTTTTTAGAGCATTCACACACTAGACTTAGAGCATTCACATTCGACTCAACAAAAGTTTAGTTAAATTTAGAGAAAATATCACATTTTTTTATTTTTGCTATCAACTTTTTTAAAGTACATACATCCAGCTCAACATTTTAACTATCAACTTTTAATATTTTATTTAATATTTATTATTTTTATTATTCTTCATTCTTTATGTAGTTCTACGAGGGAGGAGAGAGGAGTTTAATTGATTTTTAATTAGAAAAGAAAGGGAGAAATGATTTTTTTATTAATAAAATTATACATTGTTGAGCTATAGTACTCAACAAAGTTGTTGTGCACTGTACCTCCTCAGCAAACTCTTGGCTAGTTTGTAGAGATAACTCAACAAAATTGCCAAAATGCTATTTTGTTGAGCCGGATGTGAATGCTCTTAAAGCATTCCTAATGGAGGTGCAAAATTTTTATTCAAAATGACTCTTCAAAACTCATTTTATCTAGTTTAGCTAATGAATTCTTAAATACCTTCTACATCCAATTAGTTATATTTTTATCTATATCATTTAAATATTATTTTTATTATTTTTTTATAAGCATTGTATTTTTCCTAAATATCATATTTTTCAAATTTTGGGAAAAAAAGATGTGTAGAGAGAAATAATAAGAGAAAATTTTGGAAAAAAGAGAAATGTGGAAGAAAAATAGCATAAGAAAATTTTGGAAAAAGAGAAAACAGGTAAGAGAGAGTAAAAAAATGAAATGTCTCCTGAGAAAAGTGCCGCTACATGTAGTGCTTTTTTTTTTTTTTTTTTTTTGTTAATCTAATAAAATATCCATTTTGCATTTTTTTTTTTTGCTAATCCAATATGAGGGTTTTTTTACAAACCTTATTAGTCATTTTAGATAAAAGTACAATTTGGCTCATCCATTGAGAAAACTCTTTACCAAGCCATTTTGGTGAGCCAAATTATTAAAAATTAAAAATAAAATAAAAAATAAAAAACCTCTCCATCAACCTCACCAGGCGAAAATGGTGGTTTTTGTTCAATGAGTGAACAGTAGTACTCAGCGATTTCCACTCACCAAATCAATAAAAAAATAACAAAACTTTGAAATTTCTCAATCCTCCCCTTAATTTCTTTTCGTGCCTACTCCTCTCTCACACTGGTTCCATCATGGAAGCAAGCACACAAAGACGATCAAGGAGCCAGGACTGAGAATATATTTGGGTCTACGGTGCTGTATTTTTTTTATACCAAGTGCTGGGTCATGAATCAACCACTTAAAAGGCCCGGCAGGCCTCAAGCCCAATCTAAGCATCGAAAGATCAAAGCCCAAAAAGGATTTGGACAATCAAGCCCGAGACCTATCAATTCGAGACCTTTAAGTCTAAGACTAAAAACTTGAGACACATTGGTTTCGGTATCAAGGACAACTCGGACACTTTGCAAATACAGACACTTTGCAAAGACATATGTTAATATATTCGAAATAGATAAGTGATCTTATCTATTCATTCAAGAGGGTTATCAAATCTATTCAAAATACGAATCAGATAAGGCATCCGCAGATCACATACAAATATTTAAATTCGGTGATATCTATAACTACCAAATCCTACGATCTTATTCCTCTAAGATCTTGTAACTTAGACTTTGGAGTGTCCCCGCCGGCTCACCCCTGGTCTCTTCGATTTCTATGTTCTATTGTGTAGTTAAAGTTCTTTCTTGACACCTGACCCGCCACATCACTCATCGGAAACTGTGCATCAACACCAAGTCCTGACGAGATAGAAAAGAAAGGTCACTCATCGGAAACTGTGCATCAACACCAACTCCTGACGAGATAGAAAAGATAGGAAACCAAGGAGGGGTAATGCTAAAGGGAACGCTGGTGTGCATGAACAGTTCATGCACATTAGTCGAATTTTATTTTATTTTATTTTTTTTATAATTAAAAATATTAAAAAATAAATAAAATTTGGCTGGTGTGCATGAACTGTTCATGCACACCAGCGTTCCTTATATCATGACCCCAACCAAGGAGACAAGGAGCTGTGGCATGAGAATGAACAATGGAAAGAAATGAAAGTAAAGAGACTTCCTTAAAAAGTATCTGATTAAAAATATTAAAAAGTAAAAAATATGTCTCCTTGTAATCATTTAAAAATCATTCAAAAACGTGGAATTGAGGTGGTTTAAACCACGGTGTCCTAGGTCAGGGACCTAAAGGTAAAAATAAAAACTATTTAATCTCTTTGACTTAATTAATATTAATTTTTTAATTAAAACAATTAATCTATTTGACTTAATTGATATTAATTTTTTATTTCTTTATGAAATTTTTCGTAACAGAATTAAGGTCAACTATACTGTTACTTAATTCTCTATCTCTTTATTCTTTAGTCACTGATTTTATTATTAATCTCGTACTTGTGAAAGCCTTATCACATGTACATTATTTTGGCTTGCCCAACCAAAATGCATTGGCTAGGGACTGAGAATAATTCAGTCCATAAAATCTATATGAATGAGAAATTTATTTCACCTTTTAAAAGAAAA
>NC_081551.1:9324377-9438511 GCF_901000735.1 Corylus avellana | reverse complement strand
TAACATTTTCCCTCTTGTTTTTCTTCATAGTACTTTTTTTACTTTACATATGTCTCAATTATCCCTTGTGTTTCGTTTTCATTATTGACCATTATTTTATTTTTATTTTTGTTTTGTTTTAAAAGTGAAAAAAAAGAGAAAAAAAAAATATATATATATATATTGACATTATGTTACTACGATCAAGCGCAGATGACCCACACACGCACACCTCTGGCCGAATGTGCTCGGATAGCAGGGCACGTGACCTATTTTAGGTCATTTTTCCCCCTTACCCCACAACTCCTTCTCCCGGTGTCGTACAGGTTCTCTCCACACCCACGTCCGGCACACTCTTACTCCTCCTATTTTTCTCCTATTTTTCACCAATTTCACCACACAACCACCACACAGGTCACTTCTCTGGCCACTATACCATCAAATCTTCTACCACATTAACCCACAACCCCTACACCATCCCCATTAACCCCATCTCCGAACACTCACCCAACCTCCAATTTTCTCTTATTTTCTTGCAACTGTGGGTGTTCATCAACCCACATTGCCTCTGTGTTGGGTTTTTCTTGTATTTACAGGGAGTTTTGGGCATCTTTTGCTGTATTGTGCTACTGTGGTCATCAGAAGTGCGCACCACCTGTTCAACAAAAGTCCCCAATCAAGCTCAACCCGTGCTTCGTCTTCCAAGGGGTCAGAGGCCCAAGCTATTTCTCCCCCGCCCAATTTTGAGGAGCGCGAGCTGCTGTTTGAGACTACCTTCGTCATTCGCAAAGACTTTCAAAACCATGAGGCGACTCAATGGGCGGTCGCCGAGTTTAAGCGAAGGGGACTCAAGAAGCTATTCAAACCAGTCACCTCCACTGCCTACCGGAAGTTGGTCATTAAATTATATGCCAAACTTTCCCATGACTGTGACAATTTGGCTGCTCTCTCCTTAAAGGTGCAAGGCCAAGTTATTGATATGACTAGGGCCGACATTGTCGCCGCCCTTCAATGCAATGATGAGCATCCTCCAGAAGCCGCACATCTTGCCGAGCAACCGCCCCGATACTATATGGCGGAAATCATTGAGGATATGTGCCAAGGGCACTATACTGATGCCCACCATAATGCCGGCAGCCGGTCCAAGGTACCTCGAAGGCTTTCGTTTGTGGACTTCATCTTACATCGTAATGGCTTCCCCTTGGGACACAAAACTCAAAGGCGCAATCAGTTTCTTCAAACCCTCTACACCTTCCACAAAGATGCCTGGAACTCCATTCCCGACATCATTTGGAACCAAATGCATAAATTTTGGAATGGAGTGCACATTGGGGGAGCAGAGTCCACTCATTCATAGGGGTTGCCTTTCCCATATCTCATCACGTATATTCTTCGGAAAAAGGGAATCAAGGGCACTGCAGCTGATGAGCCAGTCACTACCACTCCCATATTTGGCATTCGCCAATGGAACAAGAGCTGCTCCCATATGCCCCGAGCACCTCCAGCACTAGAAGATGGTGAAGTGGCGGATGAGGCCGAGCCAATGGCAGAAGATGAACCGGCAGCTGAGCCGGTAGTAGCAGAAGAGGAGGAGGCCCTGATCGTCTTTCGAGCCGCCCAATATCACTCCTTTAGTGAAGAGATGGCGGGCCTTCGGAGAGAGCTGGCTGATCAAAAAAGGGAGGCTCGGGAAGATAAGGCACTAATGGATCAACAATTAGCTACCTTGGAAGAATTGATGCAATCGATCCTTAGCTGTTTGCCACCACCATCTGGAGCATCTACTTCTGGACAGCAATGAGCTGGGACCATCGTCTGGCTGAAGACGTAAAACTTAGCGCTCATGGGAGGCACCCCATAATTTATCCTTTTATTTGGTTTATTGTGTTTTCAGTTCAATTTTTATTTAAGTTTTCATTTTGTTCCTTTTACTTGTTTGTGTGTTTTCTTATTTTGCAGGGACAAGTGTGCTTCGATTCAAGTTTGGGGGTGTGCTATGAGCCATGTTTTCCAAGACTATGTCGTCCATCTCCTGGGTACATTCTGATGAGTGAATCTCTTCACTCATCAGAATGAACAGATGTTCACACACACTTTGTCACAAACACTTTGTCTCAATTTCATATTATTTGGGGACAATGTGTCATTTAAGTTTGGGGGTATGGGCACATATGTTCACAGACACTTTGTCCCAATTTCATGTTATTACTTGTTGAGGATAGTTCAAAAATCACATGTTTGATCTGATCACACAAGCACATTAGCACATAATCTGTGAGGTATGACATGAGGTCTGATATGTGTGTTTTAGCATCTTGGATGAAATTTGATGACTTATTAGATGACACTATGGCATATATAGTAGTGAAAAAAAAGTATGAAATAAATGATCATTGATGGCTTTTCACTAAGTAACTGGACCTCTTGCCTCAAAGCATTGAATGTTCAAGTCAAAAGGTGAAAATGTTGAATTGATCAATGTCATGGTTAGTTGGTTTTGTAGCCTTTTTGACTCGAGTTAGTAGGTCCTTAGGGGTGTCTCTACACCTAATGCCCTAAAACCATCTGGTTTGGGAGTCATTGACTTAACACTCGCTACATGGGTCAATTAGAAAGCTTAAGGGAACCAACATTGCACAACCTGACCAAAAAAAAAAGAAGAAAGAAAAAGAAATATGCCATTGTTGTTCACACTAATAGGAATTTCAGTGAATTCTGAGATAAGGAGACATTGCATATTGGAAAGATTTGGAAGCCTCATAATTTTGTACTAATTCACTGTACACAAATTTCAAACTTGTGATGATTTAGCATGTCCTTTGTAAGTAATTGCACTTTGAGAATCCAATTCATTGTGAAGATGGAGTTCATCTTTTTAAGCTTGCTTATGAATGAAAATCATAATCTTGAAGTGATGCTTTAATTTTTAAAATAACATGAACTATGCATGATGTTTGTGGGTATCATTTTTAGAAAACCCTCACGAGACTTCACTCGTCCACTAGGGAATTCCTAGGGGTTTAAAAGGCTTGTTGCATACGCTCAATGCAATCGTACATCCCATGAAAGATGGATTTATCTTTTGTTTTCTGTTTTTCCATTCTTGTTTTTAGTTTTGTATTGCTAAGGGACTAGCAATATGTAAGTTTGGGGGGGTGATAAGTGCGAAAATATTCATATTTTCTGCCCTTAACTTGCATGTTTTAATCCTTTTGTTTTGGTTAATTAGGTCATTTTAATTCCTTTTTGTGTTAATCATACTTTTGTAGGCTTTTGAAAGAAAATGAAGTAAATCTAGATGATTTGGGCTCAAAAGAGAGAAGATGGGAAATTGGGAGCTCTCTGACACTGCGATCGATCACAGGGTACCTGCGATCGAGCATAGTAGTCGAGAAGACAAAGCACAGTCCAAGCCAGGAGCAATCGAGCGCATGCCCGAAGAGGATCGATCGTAGATCTGCGATCGAGCGCACACGAGTTGCGATCGATCGCACTCGTGCACAGGAGACATATCAAGTGGCGGCCAGATTGTCATTCTTTCCATATTAGGGTTTTCCAACTCCCAATTGTAATAGGTTTTGAAACCCTACGAAATCCCTCGGTTTACTACTTTGTCAAGGACTTCTAAAGCCTATAAATAGACCCTTAAGCCTCTAGAATAGGTATGCTTTGTAAGGAGAAGAAGAAGAGCTCTTCAAGTTCAAGTCTCGGGTTTATTCTTTTCTTTTCTTTATGAAGATGTTTAATATCAATTTTATGTGTAGCTAATTTAATTAGTAGGGCTTGATTGAAGCCCTAGTTATGTTTTGTTAATATTTCAATATTAGCGCCTTTGTGATGATCTTGTTATGCTATTTAACTTGATTAATACCTGCTTGCATGAATTCCTCATATGTGTGTGCCTGATCAACATATGCATGTGGTATGGACTAGTTAGTTAAATCAATTTGGATGACCGAGTCCTGGGTTTAACATAAGTAACAAAAAATATCCACATCGGATTCTTGGGTTAATCAACATAAGGAATCGGGAGTATACACCCATGCCCTAGGCCTCATGTGTTTGTCAGTTTTCATAGAACATATGCTTTTATAAAGAACACCTTAGTATATACCGTGCTAAATCCTTTAGGAAAGAAAAGAGTTAGGGTATACACCCATGCCCTTAGGTTGACGAACATTAGATAAACATAACTTGATCAAAACATTGACATATTGATATATTAGCTTAATATAATTAGTGGTGGATATCAAAGCCCTACCTTTTTATCATTATCATCTCAACCCAATCTTTGTTTTTGTTTACTTTTGGAATTGATTTTAAGTAAGATTCAGCAATCCTTGTGGGAATGATTCCGTATTTGCACACTATACTACTGTGTTAACCTCGTGCACTTGTGGGTAAAACACACGATTATTTGCCTATTAATTTAGGTAGGTAATTGTGAACAAAATCGATCGCATTGAGTGTGCACTCGAGCCCTTGCGGGCCTGCTTGCTTGCGATCGAGCGTAGGGAACTTGCGCTCGATCTCTTGACAGCTTGATCTTCATTAACTTCGCTGGCTTTGACCTTGCTGTTATAAGCAGCATTGCTTGCATATGCTGAACCACCAACTACCTTCATGTTAATATTCCCCCGCAAGCTAATAGGGTGTGAAAGCACCATCGGCTTGGACTTCAAAAACAAAAGACGAGCTGAAGATAACCCCTTGGTAAAAATATCTGCCACTTAATCACCAATAGAGATGATTTTAGTAAAACATCACGATTAAGTACTTTATCTCAAATTAAATGAGAGTCCACTTCAATATGCTTACTTCTAGCATGAAACACAGGATTAGAAGCTCGAGCAATAACACTAAGATTGTCACACGAAAGTATAAGAGCCATAGGAAGAAAAACTTTGAGTTGCTTGAAAGGCATTCGCAGCCAGAATACTTCAGCTGTAGTAATTGTAAGAGACCTGTATTCAGCTTTAGTGTTGGACTTGGAGACAACTGATTGTTCCTTAGCAGACCATGACATAAGACAATTACCTAAAAATATATGAAAACTAGTGGTGGAGCAGCGGTCATCAGGGCAGCCTGCCCAATCAGACTCACAAAAGGCATTGAGTTGAAGCTGACTCATGGTATACTGAAGACCATGATCAGAAGAACCAGTTAAATACCTTAAGACCCTTTTGGCTACAGTCCAATGTGTGGAGGAAGGATTGTGTAAATGTTGACATAATTGGTTGACAAAATAAGCTATCTCTGATCTTGTGAGTATACAATATTGTAGGGCTCCAACAAGCTGTCTATAGGGAGTAGGATGAGGTAAGAGCTCACCATCATGGCAAGACAATTTTGATCCTGATGGGTAAGGAGATTTAGCAGGTTTGGCTCCATCCATATGAGCCTTAGCAAGCAAATCATAAATATATTTCTGTTGACAAAGATGAATACTATGACTGTGGCATGTAACCTAAATTCCAAGAAAATAGTGCAAAGGTCCCAAATCCTTCAAGGGGAATTCCTATTGGAGTTTGGGTGAGTCCCTATAAAAATAATGTCATCCACATAAACTAACATGTAAAGATGAGCTTGTCCATGATTATAAATAAATAAAGAAGTTGATGTACAAATTTAATTGTACTCGCAAGCGCACGAGTCGTGTGCAATATAGTGTGTGTGCAAGTGCGAGGTCGATCCACAGGGGAATTGTGTTTGTGAAATTTAATTTCTATCTAAATCAATTATATCTTAACCTAGTTCCGAATGATTTTGATTTTGAAAATAAACTAACATAAACTAAATAAAATAAAAAATAATCAAAAGATAAACGACTAAGGTTTTAGAATTCACCTCACCAAATCAAAGCATACATTCTTATGTTTTCATTCATGCATCCGACAAACAATTAAACCCTATATATGTTCTATTGTTTTTTTATAAACCAATTGAATCAGTCGATGAATCCATCTCTATTACAAATCACAACGAATATCCAATTGAGATCAAATCATCCATTGTATCCGTAAATCACAATGGATATAAGTCTCAATCAAATCATTCGATGTATCCGTTGGATGAAACACAACGAATATCCAACATTTTCACGATTTATAAACAACAATCAATCACAATTTTGTCACACAATTGAACTGAAACGAACATACATTACATTAAACGACGGATTTGTACGAACGAAACATAAAAATATAAAACTAATCAATGGTGAGGCTTCATCTTCAACCTTAGTTGAAGAATTAGCCTCTCATGACAAAAGAAATCATAAAGAAACTAAATTACTTCATTAAAATTAAAAACTTACAAAAGAATTCGAGTTCCAAGCTACAAAAACCCAGAAAACACGGAAAGCGACCAAGAACGGCGCCCCCGGCGCGTCTTCGTCTGATCCCCTCAATTGTGAGGCTTAGAGGTCTATTTATAGGGCTTAGGAGAGTCCTAGAAGCCCTAGTAATCCTAGGAATTTCGGAGATTTAAGTCCAAGCCTAATTAGGTTAAAGAAAACCTAAGCCCAAATCGGAATAGGATTCGCCCAGAATTGAGGTCCTATCTTACGGCGTGATTTTGGCCCTGCGGCGCTCCGAATTGGGAAAATGCTATTTCACAATGAATTGTATAAGTTTGAGTTATCTTTCCAATGCCGCTTGAATCACCTCAATCGGATATCTGAGCTGAAAGTTATGGCCAAAATACCGAGACGTATTCAGAATCCAATTTTGCATCCAATCCGATTTGACTTCAAATTGAGAAATTCCGAATTAATCTTTCCTTTATTTGATTAAACTTTAACCATGATTGGTTAAGCTTAACCATATCTTCTAGATCTTCCCAATTTGCCCTTTAAGCTTGGAATTTTTCCAGAAACGCTTTATTTTCTTCCAAAAGCCTATAAAACAAAGAAAATACAAAAAGGAAGTAAAATGGCCTAATTAACCAAAACTAAAGGATTAAAACATGCAAGTTAAGGGCTGAAAATATGAATATTCTAGCACTTATCAGAAGTATCCCCCAATGATGCAATGAAACCAAGATCAAGCATAAAAGATGACGATCTGGTAAACCAAGCTCGAGGAGCTTGTTTTAAGCCATGATTGCTTTGTGGAGACGGCAAACTAGTCTTAAATTGTGCTTAGCAATGAAACCATATGGCTACTCCATATACACTTCTTCAGCTAAGGAACCATACAAGAATGCATTAGATACATCTAGCTGTCTAATCTCCCAATCAAAGTGAACAGCTAAGACCAAAATAACTCGAATTGTGGATGGTTTAATGACAGGGCTAAAAGTCTCAGTGTAGTCTCTCCCACTGAGTTGATCAAATCCCTTTGCAACTAACCTTGCTTTGAATCTTTTAACAGAATCATCAGCTTTGCGTTTTATCTTATACACCCATTTGTTTCGGATAATGCTGTGATGAAGAGATCTAGAGCATAAGGTCCAAGTACCATTAGAGATAAGCGCATCATACTCTAGTTGCATTGCTTCCCTCCATCGTGGATCAAGAGCTACCCTGCTGTAGGATACTGGTTCTTTCTTTGAGTGTGTGATATGGTGAAGTTAGTAGTTAGCAAAGGACTTGAGTATGAGGGAACCAATTCTAGACATGGTGACCATAGGGTGGTTAGTGTTGTGCAAATATCTACCTCAATTAATAGGCAAATAAATGTACATTTAAACTCGCAAGTGCACAAGGTCAAAACAGTAGCATAGAGTGCAAGTACGAGATCATTCCCACGAGGATTGGTAAATTTTGATTAAAATTAAATTTAGTAAACAAAACAAGATAAAAGGTTGATTTTGATTCAATAATGATAAAAGGTAGGGCTTTGATATCCACCACTAATCACACGTAGATAATATAACAATATACCAATGATCCAATCATATTATGAATACTTAATGTTTGACAACCTAAGGGCATGTGTGTCTACTCCTTAAGCTATTGATTTTTCTAAGCAATAAATTAGGCATCGGTGTCTACTCTAATTCTTTTCTTTCTCAAAGGATTTAGCATGGGTGTCTACTAAGTTATTCTTTAAGAAAGCATAAATCTATGAAAATCGACTAACACATGAGGTGTAGAGCATGAATGTCTACTCCCGGTTCCCCGTGTTGATTAATTCAAGAACCCGTGGTGAGGTTCTTTTGTTACTCTATTAAACCCAGGACTCGATCATCCAAATTGATTTAATTAACTAATCTATACCACATGCATATGTTGATCAGGCATACACATATGAGGAATTCAATAAAATAGGAATTAATCAAATTAAGCATCACAATATGATTATTACAAAGGCGCCAATATTGAAATATTAAATAAACATAATTAAGGCTTCAATCTAGCCCTACTAAAGAGTTTAGTTATACATGAATTTAATGTTAAACATCTTCATAAAATAAAATAGAAAAGAAAAGAATAAACCTGAAAACTTGAACTTGAAGAGCCTTCAATTATTCTCCTTGAAATTGTGTGTTTATTCTAAAGGCTTAAGGGTCTATTTATAGGCCTTAGAACACTCTAGAAACCCTAGAAATTGTACCTTTTGCGTTCTAGTTCACCTAGGGTTTTGAAGGGTTGAAAAAGAGCACTTTCCAGAATAGGGCGCTGCTGCCTTACTCTTTACGCACAGGTGCAATCGATCGCAGCCCATGTGTGCTCGATCGTAGGTCTGCGATCGAGCCTTCTTCTTGTGCATACGAGCGCAAGGCTACGCTCGTCTTGAATTTCTCTAGTAGTGCGCTCGAGTGCAGATCCCCTGCAATCAATCGCACTATCAGAACCTTTAGCTTTTCTCAAATTTTCTCTTTAAGCCCAGACTTCGAGAAATGGTTTCTTTTCTTCTAAAAGCCTACAAAAACACAGAAAATAACATAAAAGAACTAAAATGGCACAAACTAACAAAACTAAGGAATTAACAAATATAAGTTAAGGGCTAAAATAGAAATATTTTGGCACTTATCAGTTAGAAGATAAGACAAGGTCTCGGGGTTGGTGACCTAAGGTATGAGACGAATTTGTAGTATGAAGAGGAGAGGGAGGCAGTTCTAGAGTTGAAGGTCCAAATGGGATATTAGGAGCAGTTGTAGCCGTGGCAAGGGCAGGAGTAGGATCTAAGGTTGTGACTAAGTCATGGGAAGCAGCTGAAGGTGAGCTCGGTGAGCTATGTGTGGTTGGGAGGCGAAAAATAGGCTGCATATTAGGAACATTAGTAATAGGAATAGAAACAGGAAGTATAAAAGGAGCATCACCTTGAGCATTAATTCTAGATGGGAGTTGTGAAGTGGTTTGATCCTTGGCAGGGAAGAAGTCTTCATTGAAGATAACATGTCTAGATAGATACACTTTGTTAGTAACAGGATCCAAACATTTATAGCCAGCATACTTATACCCTAAAAAGATACAAGGTTTTGATCTATACTCTAACTTGTGTAAGCCAAAAGGTCGAAGAAGTGGATAACAAAGGCAACCAAATACTCGGAGATTTTGATAATCAGGTTCATGATTATAGAGCTTAAGATAGGGTGATTTGTATTGAAGAGTAGGAGTAGGCAGTCTGTTGATAACATAAACAGCAGTGAGAAAAGCATAAAGCCAATATCGATTTGAAAGATGAGAGTGAGCTAAGAGGGTCAAACTAGTTTCTAAAATATGTCTGAGTTTTCTTTCTGCAAGACCATTATGTGTCAAGGTATAAGGGCAAGATTTTTTGTGCAAAATGCCATTTTTAATTAAGAAAGATTGAAAGTGAACCGAGGTATATTTACCTTCTCCATCAGATTGAAATTGTTTGATTTTGGTAGAGAATTGGGTTTCAACCAGCAATTTAAACTTAACAAATGTATCAAACTCTTATGGATTTTGATAAAGAGGATAAATCCAAGTATAATGAGAAAAGTCATCTATAAACACAACATGGTATTTGCATCCACTGATAGATTGAATGGGAGAAGTCCAAATGTCAGAATGAATCAATTCCAAAGGTTGAAGAGAAACACGATTTGATGAATGAAAGGGCTGCTTTTTACTCTTGCCTAATTGACAAGAAATACAAGCATAAGTTTTATTGAAATTAGAATAAAAAACAGGAAGGTTTTATGCTTAACAACACAATTAACAATGTCTAAAGAATGATGCCCTAGTCTAAAATGCCATACTAAAGATGTGGTCTTTATGCCTATCAAAGCAGCAAATGTCTTGTTCCCTTTATGAAGATTTCTTCCAAACTGCATTGGATATAGACCATTTTCACTCTTCCCTTCCAGTATCACCTTGTGGGTCAAGAGATCCATTACAAAGTAATGAGAAGTGGTTAGGATAAAATAACAAGAGCTATCTAGGCAAAACTTTTGTATAAACAGCAAGTTAGCAGAAGCTTTAGGGCAATGAAGTATGCTAGTGAGCTTAAAGGAAGAGTTAGGAGTATAGATAAGAGATGAACCAGTATTTTCTATAGCTTTGATACCATGTTAAATTACCAGGTATCCCAAAAGCTGAAGCTGATAAGAAGAGGTAAATTTAATCACTTAACCATCACTTTAACACTCCTCCTCACGTGTGGGCTCAAACTCCCTTTTAATAGGTGAGGCCCAGCATGTGAAATATTTAATTTAAATGGGGGTGAATTGATGGAGTCAAGGTTTGATCACAGGACCTTTCCCTCTGATACCATGAAAAGCTTTGTATTGATATAAACAAAGTTAATACATTACACTTACAATAACATAGTATATATACTACAATTTGACCTAGCGAGAATATTGCAAGACAAATCAAATATTACAAAATATTCTACAACGAAGCAAATCTTCTAGCATGCTTTCTTGTTGTCCAAGCCAACCAATGAATGTCCATATTTCCCTGTAGAATATCTCTGATTGCAGGTTGTATACGCTAGAGAATCTTCTCTGTATGCTATCATAGGTGGACGTGGGATGATCCAAAACTTTCCACATTGATTTTTTGATTTCCTGCTATTACTGGGATTGTCTGTGTACAAGTCTGCGCTTGATCACACTGAGTGTGCGCTCAAGCCCTTGCAGGCCTGCTTGCTTGCGAACGAGTGTAGGGAACTTGCGCTCGATCTCTTGATAGCTTGATCTTCTTTAACTTCGCTAGCTTGACTTTATTGTTATAAGCAGTATTGCTTGCATATGCTGAACCACCAACTAACTTCATGTTAACAACATTCATAAGAAAGGGGTGCTTTATGTAAGGTGTAGTGAATATGCTTGTTCATATCCTTTGGTGCCTCTAGATAGCAATATAACTTTTAGCTCATCTTTACAAAATAATGCACTTCTTGCGTGAAGTCAAGAAGTTAAGGTGTAGTGAATATGCCAGTCTATCAAATCGAGTGTGTGGAATAAGGTGAAGTGATAAGTATAATTTATGTCCCATGTGAACATAAATACTTGTATTCATATTTTCAATTGAATTTAAATCATATTTTGCTCAAAGAAAGTGTGGAATACTTGTATGATGTTGGAGTTTAATTGAAAATTTGGCATTGACATTTATATAACTAAGACAAAAATTACCATCAAGGGTGGCGGTTCAATGGCCCAAAGAAAGTGTGGAATACTTGTATGATGTTGGAGTTTAATTGAAAATTTGGCATTGACATTTATATAACTAAGACAAAAATTACCATCAAGGGTGGTGGTTCAATGGCCCAAGGATATTGTCAAGTGGTCAAGGCATGTATTGGGACATGGATTTGAATCTCCACAATGGAGAATCCCTACATATGACTGATTAGTATTAGTGACATTGGATTCCCATTGATGTCCTAATGGGGTTGGGTCAGACTATGGCTTAGTTAGACTTGAGAAAACGCTTGCGGTTCCTACCGTCTAGGTCCTTCATGTGCGGCTCCCAACGGGTAGGTGCTACTATGGTCACGCCCAGGTAGGATAGCCACAATTGGTTTTGTAAGTCATTGCTGATAACCGATTATCATTATAAGCTAGGCTAGCAAAACAGGTTGGTGTGTTGGGTTTGAGTCTAACCCGCTTGACCCGCCAACTTATTAAGAGTCAATCCTAACACAAACCATTTAGCTAAACGAGACATTCCTCTCGACCTTAACACTACCCACTCAAATAACGGGTTGACATGACATGATCTATTTGATCTGTTTATTAAATAGATCATGTCATTTGACATGTTATATATTTGATAAATAAATAACATTTTATCAATCCACAATATAATCTTGGTTACAACATCTATTATTTTTTGTTGTTGAAATAAAGAACGTGATAAGAAATTTTTTTATTGGAGCATTACTACACGAATGCAATTCAAAATGGCACGCAAAAGAAAAACTCAATGCTTACACCAAAACATTGATACAAGATACACAATATTTATTCAAAAGAAACTTCTAAGACATGTCTCTAGACAAGACTTATTTTTTATGATTAATCCAAGTACAAACACATTTTAGAAGATACAAAGAAAGGATGTTGGATTTAGAGGGATTGGAATATCCAACACATTTCAGATGGTACTTAGAAAAGATGTTGGACTCGGAGGAACTGGAATATCAACAGTCCCCTCTAACATGAGTAGAACCTTTTTCATTGAAGGGCGGAGTGAGGGCTCATCCAAAATGCACCAAAGTCCTACTTTGGTTATTCTCTCCAATTGTCTCTTGTCAACCTCTTCATTATTCACTAGTTTACTAAGCTCACAACTCTCAAAACATTGGTACACCCATTCTTCAAGAATAGCTTCTTCCTCTGGAAGATCAAGGTCCACACTCTTTCGACAACATATAATCTCCAACAGCACAATTCCAAAGCTGTATACATCTACTTTGACTGTCACGGGCATTTTTCGATGCCACTCTGGGGCAACATATCCCTTTGTCCCTCGAATGTGAGTAAAAGTTTTGGTTTGATCAGCCTTCATCAACTTTGACAGTCCAAAGTCAGAGATTTTTGGGCGTCTGTTTTCATCCATGAGTATATTTTGGGGTTTTACGTCGCAATGAATGATTTGTGGTTCACACTCTTCATGGAGATAAAGAATTCCTCTCGCTATGTTGCGAGCGATTTCCATTCTTTCATTCCAAGAAGGTTGTTTTTCAGGTGTGAATAGTACATCTGCAAGTGACCCATTACTCATGTACTCGTACACCAAAAGCCTGTTGGGTCCATCATGGCAATAACCCAGTAAACGGACAAGGTTTTTGTGATGCGTTCTCCCAATAACTTTCATCTCTGTATGAAATTCTCTTTCCCGTTCAGCCAACAATTTGTCAAGCCTCTTGACGGCTACAATCCTCTGGCCAACGCCATTCCATATTGCCCCTTTATATACTGTCCCAAAGGCTCCTCTGCCAAGCTCTTCCTTGAAACCACCCGTCACTTTCTCAAGTTGTGCGTAAGTAAATGATTTTGGAGCAACATCCTCTCCCAATACAGTGTTTCCATGATTAGATATCACTTTATATGACCAAACACGATTTCTGTAAACTGCAATTCCAGAAATCGCCAAGACAACTAATGCAAAAGCAAGTAATGAAACACCGACAATTAGGATGTCCAATCGACGCTCTTTCTTCCTTTCTTTCGGCATATATCCATCTATAGTGACTGTAGATGTACCTACCTTGATAAGGGCTACGGTTGAGTCGGTTTGATCTCTTCTCCCAAATCGCAAAGGAAGCCTTTGTTTTGTGCACACCCCGTCTTTGAACAGCGCAGCTTCACAGTTGCAGTCCTGCAAACATGCTTCTCCGCAATTGTCTTGGGTTGTCGATATGATAATAGAATAGTTATTATTCTCCCATACGGTGTTCAGCACTGGTTCCATGGCATATCTGTCGCTTTCGCAACTTTCTGCAGTGAAATTCCTTTGACAGCCTGAACTCCTATCTTCCTTGTTGACGGATTCAAATTGAGGAAGACATTTGCAACCAACTTGTAGATCAATTACAACACAATATCCATTAATCCCACATAGACCCTTTGGCTTACAGACGTTATCATCTGGAGTAAACCATTTGACTGTCCAATCTCCATTCTGATTCATGTCGTGGGAGTATAGCCGCAAGATCCCATCTGGGTCAATTGTCAATCGGTAGACCACATCTTTTGTAGCATATCCGGCTGTCATATTCACTATAATAACGCCAGCGCCATTGATCAAATAGAGATGACCATCGTCTTCAAGTTGAAGAACCACGTCATTTTTTTGCCCATCTATACCAGGTCCCCCATAACCATATTCAAGCGTGTATGGAGTTCCAACTGGGTACATCGCGAGCCATCCATCTTCTTGCATCAACACCCGAAATATGCCGGTTGACTTGTTAGTGTCTGAAACACTGGAATACAACACTTGCCCGTGGGAAAGATTCTGAGTTGGCAAAAAGGTGTCCGTTGGATAATCGAAACTCTGCCATACCGTCTGATTAGCAGAATTAAGGAGAACAAAGTTGCCCGTGTCAAGCATCGACAATGAGCTTGCACCTTCCGGAAAACTGGCGAGGCTTGTCTCTGCGCCTTGTGCCGATTGAAGAACCAGGCGTCCATCACTTGTGAAATTCAGTTTAGAATCAGAGGAAACTGGAGGTTTGTCTCGGTCGGCTGTCCAAACCACTGTCTTTTGTGGAAGCCCGGCAAGAAAAATGCCGACAGCATAACCGCTGCCTTGCTTGTAGAATCCAAAGGCATATAAACCGGAAGGTGATGGCCAAGAAGAGTTGGTGGATGGCGTCAAGAAAGAGCCTCGCTTTACAAGGGATTGCCCCTGTTGAGCGAAAATAGCTGAGAGAAGAAGAAAAGGGAGGAAGAGAATTGGCATCATTGGAGAATAGGGAATAGTTGTTGTTTGTGCCCTTTGATTGATACTAATTTGATTCAGCCTAGTGGGCTGTGTGTGTTAAGATACATATTGTCAGGCCTACTATATAGCCCCTAATAGTTGTTGTTGTGCACTCCATCGTCCATGATTGATGGTGGTCAACACATCACAACAGCAGCCCTACCTCCTATTCAGCTTTTGTCTCTTTCTCCTTCCTTCTTCGTAGTTACGTACATGTTTCCCTATGTCTGAAGTGTTCTCTCTTTGTTAGTTCTCTTCACTTCACTGTTTTAAGTTAACCAAAAAGAATTTACCATGTGTATTTTGAAGGTATTTTTATACCCACTTTGTTAGAATTAGTAGCTCATATTAAAACACTAGCAATTGGTAAAGTAGATGAAACAAATTGAACGGAGCGAAGCGATGTTCACGGCGAGGGTGAAACCAAGATTTCTAGTGTGGGCAACAGACTTTGTTTTTTTGTTTTTTTTGTTTTTTTTTTTTGTTTTTAACTTAGGAACATTGACTTATATAAATATAATTTATCTATATGTACGTGTGTTTGTGCTCGTTTAGCCAAAATTTTTTTTAAAAAATAGAATTTTTAAATTTAATCTCATAGCATCACAAACACATAATGATATAAACAATTAGCAAAATAAACTAAATACGATCTATAGAGTTCAAGAAAAATGGTACCAAAAATAAATATCGTAAACCCAAACGATTATAGAATAATCACTTAAAAAGTAAATAAAAACAGATATTTTTATCATAGTCCACACTTTTGCACAAAAAAACACAAATAAATGCAAGGAAAAATAAGACGTGGGGAAGAGAAAAAAATAATAATAAACGGAATAATGCATAATATGTTAATTTTGGGGGACAAATATATCATTTATGGGGGGACAAATTCATAAAATATGTATATTTTATAAAAAATTGTAAAAAATTTGGGGCGACGACTTACACTTGGTTCCACCCTGGTTCACGGAGCGGGAGCAACACCCCCGCGGTATGATACGAGATATTTTGATAATTTTCAAAATACGTACGTACAATTAAGATTTTCTATGAATATGTTATGTTGTAACTTGAATCATTAATAAAAAAATAGAGCCGCACTCTATGTAGACGTAGGCATATTGTCAAACTATGTAAATCTATGTGTCAACTCTCTCTTAATCTCTCTTTTTAATTTGATATTATTCATTATTATTATTATTATTATTATTATTATTATGCACAATAACAACACACTTCTTAAAGCTGCAGTTGAGGAGGAAGAGTATATTAATTACAGTACAATCGGATGAAATGGTACTTGGAGTCCCCCCTTGGTTTCAATTCTTTCTCCATTGCCGGGAGAGTTACGATTGATTGAATTGACTTGGTGGCGGCAAATGCTGAAGGCGGCGCCTCCTCTCGCATTTAATTTTCAAACTAGGATTGGCGGACAGCGGACGCTGTTATCTTCATCCAGATTTTCTCCGCAACACCCTCTCAGTCTCCATCTTCCTAGTTCCTATTGGTTAATTAATATTTTTTAGTACATTATTTTTTTGGAATAAATCTTTAAGAAGACTTGAAAGTTGAAAGCAATGGTCGTCGTGAGTGCGTTATTTTTCCATTGTTTGATGCCTTATTTTCCCAAGCGTGTCTTGACTAATTTGTTCCAAGCTCTGGATAAGCATACCAAACTGTTCGATAAGAGAACAGACGTCATAACACAATATTTTTCTTTTTCTTTTGTTAGTTTTTAGTTTTCTCCCTGACTTCTCCACATTCCCTTTTTTTCTTTTTCTAGTTTCTAGTTTGCAAAACAGATTTTTAAACACAAACCGAAGTGAGATCTTTATTTTTGAGGATCAATCTTAAGACTTTTGCATCAAACAAAATAGGCAAACAGCTATGATTTTTCAGTATTATTTTTTTTCCCTTGATTTTTCATGAAACAAACTCCTTCCAACCTTCCGGGAAGTCTGGGATTTTGTGGGGGTGAATAAACAAA
This sequence comes from Corylus avellana, assembly GCF_901000735.1. Classification (NCBI taxonomy): domain Eukaryota; kingdom Viridiplantae; phylum Streptophyta; class Magnoliopsida; order Fagales; family Betulaceae; genus Corylus; species Corylus avellana. Next base: position 9,421,685 of record NC_081551.1, on the reverse strand, counting down.
AGTTTCTAAAATGTAATAATAACTTTTGTGCTCGTCTATGAGACAATGACCGTAGTCACATGATTTACACTTAAAAAACCCACAATTATGGACCAACTTGCCTCTAAAGACGAAAAAGTAGTACCCATCTAATGTTTCCAAGCCATGACACTTCGTGGGTCGATATTGTGCATTCTTTGTTTTTTTTTTTGTTTTTGGATTTTTTTTTTTTCTTCTTCTTTGAGGTTTTTAGTGAGCTTCCATTAATGCTGCTTGATTTTTTAACTTGCCAAGTTATTTTTTAGAGCATTCACACACTAGACTTAGAGCATTCACATTCGACTCAACAAAAGTTTAGTTAAATTTAGACAAAATATCACATTTTTTTATTTTTGCTATCAACTTTTTTAAAGTACATACATCCGGCTCAACATTTTAACTATCAACTTTTAATATTTTATTTAATATTTATTATTTTTATTATTCTTCATTCTTTATGTAGTTCTACGAGGGAGGAGAGAGGAGTTTAATTGATTTTTAATTAGAAAAGAAAGGGAGAAATGGTTTTTTTATTAATAAAATTATACATTGTTGAGCTATAGTACTCAACAAAGTTGTTGAGCACTGTAGCTCCTCAGCAAACTCTTGGCTAGTTTGCAGAGACAACTCAACAAAATTGTCAAAATGCTATTTTGTTGAGCCGGATGTGAATGCTCTTAGAGCATTCCTAATGGAGGTGCAAAATTTTTATTCAAAATGATTCCTCAAAACTCACTTTATCTAGTTTAGCTAATGAATTCTTAAATACCTTCTACATCCAATTAGTTATATTTTTATCTATATTATTTAAATATTATTTTTATTATTTTTTTATAAGGATTGTATTTTTCCTAAATATCATATTTTTCAACTTTTGGGAAAAAAAGATGTGCAGAGCGAAATAGTAGGAGAAAATTTTGGAAAAAGAAAGATGTGGAAGAGAAATAGCAGAAGAAAATTTTGGAAAAAGAGAAAACAGGTAAGAGAGAATAAAAAAATGAAATGTCTCCTGAGAAAAGTGCCGCTACATGTAGTTTTTTTTTTTTTTTTTTGTTAATCTAATAAAATATCCATTTTGCATTTTTTTTTTTTTGCTAATCCAATATGAGGGTGTTTTTTACAAACCTTATTAGTCATTTTAGATAAAAGTACAATTTGGCTCATCCATTAAGAAAACTCTTTACCAAGCCATTTTGGTGAGCCAAATTATAAAAAATAAAAAAAAAATAAAAAACCTCTCCATCAACCTCACCAGGCCAAAATGGTGGTTTTTGTTCAATGAGTGAACAGTAGTACTCAGCGATTTCCACTCACCAAATCAATAAAAAAATAACAAAACTTTGAAATTTCTCAATCCTCCCCTTAATTTCTTTTCGTGCCTACTCCTCTCTCACACTGGTTCCATCATGGAAGCAAGCACACAAAGACGATCAAGGAGCCAGGACTGAGAATATATTTGGGTCTACGGTGCTGTATTTTTTTTATACCAAGTGCTGGGTCATGAATCAACCACTTAAAAGGCCCGGCAGGCCTCAACCCCAATCTAAGCATCGAAAGATCAAAGCCCAAAAAGGATTTGGACAATCAAGCCCGAGACCTATCAATCCGAGACCTTTAAGTCTAAGACTAAAAACTTGAGACACATTGGTTTCGGTATCAAGGACAACTCGGACACTTTGCAAATACATATGTTAATATATTCCAAATAGATAAGTGATCTTATCTATTCATTCAAGAGGGTTATCAAATCTATTCAAAATACGAATCAGATAAGGTATCCGCAGATCACATACAAATATTTAAATTCGGTGATATCTATAACTACCAAATCCTACGATCTTATTCCTTTAAGATCTCGGAACTTAGACTTTGGAGTGTCCCCGCCGGCTCACCCTTGCTCTCTTTGATTCCTATGTTCTATTGTGTAGTTAAAGTTCTTTCTTGACACCTGACCCGCCACATCACTCATCGGGAACTGTGCATCAACACCAAGTCCTGACGAGATAGAAAAGAAAGGTCACTCATCGGAAAGTGTGCATCAACACCAACTCCTAAAGAGATAGAAAAGATAGGAAACCAAGGAGGGGTAATGCTAAAGGGAACGCTGGTGTGCATGAACAGTTCATGCACGTCAGTCGAATTTTATTTTATTTTTTTTATAATTAACAATATTAAAAAAAAAAAACGTGGCTGGTGTGCATGAACTGTTCATGCACGTTAGCGTTCCTTATATCATGACCCCAACCAAGGAGACAAGGAGCTGTGGCATGAGAATGAACAATGGAAAGAAATGAAAGTAAAGAGACTTCCTTCAAAAATATCTGATTAAAAATATTAAAAAGTAAAAAATATGTCTCCTTGTGATCATTTAAAAATCATTCAAAAACGTGGAATTGAGGTGGTTTAAACCACGGTGTCCTAGGTCAGGGACCTAAAGGTAAAAATAAAAACTATTTAATCTCTTTGACTTAATTAATATTAATTTTTTAATTAAAACAATTAATCTATTTGACTTAATTGATATTAATTTTTTATTTCTTTATGAAATTTTTCGTAACAGAATTAAGGTCAACTATACTGCTACTTAATTCTCTATCTCTTTATTCTTTAGTCACTGATTTTATTATTAATCTCGTACTTGTGAAAGCCTTATCACATGTACATTATTTTGGCTTGCCCAACCAAAATGCATTGGCTAGGGACCGAGAATAATTCAGTCCATAAAATCTATATGAATGAGAAATTTATTTCACCTTTTAAAAGAAAAGGACTTTGATTCCTTCTTGGGAAAAGCTTTTTCATAATGCTATATGTGATTACCCAACACACCGAAAATGTTGACTACAAAAAATATCTCATCCATAGATGTATCAAAGCAATCTCCATTTCACATCTAAGTACACAATCCTCTCAGGATTTAGAATCAATATCATAAATAGTCTTTAAGAGTTATTATCTTGATAGTATTTAATTTGTGAAAAAAAATAACCCATTAGTCCGTTCAGTGCATAAACACCTACACATCAACCTGAAAGCTACTAGCTTCGCTTAATTAAGGTAGATCATTAAGATTCGATGTGTAAGAGTCTTTCTGTAACGCCCGAAAAATTTAATTAACTGGTAATTAAAGTATCAAGTGCCACCCAGACTTATCTATAAAACTGATAAGTCCACAAGGATCTATTTCCTCAATTAGAGTAATTAAGTAGGAGAAGTCCATGAATTTATTTCTATCTGTAAGCATTACAATCAGAGCATTACTAAAATCTCAATGTAGGCTGAGTCATCAAATTATACATGATACTGCAAAGAATATATGAACCCTCCTAAAATACACAAATACATCTCAAATGCTAGATATTACAAATAACCTTCGAAGTTCTACAATGGGTCTTCAAGTCATAACCCAATCAATACCTTTATGTCGGATGGCTGCATCTGTCTCCAAGTCCAGTATACTCAACCGTAGCTAGCCCCTCTATAAAACGCCATCATGCTCCTTGGGTGTAGAAAAGTAAGGGGTAAGTCCAACAACTTAGCAAGTAATCCAATGCTAGTGTGTGACAGTGAACAGTTTATATCCAAATAAAAAGGTTAAGCATGGACATCGTTATTCTCAAAATATTTATTGGGATGCCTCCACAATATTATAGCTTTAAATAATATTATCTAAGCCCTTACTTTTTTCCAACTACTTGAGCCATCTACAAAGTAAGACTAGATTTTCTTAGCATAGCTCCCTCTAATTAACCACCAGAGTAATGTTGTACTTGTTATGCACATCACCTTTTGGCAAGGACTGGTCCATTCATTCCCTCTCTATGGAACCCTATAAGCCTAATCTCCTTTACTTAGGGTTAACGGCTTATGAGGCCACACCCAACAAATGGTGTGTTGCACTACCTCTGATCATATGCACATACACTACAAAAAAAAAAAAAAAAAAGAATTAGTGACGTGTCTACAGTGCACTGATTTTTCATTGTGATAATTCATTGTGATAGTACAGCAGCTCTTGCTTATGCTACGGACCCCAAGTATCATGGGAAGACCAAATACATCGACATAAGATATCACTACATTAGAGACATGGTTGCGCAAAAAGAGGTGGTCCTGAAACACATTTCTGCTAGTCAAATGATTGCAGATCCCTTGACAAAGCCTATCGCTAGAGATGCTTTTCAGACTCATGTTAGGAGTTTGGGACTGCGTAGAATGTAATTATTTGTTATTCAGTTGACAATTGTTGTACTTTTTTGGGATATTTATTTATTAATGCATATGATGTTATTCATTATTTGTTTTTGGAATTATCATATGGCATATTGTTTAATACACACACTTACCAAGTGATTGGTTCCATGGTATGGAAGGTATGTCAACAGGTTTAGATTGGCTCACTCACATGAGCAATCGCCTCTGGCGCTTCGATAGCGAGTTGAGATGAGACATTGTGCTCTTTGATACTTGTGTAGCAAGTAAAGGTAGTTGACACAAACAAATGTTGCCTTAGTTGGTGCTAAGATGAGGTCTATAGTGTTGTTTAGACCATGCATGAATACCCCACAATTCATGTAACCTATGATTAGCCAAATGTGAGACCTTAATTTGGCACCTAAGATGGTGAGCAAATGAAGGGCTCGGGTTAGGCGCTTGTGTAGCGACTAGACTAAGATCTGTACAGTTTATTGAGCTTAGACAAACACTCTTTTTTTGGTTTTTGAAAGAGAACTTAACTACAACATGTATTTCATACTACATGTGCTCATGCAACCAAATTGAGGAGGTGAGTGAATCAATCCCTATTTCCTCACCATGTGAGTCCCACAAGTCATTTTTTCATGACTATATATATTTTGTGCCCTTGTTGACTTTTTTGACTATGTCATAAGACGGAGGTCTTTATGTCTGCTACTCTAGTATGTTGCCTATGACTATGATTGATGCAGTCTAAAAGGACAAAACTGGGAAAGCGATTGGAGCAAAGTTGAGTGGCATGAGTGCGAAGCGAAGACTATTCGATAACACATTCCTGAGTGTATTCACTATTGACAGGTTAAGGCGCTATATGATAATAGCGACATAATCATGAATACATCATGGTTTTTTATGGGAAGGTCAAACATTGTTTTGAGTTAACTCAAGAGGGATTAGAGATGTTTGATCGGATGTGTTCGAATGAGTCTAGGGCATAACGAGACATTTTTTTTAGGGATGTTGCTATGCTGGTCTTTTGATAAAGATTTGGTATAGTGCTCCCAACCTTCTTATGCACGTGTACTCGATGGTCGCATAGTCTATTTGCAAGTATAAATAATGAAAAACACATTGAGAGATGCATGACCGGGTCGTGCCCATTGTGTGCGAGTGGGAGATGTTGAAAATAAGATAGGCGTCCACAAAGGCACGCCTCTACGTGTACAAAGCCAAGTGATACAACACTTGGCTTGTAAGTAGGAAACTGACATTGTCAGTTATTCTAAAAACAAAATTGTTATCTTCATCTAAATAGGTGATAATATAAATACTCTCCTATTGAATGGGTTGAGAGAACGATAACAAAAAAAAAAAACAGAAAACTGTGGATTCTGTGAATATTACTCCAATAATTTCTGGTAATGTATTCCATCACTGAGAAAAGGAAGAAATTCATTGGAGAATCACGTGGAACAATGATTGATTGCAGTGCAAATAAGGTACTATTCTATTCCGCTGTGTATATTAATTTTCTAACACTTCCTAACAACAAACGGGCACTATCTGTGAGGAGTAATCAATCGAGTCCATCTGCCAAGAAAAGATTTGCTTCAGGGCTAGTGCATGGTGTTGTACAGGCCATGTCGCATATTTCCGTGCCACGCCGATCTCGTTCAAGTTCATTTTCAAAATCATCACTTTCTTCACCTAATTTGTTGGATAAACAAAAAGGTATTCTTGTTGAAGATGATGTGGCAGGACCATCTTGCTCAAATCAACTATTTACTGATGGAACACCAAATTCGATTAAACAAAGCTCCACTAGCAAGAGTTTGAGGAGCCAGTATTTCTGCTGTGGTACAGCAGGCGTATCTGTGAAAGCCCCAGCAAGCACGCAGCAGCAAGGCCAGAGTTACAAGTGACTTGTTGTTTCAGTGGCTTGATTCACTTGAAGAGAAGACTTGGGTATGGTGATGATGCAGGCCTCAAACGGCAGAAAATAATTGATTGTCATGAAACCATGCCAACAGAAAAAGGCACTAACTTAGAATAAGAATCAGATCAGTCCTCTAGCTGGTTACTGAACTTTAGAAACTTTACAGCATGTTTGCTTGTTTAATATGTGTATGTTATGTACTTGTTCTTCAATCCTGGCTGCTTAATTATGTTTCATGCTGTATTGAGAGCCGATTAGTGGGGATGAGATATGTAATGCTCTATATAAGCATGTATGTTTTATCTGCTGCTATACTTCATATCTTTTAGTCCAGCAAAAAAGAAATGGAAAAGGGAAGCAGGGGGGAGAAAAGAGCAATGTGTTGTGCTTTCAAAGGATGCAATGGCTTACTGATGCAGTAGATAGATAAAAGTTCCCTGTGCTTCAGCTTAAAACAAAATCTAGGAAAACAAGTTTGTAAACTTAGGACATAAAATCATTCATAGTTAGTCCTCTAAATTGCCCACAAGAATGATTCTTTTAAGGATTCGGATTGATTGATTTCCCACAACCCAAAAGGGTTAACCACTTCTATTAAAAAAAAAAAGGAGCTTTAGGCCTAAACTCCTTCAGCTTAGAACCTAGCTTGGTCTTGATGCAGTGCTTTTTCTTGTAGGATGGTATGGATTATCAAGCTGGTGATGGTATAGCTAAAAGAGACATAAGGAGGACTTATAGTATTACTCGGATTGAGATCCTTGAAAGAAAAAAATAATGCAATGGGCAATTAAATATATGGAAAGAAAGTAAAATCTATCATTTTGGTTTACTTAATTTTATTAGCTCCCTATGATATCACAAGTGAACTTAATGACGTATGTTAAAAATTAATTTACTCCCAATAGTCAAATTACATGTTAGAGCCAATAAAATTGTGATACGTGTCTTATTTAATTAAGTCATTATCATACTAACAAAATCCGTTAAATCAATGGACTGAAGGCAATAATTTTTTTTTTTTTCTAATACCACATGGAGCTAATTGTAAATAAGATAAATTTGAATTCCACAACTAGATAAACATAACCCTTTCCTTATTCAATTAGGAAAAAAAAAAAGAAAAAAAAAAGATAAACATAACCCAACTTCTCAACATAATATCCAATCAGAATAATATTAAGTGGATTTATCCTTCAAGGGTGACATCAAACCCCAACCCACGAACAACTTGGGGACAATCGACGAATTCTTGGAGAATCTGTGCCTCCTTCATCAGCGAAGAAGAGCGCTCAATAGCCGCAGACTTCACTGCCATTAACCAAGAAGAACCATACCTGTTTCTGGACTTTGCTAGGTGGACCGTACCATACGATCCTCTCCCATGAAATTTAATCTTGAACCATTGGATCGCATCCATTGATCAAGAAATTTGAGAACAAAGAAGAAATTTGATGTGAGTTGTGGACAAATTTGATGCGAGCAGAGTTGCTTTTATAGCTACCTTAAGTCGGTTTAACATAAACCACCGACTCAAAGCATACGGCTCTGTTTTTTTTTTTTGGTATGGTTCTACAATTTATTTTTGGAGTATGCACCGGGAGGCACTCTTCACGATTTAATCCAAAGGAGTGGTGGAAAGTTGGATGAACGTGACATCCAACAATTTACTCGAATGATACTCAAAGGCCTTCGTTGCATCCACGAAAAGGGTTATGTTCATTGCCATCTCAAGCCAGAGAAAATTCTTGTTTTTCCTTCTCCAGACGGCCGTGGAAGCAACGTCAAGATCACCGACTTTGGGCTGTCCAAGATTCCCGGAGATTTAAACGAACTCATGACAAAAAGGTATGAGTTCCAAGGAACACTGTTTTACATGCCCCCAGAATGTTTTCTAGTCGGTGAAATCAAAGGTAGTTTGGATATATGGTCTCTCGGTTGCGTAGTGGTTGAGATGATTACCGGGAAGTGGGTGTGGGACTGCACAGGCGGCATGGGTGGTTTGACGGCTCAACTTATTACAGAGGCGCCCAAAATACCTGAAACCATGTCCGAGATTGGGAAGGATTTCTTGCGAGGTGTTTTACAAGGGACTCAAGTGACAGGTGGAGCGTTGAGATGCTGCTGCGTCATCCTTTTATCCTTGAGACTGATCAAGGTCCGCCGCCATCTACAAGAGCTGGCCTTGGTTTTTCTGTACCATCATAGAAGCTACCTCCTCTTCCTCATGGGTTTTCTTCCAGAAGAATCCTTGCGTAAATGTGCGCTATGATCAATATTTGTAGCTAGCACAGATCTAGATTGACTGATCAGTGTGTTCTTTACTGTAGTGCCACCTTGAATATTTTTTGATCTTTTAGAATTAATGATGAAATCATTCCTTGTAATATCTTATTATAAATGAAGTTGAAGTTTTCTTTATTCAGATTACTGTTTTCTTGTAGAAATTCTATTCATTTGTATTTCTCTGCTTCAGTGAAATTAATAACTTGTTCATCCAATTAAGAAAATATATATCATCTGAAATTAATAATTTGCATGCATGCATGGTCTATGGTTTCATATGACCTAGCTTGTCTGTTTCTATGGCTTGCGTTGAACAAGTGGAAAAAAAAACAGAACAAGCCAATTAAAAGGAAACTCAATAAATTAACCACCTTAAAAACCCACATTGTTAAAAATTGAATAATCATAGTGAGAAAAATAACAAATATGGTTTAGAAATGACAAAGAGCTACTCAAAAACATGAGTTACTCCAGCCGTATCTTTCTTCTATATATTGAGAAAAATATTAAAGGAAAAACATCACCTACAACGGTACAATTTGTTCCATAAAGGAAACTCCTTGACTATGCAACGGTAATATTAGATCCTTTAGGAAAGTTCATAATACAAAGGGAAATATATTTTCTTGCAGCAGGTCCGCACACCCATAGTAGCATTAATGCCTTCAACGATAACTTTAGCATATATAGAAACATCTTCACACATCCACACCTGTAATGGCATAGTTACACCATATACCATATAGAATATGTTCTTGTCTAGGTCCACATGGAAAGTCTTCAACGGTACTAGGAATATATAGGAATATCTTCTCTACTAATGAGAGCCAACGGTAATATTTTTAGCCAACGGTAATATTTTTTCCTGAACCAATCTCTTCTCCATAATTTTTGGTGAAGCTCAATGAGTAGTGGATTCTATTAATTCTTTCGCTTTATCACTCCCCCTCAAGCTGGAGGGCGGCGGAGGCAGAACTCCAAGCTTGATTCGAAGAGTATGAAAGTGATCTTTAGAGAGTGCCTTGGTTAGAATATCTGCATGTAAAGCGGAGGGAACATAGCGGGTAATAAGATCACCAGCAGCAACTTTTTTGCGAACATAGTGAACATCAAGTTCAATATGTTTGGTGCGAGCATGAAAAACAGGATTCACTGTCATATGAAGGGCACTAATATTGTCACAGAATAATGTAGGGGGAAAGTGCAGTGTAAGACCGATATCACAAAGCAAATAAGTTATCCAAGTGAGTTCAGCTGCAGTAGAGGCCATGGCTCGATATTCAGCTTCAGCACTAGACCGGGAAACCGTGGGTTGTTTCTTGGAAGTCCATGAGAAACAATTTGAGCCCAAATAAATAGAATAGCCCGTTGTAGATCGTCGTGTGTCAAGGCACCCCGCCCAAACAGCATCAGAAAAACCATAGAGATTAAGGGATGAGCGGGATAAGAGTCTAATTCCATAATGTAGCGTACCTTGGAGATAACGCAAGATGCGTTTAACAGCTTGAAGATGAGACAATCCAGGTTGATGCATAAATTGACAAACAAGATTCACAGCATGTGTGAGATCAGGTCGAGTCAAGGTGAGATATTGTAAGGCACCAACAAGACTACGAAAATATGTAGCATTAACGAGAGAGTCATCCTTACTATGCAGCTTCAGCTTTTGAGCAAGAGGAGTGCCAATAGGGTTACAACTAGACATGGATGCCTTGGAAAGAATGTCACGGGCATACTTTTGTTGGGAGAGAAATAGGCCACCCGAAAAACGAATAACTTCAATGCCCAAGAAAAAATGTAGAGGTCCTAAGTCTTTCATGCAAAATTTTGTACTTAGCTGAGAAATGATGTTAATCAAAAGAGAAGATTGATTACTAGTAACAATAATATCATCAACATAAACCAAAAGAAGAATGAGAGCATTATGAAGCCGAAAAATAAATAGAGATGAATCAGCTCGACTACAAGTGAAACCAAGATGTAACAAAAAAGAGCTAAATCGATCAAACCAAGCACGAGGTGCTTGTTTGAGTCCATAAATAGCCTTGCGAAGGCGACAAACATGAGTTGGAAAAGTAGGATTGGAAAATCCAGGGGGTTTCTCCATGTAGACAACCTCTTTAAGATGGCCATGCAAGAAAGCATTTTTAACATCCAATTGGCGAATGGGCCAACCATGAGTAACAGCTAGAGATAGGACAAGTCGTATAGTAGTTGGCTTGATAACAGGACTAAAGGTTTCAGTAAAATTTGTACCTTCCAATTGACTGTAACCTTTGGCAACCAACCTGGCTTTAAAGTGCTCAACGGAGCCATCAGATTTGAGTTTAGTTTTGAAGACCCATCGGGAGCCCACGATATTCATAGAATCATGACGAGGAACAAGATCCCAGGTGTGTTGGTGATGAAGAGCAGTTAGCTCCTCTCACATAGCTTGGAGCCAATGAGGACTTTGTAGAGCTGAAGAGAGATTACGAGGCTCCAAGGGAGATGGTGAGCGTGAACTGATTAAGCCAAGGTGTGTACGAGCTTTACGCCGAGTGATCATCAGATGAACATTGAGAGATGAGAAGCTGCTAGTGCATGATTCCATGGGAAGTTGAGGCAAATCAATGTATAATTCGCCCGGGTGAACAGAGATCGGTGAAGGGAGCACTGGAGTGTTGTTTGAGGAAGTGTCCATTGAAGAGGAATCAAGCTGAGAACTTTCAGGTGAGGAGACAATGGGAACATCATTTCTGTTAGCTGTGTTTGCGGTTGGAGAAGATGCATCTTTGTTGTCTATTACAGTTGAGGCGTTCTGGGTGGTGTCATTTGGTGGACTGCTACATGAGTCTACGACCCCTCTAGCTAGCGAGTGGCTAATCAAACTTGGGTCATCATGGGATAAATCACGCACTAGAGATGGAGCATTCTCGTTGTTGCAAACATGAACAATTGTGGAGTCGATGGGCTGTTGAAAAATGAAAGAAGAGGCCCCATGTGTTGGTGAAAAGACAACTTCCTTTTGTGGTGTAATGTCACCACGAGATTGCCTAGAGATGTCCTCCAAGAGTCCAGGAGAAGAAGACTGGAAAAATCCATCTGCAAATTCTGAAAATGTAGAAAAAATACTATTTTGTTGTGCAGAAGAAAACAACAATTTTGGGTCAGCATAAGGAAATATTTTTTCATCAAAAATAACATGGCGAGATAAATTGACTCTCTTCGAGGGTGGATGAAGACATCTATAACCTTTATGCATAGGACTATAACCAAGGAACACACAAGGATAGGATTTGGGGGCGAACTTGTTCTTGGTATAGTCACGTAAATAAGGAAAACACCTACATCCAAAAACCTTTAGTGAGTTATAATCAGGATGAGTTCCATGTAATTTAAAAAATGGTGTCTTCATTTTAAGAATTGAGGATGGTATATACAGCAGTCATGAAAGCATCAACCCAGAAATGCTTGGGTAATTGAGCATGAAAAAGCATTGTCAGTCCTGTTTCGACAATGTGCCTGTGCTTTCATTTGGCAACGCCATTTTGCTCGGGAGTTCCTGGACAAGGGACATGTCGGATAATACCATTTGTTTCTAAATGAGATAAAAAATCTTTTAATTCAAATTCACCACCTCCATCACATTGAAAAATTTTAATTTTGGACCCTAACTGATTTTCCACCATACGTTGAAAAATGAGAAAGGTGTTGAAAAAATCAGATTTTTTTTTTCAATGGATATAGCCAGGTATATCTAGTATGATCATCAACAAAAATCACATAATATTTGTAATTTTGGACAGATGCCACAGGGGCGGGTCCCCATAAATCACAGTGAATTTTTGTTAAAGGAGCAGATTCAATTTTATTATGCAAAGGAAAAGGAAGACGACAACTTTTACCCATTTGACAACTGCTACATATAGTTTGAGATTTTAACCAACTACAGACATTAATGATTTGTTTAGAAGCTAAATTCTGTAAAAGCTTGGAATGAGGATGACCAAGTCTTTGGTGCCAAAGAGGCTCGGGTGCTTTTCCAGATTTTATTGCTGCCAAAGCTATAGTTGCTCCCCCTTCATGAAGTGCATATAAGCCACCTTACTTACGTCCTGTTGCTAGGATTAGCCCCGTGATTCTGTCCTTGATCTTAAAACCAGAAGAAAAGAATTCAATAGCACAAAAGAGATCTTTAGTTAATTTACTAACATAAATTAATTTTTTCTTAATATCAGGCACTACAAGCACATCTTGAAGTTCTAATTTTCCATGAGAAGAATCTAATATAGTATTACCAATATGAGAAATAGGCAACAATGAACCATCCCCAAGCATCACATGATCATTACCAGTGTAAGATTGAGGATCATGAAGATTACCTGGATTAGAGGTCATGTGAGAATTTGCTCCAGTGTCGGTATACCAATTTGGATCAGAATCCTGTGGGTTAGATACCGTAGTAGAAGTAAAGGCTTGAGAGAGATTGTCAGTTGTATCATAGGAATAATCATGCCGATACCAACACTTTACCGCAATATGTCCAGTGCGTCCACAAATTTGGCATTGAGGAGTTGAGTGTGAATGTGATTGTTGTTGATTTGGTTGTGAAATATCTGACTGAGGTGACTGGTCTTTTTGTTGCATAGAACAACCAAAAATATTGTTGTTGGAAAAAGGTGCATATCGTTGATTTGTTCCACGAGCAATCCCATGACCATACTGAGTGGAAGCTTGATTTGTTGGAGCAAATCCACGTCCTCTGGAGTTGAAAGAGAATCCTTGATTTCTGCCTCGATTCGATCCACGACCCCTTCCACCATTTCGTTGACCAAAAAATGCAAGATTGAGATTTGGATTGAATCTCTCTTTTTCTTCATTTGTCACAGAACCATATCTCATGTCATAGCCTTGTAAGGCTATGACAAATTGACTAAATGTGGGAAACGATGGTTTAGACAGCATGGTTGTGACAAATACATCATATTTTTTGCCAAGACAATGAGACAGTTGCACGATCTTGTCTTCATCAGAAATTGGTTTCAGTATGGCTGCAAGATTATCACAAATAGATTTAAAATGAGTAAGATAATTACCCAAGGAGGTTGACTCTGGTTTGGGCATCTGAAGTTCGCGTTTTAACTGAACTTCTCTTTCTTTGGTTCCTTGAAGATAGGTTTTTTTGAGACAACACCATACTTCATATGCAGTATTTTGGCCAATAATGTGCCCAAGAGCTTCTTCTAACAATGTTCTTGTGATCCAACTGCGTAGCAGTAAATCTGTGGATTGCCATTCTTCATACTCAGGATTGGGCACTTCCTTATTTGACTCATTTGTTGTTGTTGCCTTAGGCGGACAATGAGTAAGATGGCTCATCAATTTGAGATCTTGAATTAATGGAAGAATGGTCATTCGCCATACAAGATAATTTTTGGAGTTGAGTTTAGGTGGGACTGCTGTGATAAGGTTATGAAGGTTGGACATAGAGAGGGTGAAGGATGTTGATGATTGAGCCATTTGTCTAAAGGTGTAAAAGGCTTCAAGGCTCTGATACCATGAGAAAAATAACAAATATGGTTTAGAAATGACAAAGAGCTACTCAAAAACATGAGTTACTCCAGCCGTATCTTTCTTCTATATATTGAGAAAAATATTAAAGGAAAGACATCACCTACAACGGTACAATTTGTTCCATAAAGGAAACTCCTTGACTATGCAACTGTAATATTAGATCCTTTAGGAAAGTTCATAATACAAAGGGAAATATATTTTCTTGCAGCAGGTCCGCACACCCATAGTAGCATTAATGCCTTCAACGATAACTTTAGTATATATAGAAACATCTTCACACATCCACACTTGTAATGGCATAGCTACACCACATACCATATAGAATATGTTCTTGTCTAGGTCCACATGGAAAGTCTTCAACGGTACTAGGAATATATAGGAATATCTTCTCTACTAATGAGAGCCAACGGTAATATTTTTAGCCAACGGTAATATTTTTCCTGAACCAATCTCTTCTCCATAATTTTTGGTGAAGCTCAATGAGTAGTGGATTCTATTAATTCTTTCGCTTTATCACATAGGTCGCATTTGCATCAGCCTTTGGCAATCAAGCTATTGCACTCCTTCAATATTGGTTAGACGAACAATGACACATCTCCTCTGTTGCCTTTGATTCTCTCTAAATTAACCTTAATTATCACAGGAAATTACAATAAAGTTAATTTCATGATGAGGACCAATCTAAATGCAAGTATACCACTTTGTGTGTCTTGTTTGGGACTAATTTCAATTGACACAGTTGTTAGAATCATCAAGGGCTGATGCATGTCAATGCACAATTTAAATTGCTGTCATTGGCAGCCCCTTTTGTCAAACAGTTGGCATGTCCATGAAGGGCACCTCTTCCCACACCCGTCATTGGTTACCCAAGGTTAATTATACACAGAATGTCCATTAGCATTGTTGGTAATAAATCACATTACAAGCCCATCAGGTTTTGGGCCTTATGGCCAATTACGGGCATACAGAGCGCTATTAGTCAAAATGTCAAATAGCAGAAGATACACTCAAAGTGGATAAAAACAATTAACGAGAGACAACCCGGTAAAAAAACAAGGAGCGTCCTCGGAGACAAGAAGACAACCTTGGATAAAAATAAGTAATGGGAGACAACCCGGTAAAAAACAAGAAGATTCACCCTCGGATATAAGGAAAAAACCTTGGGCAAAAAGAAGAAGATTCATCCTCGGAGACAAAGAGAAAACCTTGGGCAAAAACAATGAATATGGAGATAACCCTCTAAAACAAGGACAATGAGAAAACCTTGGACAAAAATAATGAATAAAGAGACAACCCTCTAAAACAAGGACAATGAGAAAACCTTAGGCAAAAACAATTAAAGGAAGACAACCTGGTAAAAAACAAGAAGATTCACCCCCAGAGCCAAGGAGAAAACCTTGGGCATAAACAAGAAGATTCATCCTCGGAGACAAGGAGAAAACCTTGGGCAAAAAAAAGAGACAATCAGAGTAGAAAAATTCCTTTAGTATTCTCCTCATTTTATTCCAGTTCATGATTCCCTTTCGGATGAAAAACTGTTTGAGAATACTCAGAGTGATCTACCTCGATTTGCGGACTTTATGAATTACCTTTCTATAGGTAAAATTCATTCCCTTTGGTCGAAGAGAAGAAAAGATTGATGCTTCAAATTTTAACTTAAGGGCCAAAGAGCACTGAGCGCATCAAGGATGTGGACTCCATTGACTTGGCGGATCCCATATATTTTAACTACACGAGTCAGCTTTATAGGTTCAAGCGCAGGCCTTGTGCACTTGAACCTCACTCCAACAGGGTACATGATCTCCATCCAGGTTTATTTTCTCCATTGTTGTTTCATTCTTTGATTATATTTTTACAACAATATGTTGCACTTGACTTGTATTTGGTTGGAGTATCACTTATTTTTTTTCAGGACATGTGTTTTTGCATACAAGTTTGGGGGAATGATATGCCCCACATCTGCTCATTCAGGTATTCCTATCCTCTTGCTCTTGCTTTTCAATTCTATATACACATTGGGGACAATGTGTGATTCAAGTTTGGGGGTATGGAAGAAAAAAACATTGTCCAATATTTATGTTATTCTTAAGCATGTGGTTAAGCTTTGATTTTGATTTGAATTTCATTGGTGGGCTTAAAGTTATGAACACATGATCACTTGACTAGGAAATTTGAGTCTTGTTACTTATATATGGCAACAAGAGATGCTTCTTCTTTCAATTTGATTATCACGAGCACACTAGCATATAGTATGTGAGGTATGAAATCTGAAATCAATTATGTTTGTTGTCAATGTCTTAAATATAGTTGGGTGACTTGTTGGATGAATAACCTTGGCATGATAAAAAAAAAAAAAGAAAAAAAAAAAGAATAATATTGATTCTTTTGAGCTTTTCACTGAGTAACTTGACCTCTTGCCTCATTAAGCATTGAGTGTTCACGTCAAAAGGTTGGAAGTTTTCTTTGATTGATAACATGGCTAGCTTAGCTTTGTATCCTTTTTTACTTGAGTTAGTAAGTCCTTAAGGGTATCTTTACACCTAATGACCTAAAGCTATTTGGTTTGAGAGTCATTAGCTTAACGCTCGATACATGGGTCAATTAGAAAGCTTAAGAGAGCTAACCATTACACAGTCCATAAATAATAATAATAATAATAATAATAATAATAAAATAAAAAAATCTATGTCTTGGTTATCTTATCCAATTGGGAGTCTAATGAATTTTGAGCATTGAACCATTCATGTTGAAATTATTTTTGAAGCCTCATAATTATGTGCTAGTTCATTATTGCACTGATTGGAACTTGTGTTATCTCCACTGACATATGTTAGTAACTTGATTTTGAATTTCCTAAAATTTTGAAGATAGAGTTTATTTCTTTAAGCTTGCTAATGAATGAGAACCATTATTTTGTGATACTTCATTCTTGTGGATAACATAATAATGACAATGTTTGTGGGTATCATTCCTGTTAAACCCTCACAAGATTTCACTCGTCCTCTATGGATGCCTAGGAGTTTAAAAGACTTGTTGCATACGCTAAATGCAATTGTATATCCCACGAAAGAAGGATTTATCTTGTTGTTTTCCAGTTTATTTTTTGTTTTGTATTGCTAAGGGACTGACAATATGTAAGTTTCGGGGTATGATAAGCACCGAATGTTGCATATTCAAGCCCCTTAACTCGTATGTTAATTCCTTAGCAATGTTATTTATTTGATTTTGTGTTTTCAGATTCCGAAGGAAAGATACAATTAATTTCATTGATTTTTGGCTTAAAGCACACTTTGACAATACAGGAAATGGCTAGAGTCATGATACATGCTAAGAATTTGGCACAACATTTTTGGGGAGAAGCAATCCATACGGCATGTCATATTGTAAATCGAGTTTTTCCCAGACCAACAACTAACAAGACACCGTATGAGCTATGGTGAGGCAAGAAACCCACTGTCAAATATTTTAGGGTGTTCGGAAGTACGTGCTACATTCTTCGTGACAGGGAGAACTTAGGGAAGTTTGATGCAAAGAGTGACGAAGGAATTTTTCATGGGTATTCCACTACAAGTCGAGCTAGTCGTGTGTATAACACAAGGATCAAGTCAGTAATGGAATCAGTCAATGTTGTCATCGATGATGAAACTACCAAGGATCATTTTGTAGAAGAAAAACCTCATGTTGAGGGGGAGCAAGTTGGTATTTCTGATAAGACTCATGAACCTCCTAGTGTGAATTTTTCAGCAGTCCGTACATCAATATCTTCAGCTGTAGAAGACATGACTCCTTCACCAGTTCCAAACATGGTCTCTCATGTACCATCCTCATAGTCAAACTTAATCACCCAAGAGAAAATTTGCTGGGAAATGTTAATGAAGGTTTACGACTGCGAAACAGGGTGGTTAATCAAGTCTCGTATTCTTGTTATCTTTCTCATATTGAGCCAAAGAAAGTTAATGAGGCATTAGAAGATGAGAGTTGGGTTGCGGCTATGCATGATGAACTCAATCAGTTTGTTCGGAATGATGTATGGAATTTGGTTCCAAGACCAAAAGATCAGAATATCATTGGCACTAAATGGATATTCAAGAATAAATCCGACAAGCATGGTACAGTGGTAAGAAACAAGGCTCGATTGGTTGCTCAAGGATACACTCAAGTTGAAGGAGTGGATTTTGATGAGACGTTCGTACCAGTAGCCAGATTGGAATCTATCAGAATTTTGTTGAGTATCTCATGTCATCTCCAGATCAAATTGTATCAGATGGACATCAAGAGTGCTTTTCTTAATGGAATTCTTCAAGAAGAAGTGTATGTTGCTCAGCCAAAAGGGTTTCAGGATCCAACATATCCGGAACATGTTTACAAGCTGAAAAAGGCACTTTATGGATTGAAACAAGCTCCGAGAGCTTGGTATGAATGTCTAACAACTTATCTTCTAGAACATGGATTCTTTCGAGAACAAGCTGACCGTACCTTGTTCATCCATACGAAAGCCAATCAACTACTTATTGTCCAGATTTATGTAGATGACATTATTTTTGGCTCTACAGTTGACTCACATGCTCATGAATTCTCTACAGAAATGAAACAAGAGTTCGAAATGAGTATGATTGGTGAATTGACTTACTTTCTAGGTTTTCAAGTTCAACAATCCCACAAAGGTATCTTTGTGTCCCAACCAAAGTATGCCAAAGATCTTGTGAAGAGGTTTGGATTGGATGGAAAAAGTCATGCTCGCACACCCATGAGTACAAGTGTTAAGTTGAGTGCAGTGGCTGGGAAATCCGTTGACCAAACCTTTTACAGAAGTATAATCGGCTGTCTACTCTATCTTACAGCTAGTCGACCAGATATATCTTTCAGTGTGGGTGTATGTGCTCGATTTCAAGCTAATCCAAAGGAATCTCATATGACAGCAGCTAAATGAATCCTCAGGTATGTAAATGGCACTATCAATTTTGGGATTTATTTTTCTACTAACACAAATCTTGAAGTTGCAGGATATTCTGATGCTGACTGGGCTAGTAATGCTGATGATCGAAAGAGTACATCAGGCAGATGTTTTTATGTGGGTACAAACTTGGTCGCCTGGATGAGTAAGAAACAAAACTCCATCTCTCTTTCTACTGCTGAGGCCGAATATATAGCTGTTGGGAGCTGCTGCACACAGCTAATCTGGATGAAGCAACTTCTTGTGGACTATGGATTTGCTCTAGAGAAGATGATTGTCTATTGTGACAATACTAGTGCCATAAACATCTCGAAGAATCCGGTCCAACATTCACGCAAGAAACACATTGACATTCGTCATCATTTCATCCGTGACTTGATGGAGACCCAGATTGTATCTCTTGAATTTATGCCTACTGAACATCAATTAGCTGACCTGTTTACAAAACCACTAGATGGATCTAGGTTTGAGTATCTCAGGAATGCTATTGGTGTATGCGATCTCTCATGATCGTATACATAGAACATTCCTAGAAATTAAGCATATTGATATTTTTCTATAGCTGTTCTAGGGCATTTTTGTTTGTTTTTGTTTGTTTTGTTTTGCTTTTCTTTGTTTCTGTTATTTTTGTGATAATTTTTGTTCGGTAATCAGTTTCTCATGTCTTGCTTTCAAATGAATATTTTACATATGAGTGGGGTCAATATTTTTGCAATTTACATCTAATGCTTCATATGTTTTATGATCTACCTTGTTCTTCTGAAGCTTGTTGAGGGAGTAAGAGTCAGTTTCTCTCATGTTCGAAGTTGTGCACTATTTGCCCCCATTAAGTTTGTATTTTTCATATGTGTTTGGGAATTTGGATCAAACATTTTTTTTGGAAAATAGGTAGTGTCATTTCTATCCACTTGACCAACTCGTTAGTTGAACCTGGCTCCTAAAATTCTGACATTTTCTTCAATAAAAAAAAAATAAAAAAAAAATGAAAAAAGGGGGGGCATAATATATGCTCAAATGACTTATGGTTGCTTCTATATGTCCCTATAGAAAGAATCAGTGATCAAATCATTGCGGAAATAGATGGTTACTAAAGGACATTGTGAAAAGCGAATGATTAGTCTCAGGGGGAGTGTATCGGATGAGGGATTCTAGGTCCTAACATTATAAGGTTTGACTGTGGCTTGAATCAAACTGTTTGTCTTCCAATTACTAAATGTCTGTCTAGATTTACCTTCCACTGATGAAATCTTATTTAATGGGAGTTTTCACACACTACACCCTCACATGAGTTTTTTGAGCTATTGCTTACTTGGCTGAATTCACAGAAAAATGAGACTTCATACATATGGTACATTTATGGTGTGTGCGTATGTTGTGCAAAAATCTACCTAAATTAATAAGTAAATAATTGTATGTTTTACCTGCAATTGCACAAGGTCAACAGAGTAGTATATGGTGCAAGTACAAGATCATTCCCATGAGGATTGCTGAATTTATGTTTTAAAAATAAATTCCTTAAACAAAATAAAGATTGATTGTTGATGTGATGATAACAAAGGGTAGGGCTTTGATATCCACCACTAATTATATTAAACTAGTATTTCAATATGCCAATGCTTTGATCAAGTTATGCATATTTAATGTTTGCCAACCTAAGGGTTAAACTCTAACGCCTTAAGCTATTGATTTCCCTAAGCAACGAATTAGCCACTTGGTCCATGCTCTAATTCTTTTCCTTCTTAAAGGATTTAGCATGTCTATACTAAGATTTAGCATGTCTTTTCCTTCCTTCCTAAAGGATTTCCTTCCTAAAGGATTTAGCATGTCTTTAGAAAAGCATATGTTCTATGGAAATCGACAAACACACAAGGCCTAGGGCATGGATACATACTCCCGGTTCCCTATGTTGATTAACCCAAGAATCGCGGTGTGGATTCTTTTGTTACTTAAGTTAAACCCAGGACTCGGCCATCCAAATTGATCTAACTAACAAGTCCATACCACATGCACATGTTGATCAGGCATACACATATGAGGAATTCATGCAAGCAGGTATTAATCAAGTTAAATAGCACAACATGATCATCACAAGGCGCCAATATTGAAATATTAATTTAACATAACTAGGGCTTCAATCTAGCCCTACTAAATAAATTAGCTACACATAGAGTTGATGTTAAACATCTGCATAAAATGAAAGAAAAGAAAAGAAAGAATAAACCCGAGATTTGACTTGAGAGCTCCTATTCTTCTCCCTTCTCCAAGCCTCTTATTCTAAAGGCTTAGGAGTCTATTTATAGGCTTTAGAAGTCCTTGGAAAAGTAGTAAACCCTAGGGTTTTCGCAGGGTTTCAGTCCTATTACAATTTGGAGTTGGAAAAACCCTATTATGGAAATAGGTACATTGTAGCCGCCACTTGGAATGCCTCTTGCGCACGGGTGCGCTCGATCGCAGCCCGTGTACGCTTGATCGCACGTCTGCGATCGATGCCTCTTTTGCCTGCGCTCGATCGCTCCTGGCCTGGCTCGTGCAGCATCTCCTCTGGTATTGCGCTCGATCGCAGGTACCTTGCGATTGATCGCAGTACCAGGGAGCTCCAATTTTCCCATATTCTCTTTTTGAGCCTAAATCACCCAGTTTTACTTCACTTTCTTCCAAAAGCCTGTAAAAACATCAAAAACACAAAAAAGAAGTAAAATGACCTAATTAACCAAAACCAAAAGATTAAAACATGTAAGATAAGGGCTGAAAATATGAATATTTTAGCACTTATCAGCATAGTATGTTGATCACTCCGGATTGTTAAGATATTCATAAAAACATGCATGAGTTATTGGATATCTATACATAGTGTGCTTTAATTTTAAACAAAAAAAGGCTTTCTTTATTTTATTTTTGAGAGGGAGGATGTCTGGACACGGCACTTACCTGTCCGGACACGCCTATCACGTTTTTTTAAAAACCTGAAATTTTCCCCCATTTCCTCATTCTCTCTCTTGGCCGAAGCATTTTTTTTTTTGTCTCTCATTGTGTTATTTTTTTCGTTCTTTCTCTGTGATTCCATCTCTTCCACTTAAAGGCTCAACACTTCAATCCTCCAAGGTATGTTTTCTTCCCTTATTCTTTTCAGATTTGGTTTCAAATCAAATTCTAGGATGTGAATGTTTGGGTTTCATATTGCCATTCTGGATTGCTTGATTGCTTGATTCACATTGATCATTCTTTCTTTCTCATATAATTGTTGCAAAATACATACACTATCATGTATTTAGGAATGGATTCCTTATCTTGACATATGTTTTTCCACGCCCACATCTTTATGCATAACCTGTGTTTGATAAAATGTCTCAAAGATTCCGGTTTGCAATTTTGCTACAATTCTTCAATTACATTGCTCTAGTTCAGTGTTATTGGTCTTTAGATATTGGTTGGGATGTCCCTAGGCAAGGTATTTTTAGTATTCATGAAATCTTTTCATCATGTTATAATCAATACCTCAATGCCTATCAATTGTTCGATAGAATGTCTAAATGAAATATTTTTGCATCTATCTTCATTTTTCCTCGTGAAATAAGTTATTTTTGTTATGTTCAACATTTATAATCTGTTTCTAGTGCATATATCTCATTTGTGGGATCACATGCGATCACATGTTTCATATCAAAAAAGTTTTTTTAAATAAATTCTTCTAGTGATTTGTGCTATTATTTTGCCATTTACTTCCCTCTTTGGGGTGTGAATGTAGAAAATGGTGTATCCAATTTCGGAATCCACACCAAGGAGGAAGCGCACTTGAGAAGAAAAATCAATCTTACAAGACAAAATTTTGACACGCAACATTGTGATTAAGCGTGGAGTGGAGCAAAATGATCTTCGAGTTGAACCTTTTCGGTTCATTTATGAGCTATTCCAGACCGATTAATGGACATCTTTGTTCGTTCCTATTAATGCGTACACTTGGTTAGTTCGGGAATTCTACTACAACATCGAAGATATTGACTTGGTTGGTGACCCGTCATTCAAGACCAAGGTCTCTGGGAAAATTCTCAATATCACTCTTGAGTTGAAAAGTGAAGTTACTGGGATTCCACTAACAAATGAGAAGCCGCTTCCATTTTTGGAGACCGAGCCACAACCAACTAAAGTGGAAATCATGGTGGTTCTTAATCCAAGTCGGGAGCGTGTATGGGACGAAGACAAGAACAAAATTCCGATTGGTTATGTATGGTCTCCAGAGAGGTTGCTAACATGGATTGTGGTGCAAAATATTTGGCCAATATCTCGAAATAGTCATGTTACTATCGAATGAGAAATGATGATTTATGGCATCATTAACCGTGTTGAGTTCTGTTTATGTACTCATATGGTGTTGACAATGATTGAGCTCCATGAAGATCACTCTATTGCCTTACCCTATGGCGGCCTCATCACAAAGATCTTGCAAGCCACATTGCATAAAATTGCTGCACATGAACATGTGGAATCTCCTGAAGGTTACTTTGGAAAAGCAACTGTGATGAAGTCCATTGCCCAACTTTATAGGCTTCCCGCTCCAGCTGACCATGCTCCTCCAATCGTTCAAGATCCTCCAGCTGTGTCCTCCTCGGGATCATCCGATGTTTCCAGTCAATTAAATAAAATAATTGACTTACTTCAAGCTCAAGGCCAAAGCATCAAAGCTATCAACACCCGCCTAAAGACTTTGGAACAAGATATGAAGTATATCAAGGACAGTTTTTGGCAAGAATAATTTTCATTTTTTTTTGTTTTGTTTGCTTTGCTTACAAATTGAATACCATTATGTGATGGGACTATTTCTGTTTTTGTGTCTACTTATTTTAGATTTAATGGGTTGTTTTGTTTTTTTTTTTAAGTCTAGAATTTCAATTTTTTGTGTGCCTCCTTTTGTCCTTCAGAGACAAAAAGGGGGAGTTGATGTGTCATTTTCATGTATAATTATTTTTGTCTCCGAATGGCTAAAGGGGGAGTTTGTTAGTTTAGGTTTTGGCACATTCGGTTTGGATGTAAGTTGTTGAAAATGAGCACCTTAGCATGTCCAGAAAGCAGGATTCTAGAAGACCCTGTCCGGACCGCCAGAAGCCAGGTTCGGACCCAATTTCCAAACAATACTTTTTGAAGGGCCTGTCCGGACCATCAGAAGCCGGGTCCGGACACAATATCTAGCAAGTCAAATGTAAAGGGCCTATCTGGACCGTCGGAAGCTGGGTCCGGACTCAATTTCCAGTAAACTACATTTGAGAAGTAGGTCCGGACCGTCAGAAGCTGGGTCCGGACCCAATTTCCAGCAAGACCATTTTGCATGGCATGTCCGAACACCACGTGGTTTCGCATATGTAACCCTAGCCATGTCCGGACACCTAATTATCCCTGTCCAAACATGGCTGCTGAATTATTGTTTTATTCTCTATTTAAACAAAATGTTTTGCCTAATATAGGTACGTATTTTGAGAGCTAAAACAGAGAGATTAGAAAGAGATATTGTTCTAGTTTATGTGAGTGAAGATTAAATACGTGAAGCCAATCGGAGTTCCGGTGAAAGGAAATCTTTTAGAAGAATTGTGCTAGAGGTTCTGGAAAGGGCTACTGCGGTAGAAGTCAAGTGGGTTGCTTGTCGTGTGCAAGGGAGAGTAAATTGCAAAGGTTTTGTAATTCTTCTTGTATTCCTTGTTCTTCTTATAGTGGATTGATTTCCTAGGCTTGGCTGCCCCGGAGAGGTTTTACATTTAGAGAATTCTCTAAATGGTTTCCTCTTCGTAACGAAATATTTGTGTTCTTAAAGTTCATTACATATCTGTATTTGGTTTATTGTTAACTATTAAGTGAGATCTTGTTCTATTGCTTCTAAGTGATACATCTAGGCAGTTGAATAGGTGTAGTTTGGAGTCGCATATAGGTTTTTCAACTGAAATATGCAGTATTTGGCACTCATCAATTTCTTCCTTGTGGGTTTCCTCTAAACTCACCTCTAGGTTTCACAGGATATTTTGAGTCTCTATTTCTAAAATTTCCTTTCATGGGTTTGAAGAAATTTCCAAACTTCCTACCAAACATGGCTATTTCCTCCTCATCCCCGGAATCCTCACCAGAGGAGTCACTCAAGTTCACTTTATCAGTTTTTATCTTAAGAGCAATATTTTTGGTTTTCTTAGGTTTAGGTAGGATGAGTTCAAAAGTCTAAAGTGAACCAATAAGTTCCTCTACTCTCATGGTGTCTAGATAATTGCTCTCTTGTATGGCAGCATTTTGAGGTATAAACCTTTCAGGTAAAGATCTTAAGATTTTATTAACAATTTTAGCATCTGACACTTTGTTTCCAAGATAAATGGTAAAGTTTCTTATGACACTCAGTTTAGAATAAAACTCATCAAAAGTTTTGTCTTCTTGCATCTTGATCTCTTAAAATTTACAGCCCAACATTGATGTTTTGAAGATCTCACCATTTTGGTTCCTTCATGACTAATTTTTAATGTTTCTCATGCTTCCTAGCAATCTCACATAGAAAAATTCTTGAGAATTCCTCGGTTGAGATAGAAATAAATATGGAATTTGGAGCTTCATCATTAGTAATGTGATAAGTGCCAAATGTTGCACATTCAAGCCCCTTGACTCACATATTTAATTCCTTAGCATTGTTATCTATTTGATTTTATGTTGTTTTAATGTTTTCAAGTTCTAAATGAAGATGCAAGAAATTCCATTTATTTTGGGCTTAAGACACACTTCAGGTAGATGTGGAAGTATGTGGGATCAAGCTCAACATTCTTAGGCTCGAGCGTATCTCCACTCGAGCGCGTATTCCCTTAGGCTCGAGCACACGCATGCCAACCTGTTGGAGAGAAACATAGAATTGTTATGGAAATAAGCCTAGGTCGCCCAATTCGACTAGGGGATACAAATCCAAAATTTCTAGGACTCCAACGGCTCCTAGGGTTTATTTTAAGCCCTATAAATAAACTAGAAACTTCAAGAGAAACGTGTGCTAATTTCTAGAGAGAATTTAGATAAATATCTTCTTGGACGCTTGAAGAGTTGAAGAGAAGATGAACATAGCAGAAGGTCATCCTAGCACCACCATGAGCAACTAATTCTGTAATAGGGTGTTAATGTAGCCCTTTCCAAGTAACAATGGTTTAATTGTATTTTAATTTAGGATTTTTCTATATGCATGATTGTTGTATAACTGTGAGAGTTTATCCTTAATGTTTATATTCAATCATTATGAAATTCTTCTCTTGTCTTAGAAAGCTTTTATTTTGATTAAACTCAATCCTTCATATTTTCTGTGATTATATAAATGATTGTTAAGTCGATGGATTCCACGTTCTCGCTACATTCAATTCCTTGAATGCAGGGCTTCAATCTCTGACCTTTAACCTTGAAAAAATTACCATTCTCCGGGCCTCGCAATTCAACAGCTCCATAAGGAGAGACTAGTGTTAGTGTGAAGGGACCATCCCATTTTTAGCGGAGGTTACCAGGAAAGAGCCGGAGTTTGCAATTGAAAGGACTTAGGCAAAATATGTCAATCGTGAAAATTCTTTGTTTTCTCCTTGTAAATGTGGGCGATGTCATAAGCATCGTTGCGTTATTCTTCCAATTCAGTCAGCTGAAGTTTTTGGTGGGAGTGAGCCGCTTTTATGTTAAAGTTGAACTGCTTGATGGCCCACGGAACCTTGTGCTCTAGCTCTACATGGAGGTGACAAGCCTTTCCATAAACAAGCCGGTATGGAGACATGCCAATCGGCATCTTGAAAGTTGTATGGTAAGCCCAAAGTGCATCATTGAGTCTCATGCACAAATCTTTACAGTCTGGCCTGTCTTCTCTAGTTGCTTGATTACCATGTTCGAAACTTCCACTTGGCCACTAGTCTGAGGTTGGTAGGGCGTGGTAACTTTATGTGTGATGGAGTACTTAAGGAGTAGGGCTTTGAGAAACCTTACTGGGATAGATAGGCAAACATTTTCAGTTAGTTTGGTATGCCTCGATTTATTTATAGGGTTTTGAGAAACCCTATAAATAGAACAAAGTTTTTCAAATGCCTCGAGACATACTTCATCAAAGTCGAAGGGAGTGTCCTTGGCAAGAAGATTGCACAAGGGTCGAGAAATCTTGCTATAATCTTTGATGAAGTGTCGATAGAAGCCAACATCCTCGAGGAAGGAACAAATTTGCTTCACCAAAGTAGGCGATGGAAGATTGACAATCAACTCAACTTTCACTCTATCTACCTTAATCCCTCTTTTGGACATGATATGTCCCAAAACTAATCCCTCTTGAACCTTGAAATGGCTTTCCTCCCGACTTAAAATCAGTTCGTCTCCTTGCATCATTGAAGAATGAGTGAAAGATTGTGGAGACTGTTAAGTGCCAATATATTCATATTTTAGCCCTTAAACTTATATGTGTTAATTTCTTAGTGTTGTTAGTTTAAGCTATTTTAGTTTCTTTATGTGTTTTCCATGCTTTTGTAGGCTTTTGGAAGAGAATGAAGAAAATTTGGAAGATTTGAGCTCAAAGAGAGAATTTGAGAAAAGTTGGTGTTCCTGGCAGTGCGATCGATTGTAGGGAACCTGCGATCGAGCGCACGACCAGAGAAGACAAGCAAAGAGTGCAGCCATGTGCGATTGTGTGCACACTAGAAGAGTCTTGATCGCAGACATGTGATCGATCGCACACGGGTTGCGATCAAGCGAACCTATGTGTTGGAAACACATCAGAGGCGGCCAGATTCCCTTTCCTTCCATATTAGGGTTTTCCAAGGCCCACTTGGAATAGGACTAAACCCTACGAATTTTCTAGGTTTACTAGTGTGTCAAGGACTTCTAAAAGCCTTTAAATAGACCTCTTAGCTTCTAGAAAAATGTGTGGAGAAAGAAGCACAAGCTCTGGAAAAGAACTGAAGGCTAGATCAAAAGGAGTTTGGGTTTTTCTTCTCTTCCACCTTTTATTTTTGTTATGTAGTTTATATTTTAATTAGGACTAGATTGAAGCCCTAATCATGTCTATTTATGATTTCAATTTTGGCGCCTTTGCTACAATTATATTTTGGTGTATTTAACTTGATAATTCCTGATATATTGAATTCCTCATATGTGTTTGTCGGGCCAACATATGCATGTGGTAATGACTAGTTAATTAAATCAATTTGGATGATCTAGTCCTAGGTTTAATAAGAGTAACAAAAGAAATCCACACAGACATGGGAAACTAGTAGTAGACACCCATGCCTTAAACCTCTGTGTTTGTCAATTTCCACTGATTTATCCTTTCTTAAAGAACAACTTTGTAGACACCCATGCTAAATCCTTTAAAAAAGAAAAGAATTAGAGTAGACACTCATACCTAATTCGTTGCTTAGGGAGATCAATAGCTTAAGGAGTAGACACCCATACCCTTATGTTTGCTAACATTAAATATACCGGTATAATTGACACATTGGCATATTGTTTTCTTCATTAGTCAGATTAGTGGTGGGTATCAAAACCCTAATCCTTTTTACTTTTAGTTTATCTTTTATTTTATTTCTTTATTTTAACTCAATCGTGACAATTGAGTTTTATCTATTAATTAAATAGGAAATTACTTCTAAACATAATTTACCAATCCTCGTGGAAATGATCTCGTATTTGCCTGCTATACTATCGTTTGATATTGTGCACTTGTGAGTAAAACGTAACAATTATTTGCCTATTAATTTATGTGGGTATTTGGCACAACAAGTTTTTAGCGCCATTGCCGAGGATTGTGGCAAATTTCGTTTAGAATTATTTTCCTTTAGTTTGGTTATTTTAATTTTTAATTTTAATTATGTTTTTATCAAAAAAGCAAAAATATTTTCGTTTTCCATTTAATTCTCTATATTTGATTCTGTTTCAGCGTTGGGGCATCCGGCATTCTGTTACTGCGATCGAGCGGAGGCCAAGGGAAAAATCTGTTGTGACTACAAGGAAAAAATCTTCTTATGCAAGGTTGTCGATCTCAAGCCTCAACCATCTTTCCACTTGATGTGGAAGGACCATTCGACAAGGGGATAGAGACAACTCCGACATAGAAGAAGAAGAAGAAGTTGAGGAAACAATGGAAGAGCTACTAGAAAACCCGCTGCTGGGAAGGCCCATGAAGTAGTCCTTCATCCTGAAAAACCTTAACTAGCCGTCATACATAGCCTATCAACCGGAGGTGGAAGGAAATTACTACATATCCCCGCAAATACTCAATGCCTTGACTCACTTCAGAGGCATAGTTGCGGAGGTTCCAAACTTGCACCTCAAGGAGTTCTTTGATCTTTGCAAGCTTCAACATGTTCAAGGCCAAACTCCGAAGAGACTCAGGTTAGTCTTATTCCCCTTTTCCTTGAAAGAAAATGCTAAGTTGGGGTACAATTCCTTGCCTGCAGAATCCATTCATACTTGGGAAGAGTTGTCCAGTAAGTTCCTAATGAAGTTCTTACCAGCTCAAAAGACAAGGCAGCTTAGAAGGGAGATTCAATCGTTCCAACAAAGAGATGAAAATCTGTTCTTTGAAGCAAGGGACCACTTCAATACGCTGCTTCTTAAGTGTCCATATCACAACATGCCTCAAGAAGATCAGGTACAAGCTTTTTATGAAGGTTTAAATGATATTAACAAAGGTATTGTTGATTCAGCTTGTGGAGGTGTGCTGATGGAAAAGAGCAATAAGGAAGCCATAGAGCTCTTTGAAACATTGAGTGAACACTCCCAACCATTCTCATCCAAAGGGAGGCAAGGAATAAATAGCAAGGGCATGAATAAAGTGAACCTGAGTGGTGGACCCCCAAATCAGATGGCTGTTGTGGAAAGAAAGCTAGATATGATTGTCAAAGCTATGACTGCTCAGAACGTCTCACCTAGTCAACAAGCCGTGCAACCCTAGGTATATGCTTTATGTTCTCATTTTGATCACACTACTGAGACTTGCCCCTTGTATTCATCTGCAGATCAAGAGCAAGTAAATTATGTGGGATAGAACAACTATCCTCCCAAGAATAATCCCTACTCCAACACCTACAATCCAAGGTGGCGAAACCACCCCAATCTTTCATGGAGTAACAATCTGAATACTCCAAACCATCAAGGGCAGCAGAGGAACTACCAACAAGCAAGCCAACCCATGCAAGAACCAAAGTAGAATGACCTGGAGAGTATGGTACGCACCTTGGCAACTACACAACGGGAATTTATAAATGATGAAAGACAAATCAATGCAAAAATCGATCAAGCGATACAAAGAACCGAGCAAGCTACGCAAAGAGTGGAAGTACAAATGGGGCAAATGGCTAAGGAGCTGAGTGAAAGAAAACAGGGTGGATTTCCATCCCAAACAAGACGCAATCCAGGAGCATCTTCTTCGGGACAGAAATAAGAGAATATGAGGAGAACAACAGTGTAACTAAAGACGTTAAACTTATCGCTCATGGGAGGCACCCCATAGTTTATCCAGTTATTTTTCTATTTGTTTTTCAATTTATTTTTATGTTTGTCTTTAATTTTGTTTTTGTTTCCTTTTTATTTGTTTTAGTGTTTTATTTTGCAGGGACAAGTATGCTTCAATTGAAGTTTGGGGGTGTGCTATGAGCCATTCTATTCCAGACAATTCCGTCCATATCCCGAGTAAATTCTTTCCATGTTATAGACACATTGAGAACAATGTGTAATTTAAGTTTAAGGGTATGGGAGACACTTTACACACACTTTGTCCCAGTTTTATTTTATTTTTATTTTTGTTTTTTATGAAAGAAAAAAAAAAAAACAAAAATATATGCATGTTCATGTTTGTCTTAAAATTTTGATTAATCTTCAAAATTGTGATTTGATTTCATTGGTGGGCTTAAAATTTTGAACACATGATCTGATAATTGAGTTTTTCAGGTCGATAACTTGCTTAGGACAGTTGAGAATTTACATGTTTAATCTGATCTACACAAGCACATTAGAACATAATTTGTGGGGTATGACATGAAGTCTGATGTGTGTATTTCTATGTCTTGGGTGAAACTGGATGATTTATTAGATGGATACTTTGGCATATATATATATATATATGTGTGTGTGTGTGTGTGTGTGTGTGTGTGTGATCATTGATAAGCTTTTCACTAAGTAACTGGACCTTTTTCCTCAAAGCATTGAGTGTTTACATCAAAAGGTAAAGAATTTTGATTTCGTCAATATCATGGTTAGTTTGGTTTCGTAGTTTTTTTCACTCAAGTTAGTAAGTCTTAGGGGTGTCTCTTCCCCTAATGTCCTAAAACCATCTGGTTTGGGAGTCATTGACTTAACACTCGTTACATGGGTCAATTAGAAAGAAGCCCTAGTTATGCTAAATTAATATTTCAATATTGGCGCCTTGTGATGATCTTGTTATGCTATTTAACTTGATTAATACCTGCTTGCATGAATTCCTCATATGTGTGTGCCTGATCAACATATGCATGTGGTATGGACTAGTTAGTTAGATCAATTTGGATGACCGAGTCCTGGGTTTAACTTAAGTAACAAAATAATCCACACCGCGATTCTTGGGTTAATCAACATGGGGAACCGGGAGTATACACCCATGCCCTAGGCCTCATGTGTTTGTTGATTTCCATAGAACATATGCTTTTCTAAAGAACAACTTAGTATATACCATGCTAAATCCTTTAGGAAAGAAAAGAGTTAGAGTATACACCCATGCCTAACTCATTGCTTAGGGAAATCTATAGTTTAAGGAGTATACACCCATGCCCTTAGGTTGGCAAACATTAGATATGCATAACATGATCAATGCATTGGCATATTGTTATATTAATTGAATATAATTAGTGGTGGATATCAAAGCTCTACTCTTTTTATTATTATCAACTCAATCTCTAATTTACTTAAGGAAATTATTTTTAAACGGAAATTCAGCAATCCTCATGGTAATGATCCTGTACTTGCACCATATACTACTATGTTGACCTTGTGCACTTGCAGGTAAAACGTACAATTATTTACCTATTAATTTAGGTAGATTTTTTTATCAACAAAACCCAAGAAACCACTAAAAGAAGATTCACAGTTACATAATAGACAATACCCACACCCTTGAGTATCTCTAAACATAGTAAGAACGACAAACAGCCCAGCTTGTCTCCATTGTGACCATCTTCAAGCAACGACTTCCTTTACTAACCCTTCGGTAGACTTCTTCAACAAACACCAACCAAAGATTCTAGCTTTGTCATCATCAAGTGAGCAAGGCAACACGCCAAAGGCTAAGACGCCAAACAAGAAAAAGATAGCTTCAAGCTATATCATGTACCCTCTTGAAAATCAATACCACTAGGACCCAGTGCTAGTCGAGAAAATGAGACTTTAGAGAAGAGAGAGCTCTCAAAATAAAACCCAAAGGCTGAAGAGTGAACAGTGACTTAAATCCTTTTATAGAGGAAACAAATCCTTCAACACGTCATAACGGGACACTTTCTCGTTATGATGGGAAGAACAGATTTCGTAGATCTGAAATTCCCATGACTTAATGAGACAACAATCTTGTTTTGACGGGAAGGCAAAATGCCTCTTCCGTCTTGATGAACCAGCTGACGAGAAACCAGGGAATCCAACTTTGTTCCCTTTACATGTCCTATCTTGACGGGATTTTTGAGAGAAACTAGGGAGACAAATTTTGCTCTCGTCACATCCTTGTTCTAACGATATTCCTGACGAGAAACCAGAGAGTTGAACCTACAAACCAAGGAAATAAGACAGCTCTCCAATCATGCTCATTTCAAACATTTTCTTCATTTCCTCAGTAAAAGAGTGTGAATGAGAGTCAATTGTAGATCCAAAAACTATGTCATCGACATAGATTTGAGCAATCAACATATCTTTTCCTTTTTTTTGAATGAAAAGAGTAGAGTCAACGGTTCCACGAGTAAACCCATGTGAGACAAGATAAGCTGTGAGTCTCTCATACCATGCTCTTGGCGCCTGTTTCAACCCATATAAAGCTTTCTTCAGCTTGTATACATGATCAGTGTGATGGTGATCCTTGAACCCTTTGGCTGTTCCACATAGACTTCTTCTTGTAGAATCCCATTTAGAAAGGCACTTTTAACATCCATTTGAAACAATTTAAAACCAAAATTGCACACTATTCCAAGAAGAATTCGAATAGACTCAAGTCTAGCAATTGGAGCAAACGTCTCCTCAAAGTCTATACCTTCAATTTGAGTGTACCGCTGAGCAACCAATCTAGCCTTATTTCGTATCACAGTGCCATGTTCATTGGAATTGTT
Source organism: Corylus avellana (assembly GCF_901000735.1). Lineage (NCBI taxonomy): Eukaryota > Viridiplantae > Streptophyta > Magnoliopsida > Fagales > Betulaceae > Corylus > Corylus avellana. Next base: position 9,388,441 of record NC_081551.1, on the reverse strand, counting down.
CTTGAAGATCCATTTTGTACCTATGATCACTAGGTCTGGGAACCAAGGTCCAAACATCATTTCTAGTAAATTGATTCAAATCCTCGTGCATAGCTTAAATCCAGCTTTCATCTTGTTGTGCTTCTTCAACCTTCTTTGGTTCGAATTGAGACGATAACACAAGTGAGAAGCCTGATTTAAGACCTTGTTCTGAGGTTCCTGATGAGAAACCAGGAGGTCCAATTTTTCTCTCGTCACATCTGCATCCTAATGCAATTCCTGGCGGGAAATTAGGGAGTCCAGAATGCCCCCGTCACATCCTCGTCCTAACGCCATTCCTGACGCGAAATGCTCCTATCACTACCTCTTCCTAATGAGAAACAAGGGAGTCCATAAATGCTCCCGTCACATCCCTGTCTTGACACTACTTTTGACGAGAAACCAGAGAATCCAGAAATGCCCTCGTCACTTATTTGTTCTGATGAGCCTTCTGACGAGAAAACTAAGAGACCAAAGTTTTCTTCCGTTACATGTTCTGTTCTGAAAGGGCTTCTAACGTGAAACTAGGGCGCTCTTTAATTAGTCCCATTACGAGCCTCATCTTGACGGTACTTTTGACGGGAAACCAAGGTACTCTTTAATCAGTCCCGTTACAAGCCTCATCCTAACGGCACTTCTGATTGGAAAATAAGGAACCTCTCAAAAGACCCTAAAAGCACTAGGACTCCCCCAAACACACTCTTAAAGTTTTAAACAAACAAGATTACAAGAACAATCATTGAATTTAGGCCAATCTAAAGCCTAACTTAAGTAAACAAACACAACCACAACATAGAGTTTGTTTACGAAGTGGAAAACCCTTGAGCACCTTAAGGTAAAAACCACTCTAGGGCAGCCAAACCCAGGAAACCACTAAAAGAAGATTCACAATTACAGAATAGACAATCCCACACCCTTAAGTATCTCTAAACTTAGTAAGAACGACAAACCTCTCAGGTTGTCTCCATTATAACCATCTTCAAGCAGAGTGACTTTCTTTACTGACCCTTCGGTGGATTTCTTCAACAAACACCAACCAAAGATTTCAGCTTTGTCATCATCAAGCAAGCAAGGCAACACGCCAAAGGCTAAGATGCCAAACAGGAGAAAGGACAACTTCAAGCTATATCATGTCCCCTCTTCAAAATCAATACCACTAGGACCCAGTGCTAGTGGAGAAAAGGTGACTTCAGAGAAGAGAGAGCTCTCAAAATAAAACTCAAAGTCTGAAGAGTGACCAGCGACTAAAATCCTTTTATAGAGGAAACAATTCGTTCCTCACGTCATAACGGGATATTTTCTTGTTATGACGGGAAGAACAGATTTCGCAGATCTAAAATTCCCATCTCTTAACGAGACAGTGATCTCGTTCTAACGGAAAGGAAAAATGCCTCTGCTACGTCACACTTTCTGTCTTGACGAACCAGCTCACGGGAAACCAGGGAATCCAACTTTACTCCCATTAAATGTCCCGTCCTAACGGGGTTCCTGACGAGAAACTAGAGAGACAAATTTTGCTCTCGTCACATCCTCGTTCTAACGCTGTTCTTGACGAGAAACTAGGGAGTCCAAAAAATGCTCGGGTGACATTTTCATTGTGTCGCCATTCCTTACGCAAAAATAGGAAGTCCAGTTCTTACTCTCGTCACATCCTCGTCCTGACAACGTTCTTGACGAGAAACCAGTGAGTCCAAAAATGCTCTTGTCACATCCTCGTCTTGACGAGAAAATAGGGAGACCAATATTTGCTCCCATTACATGTTTCATTATGACAGGCTTCTAACGGAAAAAAAAAGAAGGCTCTTTATTCATTCCCGTTACGAGCCTCATTCTCACGGCTCTTCTAACGGGAAACTAGGGAACTTCTCAGAAGTCCCTAACAACACTAGGAACACCCTCCAAACAACTCTTAGAGTTTTAAACACAAAAATAATACAAGAACAGTTATTAAATTTAGGCCAATCTAAAACCTGACAAATTGATTTCACTAGGGCATTACAGTTAAATCTATCATTTGGTAGTTTGATTGACAAGTTGAATTACCTTTTGATGACTTTCTCTGTTTCTATTGCGACTACATAACAAGTTTTTTCTGCTATAAAACATATAAAAGACTAGATTACGTACTAGAATGGAAGATGAGTTTCTTGCCAACCATTTGGTTGTTTATATTGAGAAAGAAATTGCTAAGAATTTCACTTCAGATATGATAATGAATGAATTTTACTCCATTAGCAATCGTCATTGAGCATAATTTGAAGGAGAAACTATGTTCTTTTTTTGTACATGGCTATAGCAAAATAAGAAACTCGTGTACTCAAAAGGAAAGTTCTCTTGATCTCTTCTAAGATAATTCTATAAATATGAAACTTGTGTATACAGTAATGGCATACAATTCAATATAAAATTAAATTTAAGAGATCTCTATTTTTATTTTACATAAATATGCACAAACACACATATAGAAAAAGAATATATGTATCTGTATATTTATGTATTTATATAAGCTTGTGACCCCAAATCAAAAATCTTGGTTCTGCCCCAGCTCCTACCCCCTTGTCATACACAACTAGGGTTAGGGATTTATCACCAACCCAAGTGCATATCTGTATAGCTTGGGCTTGGGTTTTATCCTAAGCTCAGTCCCCTATAGGCGTTGTCTCTCTATCCCATGTTTTAACAATTAAATTTAAAACTTCCAACCCAATTAAATAGAAGCCTACCGTCTCCAAGGGGTAGCTCAATCTGTTGTAGACCATGCCTCATGATGCAGAGGTCACTAGTTTGAATCCCCCCTTCCCTTGTGTGGGACATGTCAAAAGAAAACAATAGAAGCCTACTAGTGTGGTCAATGTTGAGTGCCAAATATTGCAAATTTTAGCCCCTTAATTTACATTTGTTAATCCTTTAGCTGTGTCTTAATCTGATGTTTTGTATTAGCTCTATGTTTTTAGCGTTTTGTAGGTTACTAGAGGAAAACTGCGGCTTAAAGGTGAAAAATGCAAAGTTTGGAGGAAAAGCTACCAAGAGCCAGCAAGCACTCGTCCGGACGATCATGCGCTCGAGCCTAGGAGTGCACCCATACCCAAAGACAAGTGCGCAGTGTGCGGGCATTGCCCCGCAAGAGGAAAAACCTAGGCTCAAATGCACTTGAGCGCACTGGCAATGTGTTCGAGTGCACACGGGCAAAGCACACGAGTCTGGACGATGAACAGTCCCGTCCGGACGGATCACTTATCAGAGACCTGCGCCATTTTTAGGGTTTAAAACCCTAGAAACCCCTATAAAGGAGGATGGAGACCAAGTCCGAAATTACACAACTTTTCTCCCTTTTAGCTTATTTTTTTCTTTAGGTTTAGGATTTATTTTCCATAGTCATGTGCAACTAAATTCTCAACTAAGGTTGACGATGAAGCCTCACCAATGAAGAGCAACATTGTTTTCATGTAAGTTAATACTATCACATTTTATTGAGTTTTAATATTTCAAATGTTTTACTTCAAATCAATTATTGAGATGATTCTTGTGATTCAAACATACATTTGATGATTTGAGATAATTTCACATAATTCATTGCTTGGGTTTTTGTTAAAAATTGGATATCCCTTGTGATTTATTCTATGAATAAAATTAATGTGTTGATTTAAATTGGATATCTTTTGTGATTTACGGATACACTTGATTATTTGATTTAAATTGGATTTCTTTTGTGATTTGTGTAAAGAATGGATACATTGGATGGTTTTGATTAACTTTTTGAAGCAAAAGTAAAACATACCTAAGATTTTATTGTGAGAACTTTGGATAATATTGATGAACATGAATTATATTGCTATGATTTGGTGAATGTGGATTCCAAAACCTTAGTATTTTATCTTTTGACTATTTTACTTTGTTTAATTTATGTTTTCTTTTAATTCAAAAATCCAACCTTTTTCGAAACGAGGTTAAGATTCAATTGATTTAGATATAAATTGTGTTTATAAACACAATTCCCTGTGGGATCGACCTCACACTTGCAACCCTTTATTGCAAATAATTCGTGCACTTGCAAGTAATTAAAATTTTCATAACAGTCAACTTATATCAACTCGGAGAAGAAGAAAAAAAAAAAAAAAAACTTCAAATAGGCCTCTAACACTTGTCATTTCACAACTTGTCACATGTTACTATTTAATTAGAATTGGAGTCCTTCTTGACAATGGTGTTCCCACAATGCTACACGTGATCATCCAACACATTGAGAATGTTAATTATAGTAAATGTCTCACTCCTAAATACATCAAGTGATCTCTACTTTACGTATGAGTTTACAATACTCTCAAGATTCAGAAACAATGGCATAATAAGTTTATGAGTTATGATCATTTATTTGGACAGTGTTTTGAAGGAATGACAACTTCCGTGGTCCTTTCGGTGCATTGTATTAGCAACAACATATCAATCCGAAGTCAATATTTCACATGATTAAGATAGATCAACATAATTGATTTGTTATAGTCTATGCAAATAAAATGCCCAATTCTATTACCGATTGCGAACAATAAATTACAAACTGCAATGTTTATGGCTTAAGATCTTTTGTGTGATAATCTCATTACTTATACCATAAACTATATTCAATGCAATTCATGAGCCATTTACATGATAAATAATCAATAAAGATAAACAAGTAAACAAGTTATATGTTATATGCTCGTTTAAATATATCAATGAATGGCAACTATATTCATGGTAGATGGCAATCATGGCAGGTTTACATTCAGTATATTCACAGCTGTTTAACTGTTTCATAAACATGTAAACCTGCTATCTACATCAACTACATTTACATGACAAAGGTAAATGTTTGGCTTTGGGAGGAAATAATCCCAAGAATGAAGGCCAACAAAGGAGAAAAGCCAATTTGGGTTCTTCAGACAATGGGCTTGCTAGGGTTAATCCCATGGAGGAGGATGAGGTTCATAAATGCACTAAGAAGATGAGAAAGAAGATAAGGGTAGGAGTGTTCGAATCGATGTCAAGTGGAGTGGCAGAGGCTGGTGTCCAGCCCCACTGTTCATTATGAAACTATTGAGTTGGAACTGTCGGGGGTTTGGGAACCCTCGGGCAATTCAAAACCTTCGCTAGTTGGTGAGGGAGAAAAAGCCCAACATTTTATTTCTCATGGAAATAAAACTCTAGAGAAATAAAATAGAATACCTACGTGGAAAACTTGGTTTTGATAGTGTGTTTGTGGTGGTCTAGCACTCTTGTGGAAGATCCATGTTAATCTGAAGATTCAAAATTTCTCTAGTCGACACATTAATGCTGTTATAAAAGACTTGGGAAGGGATGTTCAATGGAAATTGATAGGGTTTTATGGTAACCATGAAACTACTCGAAGAAGGGGATAATGGAATTTACTACAACATCTACACAATTTCTCTAAATTGCCTTAGAAGTGTGTGGGGGATTTTAATGAAATTACGAATCTTTCAGAAAAATATGGGGATGCTCTATGACCTGACAAATAGATGGAAGCATTTAGAGAAGTTTTGGAGAAATGCAACTTCAGTGATCTATGATGGGATATGTGGGGTCCAAGTTTACGTGGTGCAACAATGGAGAATAATAATTTTACCAAGAAAAGACTTGATCGTGTGGTGGCCAATTTGGAGTGGTGTGATATTTTTAGGGAGGTGGATATTTTTGTTTTGGTTGCTAGGAGCTCAGACCATTGCTTATGGTGAACAGAGGGTCGAGATTGCTGGTTCGAGTGAGAATTTCAAATTTGAAGCAAGTTGCTTGGTCAATGATGCATGCTATAAAGTAGTTAAAGAAGCCTAGGAAGTTAGTGAGTTTGAAGAGTACCCTTTAGATATTTTCCAGAGTAAACTCGAACAATGCAAGCGTCAAGTTATTAGATGGAGTAAATAGCGAGGTCCAACAAGACAGGCTGTGTAGTTAAAAAAAGAAAATTGAAAGGAATGAAGTTCTTTAAGGGAGAGCAGCGTCTGACACTGTAAGAGAGATTAAGTCTAATCAAGCGGCAATTGATGATATGCTTAAGAGAGAAGACCTAAAATGGAAGCAGAGGGTGAAGGTGCATTGGTTGCAAAATGGCGATAGGGATACAAAGTTTTTTCTTATGTATGCAAATCAACGAAGGAAAATCAATCGAATTTGTGAGATCATCAATGCAGATGGGGTTAGTTGTACATGCCCATCGGACGTCAGCAATGCTTTCCTGGATAATTACAAAGCTCTTTTTTTGTCCTCAAGCCCGACTAGTGGGGATGATTGCCTCGCCGATCTAGAAGAAAAATTCACAAGTGATATGAATCACCAACTTGCCTTAGAATTTATTAAGGATGAAGTATGCATTGCTATCTCACAGATGGCGCCATATAAATCCCTCGAACTGGATGGCTTTGCTCCGTGCTTCTATTACAAATTTTGGCCAGTGATCGGAAAGGAGGTATGCCAAATTGTCCTCTTCTGTTTAAATTCTAGTAGATCTTTTGAAAGTATCCATGATACAAATATAGTGCTCATTCCTAAGAAAAAAGTATCCACTTGGGTTATTGATTTTAGACCCATAAGTCTTTATAATGTGATCTATAAATTATTGGCCAAAGTCCTTGCTAATAGACTCAAACAAGTGCTTCCCCATATTATCTCACCAAACCAAAGTGCTTTTGTAGCGGGGAGACGCATTTCTAATAATGTTTTAGCAGCTTATGAGATTTTGCACACTATGAATACTACTATGAAAGGGAAAAAGGGTTTCATCGGTTTGAAGCTTAATATGAGTAAGGCATATGATTGAGTTGAGTGGAGTTTTTTAGAAGAGGTAATGAATAGAATGGGCTTTAGGAATAGATGGATTTGATTAATTTAGAAATGTATTAGCTTTGCCTCGTATTCCATTATGTTTAATGGAAGTCCACATGGTCATATTACTTCATCTTGTGGCATTCGTCAAGGTCACTCCTTATCCCCTTCTTTATTCATAATGTGTATGGAGGCTTTTAGTGCTATGTTGCAATCAACTGAAAGAAGGAGAGAGAACACAGAGGAAGGGTGAGGATTAATCACTTTTTTTACAAATGATAGTCTACTCTTTTGCAGGGCAAACGGTATGGAATGGACCCGTTTACAAGAGGTGTTTGATAAATATGAGAAAGCTTCTAGACAAAGACTTAATAAAGAGAAAACTTTCATCTTATTTAGTCGCAATACCAAGACTGATATTAAACGTCAAATCTTACTAGCTTCAAGAGTCCAAGCAACAAATTGTCTTGAAAAATATCCGGGGTTGCAAGCTATGGTGAGGTGCTCGCGGAGAGTGGCTTTTGCATTTATCAAAGAGAGAATTTGGAGTCGAATATGCAATTGAAAGAATAAATTTTGTCACAAGCAAGGAAATGAATCCTACTAAAAGCAGTCGCCCAATCTATTCATACTTATACTATGAGCATTTTTTTGTTGCCGAAGTCACTACTCCAAGAGATAAATAGTATGATGCAGAGATATTGGTGGAGTCACTATGAGCAAGATTCGAAAATTTATTGGATATGATGGGAGAAGATGGGTTTTGCCAAAAGCCAAGGTGGTATGGCTTTCGTGACTTGGAAAGTTTCAACAAGGCCTTATTAGCGAAACAATGCTAGTGTATCCTTTAGAATCCTGAATCACTCTTGGCTAAGATACTTCGGGCCAAGTATTTCCTACAAGGTATGATTCTCAATGCTAAACTGGGTCGTTGACTGTCTTATGTTTGAAGAAGTATATGGTTTGCATCTCCTCTTAGAGGGATTACAATGGCAAGTGGGGAACATATGCGAAATACGTATTTGGAAGGATAGGTGGTTATCATGTAGTCCAGTTCTTGACAATCAATGCCCTAGGGGAGGTCAAAGTGAGGATGCTAGAGTTGCAGATCTTATTGATTGGGACTCTAATGGGTTGAAGACCGATCGGCTTCGAAAGCTTTTTGATGTGGGTACAGTTGAGGCAATATGCCAAATTCCTATTAGCTCCATCAATAATAGTGACATGCCAATTTGGAATACCACCACTACTGGAGAGTTCATAGTTTGCAGTGCCTACCATCTTCAAAAACCAATTCCAGCTTCTAATATAGGTGACTGCTCATGCATAAGGCAACATAGAATTATTTGGAAGCAAATTTGGCGGATGAACACGCCTAATGCCGTGAAGGTCTTTATGTGGAGAGCGTGTCATAATGCCTTGGGCACAAAAGCTAACCTGTTTCGACGAAAAATTACTGAGGATCCTTTATGTCCCATTTGCGGAGCAGAGTCAGAGACCACACAACACGTTTTGTGAAGTTGTCCCACTAGAAAAGCAATATGGAGTATGTGTGGTAGTAAGATCCAAAAAAGGAGCATTGTGCATGAGGAATTTGTTTTCATCGTTGAGGAGCTTCTCCGGTACTTGGACAAAGAGGATATAGAGCTCGTGGCAGTGGTAGCATGGAGTTTATGGCTACTGAGGAACGTTTTTATTTTTTGGGAACAAGGTTAGCCCTTTTAATTTTGTGGTTAAGAATGTGTCTAACTCTTTGGAATCTTATCAACAAGCTCACTCTCAACTAAATGCTATGATCAAGAAGGATAATTTAGAGGTTCTCTGATGAGAAGCCCCAAAGGATGACTATGTTAAAGCCAATTGGGATGTTACGGTGAATAAATCTATAAGAAAAATGGGTATTGGTGTCATTGTCAGAGATAGTATGGGAGAGGTGCTAGCAACTCTGTCAACGCCAAAAGACTATATCATTAAGCCTGATATTGTGGAGGCTGTGGCTGCTTTGAGGGCTGCACAATTTTGTCGTGAGTTAGGTTTCTAGTCGGTGATTCGGGAGGGTGATGTCCTCCAAGTGGTGCTTGCATTGTGAAAGGACGGAAGAATCTAGAGTCGTTATGGACATATTATCAAGGAGGCTCGTGGGGTTTTAAATGGCTAGCAAAATTGGAAGATTAATTATGTCAGAAGACATTTAAATAGTGCATCCCATTGTCTAGCGAAGGAAGCCTTTTATCTTAGCGTGGAACACGGTCTTATTGAAGATGTTCCCCATTGTATTTCTGATACTATCTTTGTTGAGCATTATTAGACCAATTCAAACTAGAGATGTAGTTGAAGATGAAAGACAAGGAAGATATAGCTGAAGATAAATACAAGGAAGATATAGTTGAAGATAAATACAAGGAAGATAAACATCAAGTAGAATACTCACAATAGGACTCTAGTTCTCATCTTTAGTTTAACGTGTATTACTGTTATAGAGTTTAAGTTAGAATTGTTTTGTATCTCAATTGATTATATATATACAACACTGCTGTACCGGTTGGAGTAAGCAGCATTGCATAAACGTAAATCTCATATGGTATCAGAGCCAATACACGACTAATGTTGGTTCCTTTTTTCTTTTGTTATGGTTGTTGCTTCTTCATCCACCTCCACCACCGACTCCATCACCCTCCTAATGACATCTGCTGCTACTCATAACCCCTTGCACAACGTCTCTCATCACATCACCCTCAAACTCACCCGTGACAACTATCCTCTTTGGAAAGTTGTTGTTGTTCACTTCCTTGAAGTCCACGACCTTATTGGTTTTGTTTATGGCATAAATCTGGAGCCACCGAAGCTTACAGTTGATTCTACATATGGGATGATGGTTCCCAATCGATTTTCAAACTTGGCATATCCAAGACAAGCTCCTCATGAGTGCCCTCATCTCCACTCTCTTCGATGAGCTGTTATCGCATATGATAGGTATTTTAACCTCTCGTTCCCTATGGATTACTTTAGAGACATTTTTCTTGTCTCATTCTCAAGCTCTACTCAAGCAAGTCCGACACCAACTCGCCACCTTGAAGAAAGGCTCTCAACCTATTGCTAATTATTTTCAAAAAGCCCAAGGCTTTGCATAGCTACTAGCAGCCATTGGCCACCCCCTTGAGGATTCCAATGTTGTCTCCCACATCCTTAACGGACTCAATGCTAACTATGATCCCCTAGTCACTTTGATTACAACTCGATCTAACCCGGTTTCCTTGACTGATTTGTATGGTTTTCTTCTATCCTATGAGTTGCATCTTGATCTCTCAATCTCCACAGCCAACAGTGCTCAACGGTTGTCATCCTCTCAGCACCCTCCCCCCCGTGGCACGTTCAATAATTCTAGAATTCACAACTACTACAACAATCGAGGCCATGGTTGCAATCGAGCACTCCATCATATTCTTCAGATTATATGTATTCCTCCAGGCCGACATGTCAACTCTGCCACAAGATTGGACACACTGCTCCAAACAGTTGGCAACGTCTAGATCACTCCTCTACCCAGACTTCTCCTCAAGTTGCTGCCTTCTTAGTCACTGCAAAAGATTCTCCTGATTATGAGTGGTATCATGACACTGGCTGCAATCACCATGTTACCAATGAGTTAGCAAACTTGAATGTACGTGCGGATGCCTACGATGGTCCAGACCAAATCAAAGTGGGAAATGACCAAGGTTTGCGTATACTACACACTAACACTGCGACTTTACCTTCTTCTAATCATAACTTTCGTCTTTCATCTTTACTTCATGTTCCACAAATAGGAAAAAATCTTATATGTGTGAATAAATTTACTCGTGACAATGGTGTATTTGTTGAATTTCATCCTAACTCTTTCTTTGTTAAGGACCTCCGCTCCCAAAAATTGCTGCTCCAAGTCTTAAGCAAAAACTGTCTGTACCCATGGCCTCCCTCTCATCCCTCCTTCAACAAACCTATTGCCAATATTGGCGAGAAGGTTCCCATGGATGATTGGCACGGTTGACTAGGCCATCCAACTCCTCCCTTTGTTCATCGTGTTCTTCATTCAAATAAACTTCCAGTATCTTCATCATCTCGTCAAGCTTCAATTTGTTCTTCGTGTCAACAAGGCAAGAGCCATCATCTTCATTTTCCAGAATCTTTGTTTGTGTCAAGCACCCCCTTATAATTACTTTTTCTTGATGTATGTTGCCCTACTCCTTTATTTTCAATGAATAAAAAGAAGTTTTATTTTTTCATTGTTGATGATTTTGCAAAAATATATCTGGCTCTTTCCTATAGCACACAAATCTGAGGTTCCTATTATATTTCTTCGTTTTAAGAATCTGGTTGAAACCTATTTTGGCCATAAAATACAATCTATCCAAAGTGACAATGGAAGGGAATTTCGCCCTCTCCAATCCTCCTTACCATCATTGGGCATCACCTATAGATCCAGCTGTCCTCACACTCACCACCAAATGGGTTCTATTGAGTGTCGCCATAGACACATTGTCGAAACCGGCCTCACCCTCCTTGTCATGGCAAAAGCCCCCTAACTTTGTGGGATTTTGCGTTTGAAGTAGCCACTTACCTCATCAACCGCTTACCTTCCAAGGTCACTCACAACAAATCCCTTTTTCAACTCCTCTTCAATCTCACCCCTAATTATAAATTCCTCAAAACCTTTGGTTGCGAATGTTGGCCTTTCCTTAGACCTTACAACACCCATAAGCTCGACCATCGTTCCAAATCTTGTGTTTCTATTGGCTATAGCAAAGAGAACCAAGGTCACAAATGCCTACATCTTACCACTGGAAATATTTACATTGTATGTCATGTTATGTTCAATGAGTCATCCTTTCCTTTCTTCAAATACAAGCAAGAGCCTCCCACTCCCCTTACCACCCTTCCACCAAATCCAGCTATGTTTAGCTTACCTTCTCAACCTATTCACACCTCAAAATCTCACAACCCTTGCTGCATCTCCCTTCTCCCCCTTTCCTTACACCTCCCAGCCAGTCCACCACTAATCATGACTCTGAGTTTTCCCCTTCAATGTCAATCCTAGTGTTATGTCCTCGCAACCCTCATCCAATTCCCCCATGGATTCCACTGAACCAAGGCCTTCCTTACGTACACATGGAATGACAACTTGTTCTCAACATGGTATTGTCCAACCACGGTAACTCATTGATGGAAGAATCAAATATCCTCCTCGGGCCCTTCATGCCTCCTTGCAATCCGAGGATAGTGAACCTACTTGCTACATGACTGCATCCAAAGATCCTAAATGGCGTCAGGCCATGAATGAAGAGTTTGATGCCCTCCTAAAAAATGGCACATGGTCTATCATCAACCCATCCTCTTCTATGAACATTGTTGGCTCCAAGTGGGTATACTGGATCAAGAGAAAGGCAGATGGAAGTATAAACTGTTATAAAACGAGATTTGTTGCTAAAGGCTTTCATCAACAACCAAGTATCAATTATGCTGAAACATATTGCCCTGTTGTAAAGCCTATCACCATATGAACTATTCTCGCCTTGCCACCATGGAAAATTGGGAAGTTCACCCAATTGACGTTAGCAATGCCTTTCTCCATGTTCATTAATGAAGATGTATACATGGCTCTGCCCCCGGGTTACACTCATCCAACCTTACCTAATGTTGTGTGCAAGTTACACAAGGCTCTTTACGGCCTCAATCAAGCCCCAAGGGCCTAGTTCTCTCGTCTCAGCAATCGGCTATTGGATCTTAATTTTACAGCATCAAAATTTGACTCCTCTTTGTTTCTTTACAGGAAAAATGGAGTGATTATTTATGTCCTAATATATGTTGATGACAAAATCAAAACCAGCTCTGATGAAGATGCCATCTCCAAAATTCCTTTGCAATCAAGGACCTAGGAGAACTACACTTCTTCTTAGGAGTTGTTGCCACATGGACAGTTGATGGTCTTCATCTCTCACAACAATGGTACATGCATGACCTAGTGTCCAAGACCAATATGATGCTACCAAAGCCAATATCCTCTCCTATGTCCTCATCTTCCATATTGAGCAAGTATGAAGGCAATACAATCACTTATCCAACACTTTACCACAGCACAGTAGGATCTCTACAATATCTCTCAATCACACGACCAAATCTCTTCTTTTCAGTTAACAAAGTTCCCAATTTATGGAAGATCCTCGAGAACCACATTGGGTTGATGTCAAACACATTCTGCATTATCTAAAGTTCTCAAGTGATCATACTTTCTTCATCTCTAAGTCATCATCACGTCAACTAGTTGCATTCTCTGATTCAAATTGGGCTGGATGCCCCAATGACCGCCGCTTTACGTTTGGTTATTGCACCTTCCTTGGCAGCAATCTACTCTCATGGAGCTCCGAAAAGCAACCTATTGTCTCAAGATCCAGTACTAAATCCAAATACAAAGCTCTAGCAAATGCCTCTGTCGAACTAACTTGGATTTAATCTCTCCTGGGTGAACTTGGGGTTCCTCTATCTAGTGTTCGAATTCTACATTGTGACAATATTGGTACAACATACCTTACCTCCAATCCTATGTTTCATGCACGAACAAAGCATATTGCCATTGACTACCACTTTGCACGTAATAAAGTGGATGACAAGATTCTAGATGTCCAGTTCATATCTGGTAAGGATCAAGTGGCTCACATTCTCACTAAGCCTCTAGTCTCCAAGAAGTTTACACTATTCAAGTCCAATCTCAACGTTAGACCAATTCAAACTAGAGATATAGTTGAAGATAAAGACAAGAAAGATATAGCTGAAGATAAATACAAGGAAGATATAGTTAAAGATAAAAACAAGGAAGATAAACATCAAGTAGAATACTCACAATAAGACTCTAGTTTTCATCTTGAGTTTAACGTGTATTACTGTTATAGAGTTTAAGTTAGAATTGTTTTGAATCTCAATTGATTATTTATATACAACACTGTTGTATCGGTTGGAGTAAGAGCATCTCCAGCAACGATAGGTATTTGAGCTACTTAAAATTCACTTTTTTGTATTTTAACTACTAGTTTTTCAATAAGACTATCTATTCAATTCTCTATTTTTAGCCACACCTTTTCTTCCCCTCTCTCTCTATCCCTCTCCTCAACAAAACCAATAGATTTACCATCTTCAAACCCATCCTCAACCCAGCAAACTACAATACCATCAACAGATTTACCACCTTAATTGTCTCTCATGTTCTTTCATCAACAAAGACAAGCAAAACGTGAGCTTTACCCAATTCATATTTCGGGTTAAATTTTCAAGCTTTGGGGTTTTGTTGGTGTTTGGCATGATGGGTTGGAGATATAATGCAATATTGGGGTTGATTGGCATTGTTGTGTTCATATGGGTTGCCTTTGCAGAGATCACATAGGTTGGGGTGCATCACCACACTCTTTTCGGTTGAATTTGATGCTTGGATTGTGATTTTGTACGGATTTCTTTCTGCCATGGCCGTGTGGCTATGTAGTTTTGCTGGGTTGATGGGTTTTTGGATTTATGAGGTGAAGGGACTCATTGAGGATCATTTTCTTTGTGGTTTGGCTTTCGATTTTGGATGGACCAAATTGGTGATGCTTTGTTCAGCATTTTTTTTGCTAATGATTATAAAGGTGTCAAGGAGGCAGAGCGAGGACAGCGACGCCATTGTTGTGCGGACGGGGGAGAGGGAGAGAGAAAAAACAATAAACAAATAAAAAGCAATAGTTAAAAATAATATTTTATTCATCTAGTGACTCATTATAGTGTACTATAGTGAATATCTCACTATAACACTTAAGGTAGAATAGCTACTGTGAGCTATTTTGCTGAAGCTAAAAAAAAGAAGCAAAAATAGCTAAATGTAATTAATATCTCTTTTTTAACTAAGTTGTTGGAGATGCTCTAAGCAACATTGCAAAAACGTAAATTTCATCAGTATTATACTTAAGTTGTTGTTTCTAATAATAGTTTTGGTCAATTCCATTCGAATATATATATATATACTAAAATGTCTTAGAATCTTCTACTCTTTTACAATTTAGAAATGGCAAAACAATAATTAATATACATAAGAGACAAAAATGCCTATATAAATTTTAAACTCTTCACTTTCAAAAAATGGCCAAACGGTCCTTTTACCCTCAAATAAATATGTATTGTTTGCAGGCCATTCCTTCCTTTATGCGTGTTTTTTGTTTTTCACATGTCCGCGTAGCAGAAGGGAGACTAATATCTTACACTTTTTGAGACGGTCCAACTTATCCCTTACATACCCTTTTATATATGTTTGTGAGGATAGAAATCCAGTGCTTTGTGATAAATATATAAAAAACGAAATGTAATATTCGTGTCTGAAAACAAGTAAAATAACATGCAACTAACATAATAAATTCTGATCATTCATTTTTTATTTTTTATTTTTTAAAAAGGACAGCATTCACTCACCCAGTCGTCATTCACTATGCAGCTACAAACATTCCCTCGTTGTCCGCCTTCTGAAGGTACTTTCAGTCTCTCTCTCTCTCTCACACACACACCCAGACACACGCAGTTGTAAACCAGTGAATCCTGTTTCCTTGAATTTATGGGTTATTTATTTATCTGGGTTGAAGTAATATTTTATATGGGTGTTAGATTGATGATAATTTTTTATTGGGGTGTCAATAATTTAGTGTTCCAGCTTTGTTTTCAATTTTAAATTTACTGTTCTTGATTGGGTGGTTTCGTAAATTTACTGTTTTTGATTGAGTAGTTTCGTTTTATCTTCAACTTCGACGGAAATGTAGTTCCAGTTCATTTTGGTCAGATAATGTTTTAGGAGGACCTTTAGAAATTGAGCACTACATTAGGGATGGGGTTGATGTTTCAGTAATTTATGGATGGCTTAGTTATAAACAGATTGAACCGTGAAGGACTTTGATGAGTGGTTGGTGTTAAAACTGTCAATGGAAGTATAAAAGAACGCAATAGGAGTGGAGCCAGGATTTTTCTATTGGGGGCATAAAATTGGACTAATGGAGTAATGTTACAAGAAATAATTATAGAACATTATACAAAACAGAACGTCGAAATTAAAATTCTTTAAATGAAATATCTTACTAAAAGTTGTGTGGTTTTTATCACCATCAATAAGAATTTCTCTACAATTTCATGATGATGGTGGCTAGACAAAATTTCTCATAGAAAAAAGTTCTGTTGCTCTCTCAAAAGCTTTCTTTTTTTCCATCTGGCCTTTCAAGTCGTCTCTCATAGTTGTGAGAATATAACATTTTTATAGGCACACAAAACCCTAAGCTTAATTGGTAAAAGTTTCTGAAATCTGTGTGCGTGTTTGAACAAGAAAAGGCATCTTCAAATGCCCTTAGTTGTAAGAACGGAGTTTTAGATCTAGAGTTTGAATTCTCTTGCATTTCGAACGCATCTCAAATGCATTGTTTAAACAGACTAGTATAGTTCTAATGTCAGATAAAAGTTTTAGAAAAAATAAAACATTTAATTCGAAAGCTTGAACAGTTCAATCAAAAGTCAATTAGTTGATTGTGGTCATTAAAATAGATATTAAAAAAGGGAAGTCAACAAGTTGACTTTTTCATTAAAAGAGATATGTCAAATATAACTTATAAAAGAAAAGTGATATGTCAAATATAACAAAAATTAGCTAGTCGATTTTGTCGTTCAATGAGATATATAATAGATCACAGAAATACACTAACTGATTCCAAAACTTAAGGGTGGTTTAGTCTAACCTTCTACAGTTCAGTTCTTAGACATCTAAATCACTTCCCTTGTCTTAAAATACTATTTCATGATGGTCAATGTCTTCATTACTGCATGCAGTATCTTCAATGATCGAGAGATATGGCTTATATGGCATAGATTTAGACATGACTTAACATGTGTTTTTGTATACGGAATTTGCCAACACAACTACGAACCTAACAATTAGATCAGGGAGGATTTTACAATGCAATTAAAATTTGTATATTGGACCCATATTCTTAATCCAAATTTCAACACCCTTTATCTTAACTTAATTTCAAATAGTAGAAGTGAGTTAAAATATTATAGTTTTGAGGTTGTTTGGATTTTCTTTCTTTTCCTTTTTTCTTTTGCTTACGTTTCTATACAAAAGTTGGAAGAGCAGCCTCTGCGGAAAATATTGATAAATTGCCATTTTCCTAGACATAATATTAACTTTTGTAGGATGCCAATGGCTAATTACTATTCTGAACACTTCCATTTTGACCTAAGAATAGTTAAGGAATGTGTGTAATCCTCACTCGTTGGATGTATAAAAACAAAGTTATTTGGCTAGCACTTCAATTTCAGTTCACGCCTTTTGTTTTAGATGTAATTGTGAACTGAAATAGTGTTAAGTTGAATGCAAAGTTACATTTTGAAGTCCAAGCTATTTACGAAATTTAAATCACCAGTATTCTCTGTTCCATGACTGACATTTTTGTATTGGTTTGTTTTGAAAATTCTTCAAAGATATGGTTCCATGTTTTCATGATTCCTACCTTCACTGCAACTAGTCCAATCAAACCAATGCTGAAGGTTGGCTTGCGAAGCAGTTTGCATGATAATTTAACCTTGAGCCTAGCTTAGTTAGCAGGTGAATGGGCTCAAGAAGACAGCAAAGCTTGGGCTGTCTTCTTGTTTATTTTTTTATTTTTATTTTTATTTTTTTATAATATTTTTATTGTTATTGGGAACACCGCCAATCAAAAAGGAGGCATATGAGGATCTCCTACACATAAAAATTATTCAACGCCTACATTTAATGTGTTTGTGACTTCTAGAGAACAAAAGGAAGAGTCAAGGCTCATGGAACCACTGATCAAGAACTTTATGGTCACAAGAATACCACCCTATCTGTATGCAATTGGAGCTCCACACTCAAACACTGCTATTTTTGCTCATTCCAAATGCACCACATTTTACTAGTTCTGTGCTACTCTACTACTTTTTTCTCCTGTTCTGCTCTAGCTACCAGGCAGTGACACAAATTTATTTGATCTGTTAATGCTTGCTTGTTGAGTACCTGCACTAGGGAAGAGATTTTCAGATATTCAGATTTCAGAAGTCATTACTCTATACTTTAATGTGGATATGGCTTATCCTTATGGTTACTGTCTGGATAAATATATTGTAATTTACTAATATCATAGATATATTGTCTAGCCTTTGTTGTATTCAAGATCACAAAAATGTGCTTGTGTTAGGGAACATGTTTTTGGTGTGGCGTCGTCTACACAAGTGGAAGACTCATGATAGAATTGACATGGATGGAAAATTTTTTGGAGATCAATTTTTCCTGAAGAATTTGACAAGAGGAAAGAGATGTTTCTCAAGAAGGACTGGCGCTTCCATTTCGTGCTCAAATAGTATAGGAAAGGATCCATTTATTCCTTCAAATGAAAATGTCACTAATGCAAAGCTGATTTATGCTGTAGCTCCTGCCATGGGTCATAACCAGGTATATTTGGTTGAGTACTTCACTTTCATGCTCTCTTAATATCACTAGCTGTGCAAGACATCCTTTAAGATATGGATTTCTAGGCCTGATTGTCCTTGTCTTAATTTCCAAACAAGGGACCTACTGATTGTATATTTTCAATAAATAGCATATGCAAAATCCTGGTTCCCAACTTTGTAGCACAATCATTTTTGGTAATGTAAAATGACTTCAATTTTGTATCACACCATTATATGCTGAATAATAGTTGAAGAATAAAGTTGACCTTATTATTTCTTTAAAATCTCCATCTTTACAGCTTGAAGTTTGGTTTCCATCAAGAAAACCATGAAGGGCTTCTTATTCTTCACCATCCGGCGAAGATCCCGAACTATCCGAAGGTTTCCAAGCCCTCGGCAATTCCAACTTAAAATACTCATTGCTGTTGGCAGGGCTGTGACCCAGCCTCCGCCAATCCCGCACCATCCAATGTAGCTACAGAAACAACATTCTTCCCTCTTTTCCTCCTACTTCCAAATTGCTCCAAAACTCCAAGGCCTGCAATTGATCTTTTTCCAAGTGGACTGGCTAAGCCAGCCTCCACCTCATCACCCTTCTGCTGATCACACTTCTTCCAGGTTCGATGGTTACCTGTAGCTGGGGCTTTACTCTTAGAATTTGACCCATTGTTCTTCGAAGGTTCTTGGAACTCAGCATCATGTTGCGTAGGCCTCACTGCCATCCCTTCTTCCATAGACATTGACGTGGCGAAACTTCCCTCCTTAGCCGGTTCTGCCAGAAAGCCTTCATAAACCGGTTCCACGTGTGTCTGTATTGCATGGAGTCTGTGAGTAGCATGCATGTGTCCCACCACATCAAGGCAGCCAGAAATGCCGAGACTCACTCCAAGAAATTCTGAGACCTATTGCTGCACAGGAACTGCCACTAACCCACTACGCACCTCTGAGAAGTGTCCACCATGCTCACGTAACTACCCTCCCTCAGAGACGTGCCCACCATGCTCACATAACTGTTCTCCACAAAACTCAGGATTCACATGAGAAGCACTCTGAGGCGATTCCCCCGTGGTTTTGCCCTTGTAACCTGGACTCCACCATGTCGAAGACTTAGCACCACCGGTCTCCTGCTCACCCTTGTCCTGGCCATCACCACCCCACCCTTCTTTATTTCGGTCCGGCCACCTTCTTATAGTGGAAACCCACAGCTATGGCCCATACTCATGCTTCATCTCAACCCCCAGTGTTCATCAGATCTCACCTCTAGTGCACCCTGTGGCTCCATGACGGATCACTCTACACCTAAAGCAGAATTGGGGAATCCGCTCATATTGGAAGGTAATCCAAATTGTAAGATCTTTCAACTTGAGCATTCTCCCTCGTGCCAAAGGCTTCAACAGATTAAGATGAATCTTCACCCCCAAAAATTCACCCCACCCGAAACCGTCATCATCGGTATCAACTTCCTCTACATGCCCTACAGTTGCCCCCAAAGAATGACCCATTTCCCTCCCCATGCACGCCAAAGGAAGATTGTACATACGAACCCAAAAACCCACCGTATCGAAATTCATTTGGGTTGGGGGTATTAGACCATCCAACTCAGCCACCGAAAAAAGGTTCCCCTCGAAAACCCATGGACGCCCCTCCATAACTCTGGACTTGTCCCAAAAGTGCTCAAACTCAATAAGAAATAATTCTCTCCGAGAATTTTGAATGACAAAGACCCCGTTGATTTCCACCACCGGATAATTGTTGAACAAACAGCTTCCTTCCCAACAACCCTAAAACAAATCAGTTTGCCCACCAGGCAATCCTGCCCTTTCTTAGCAAAATCTTCAAGATTTTCCTCCCGCACTGAACCAGTCGTGCTCTCCTCTTCCGTAAGATTAAAATTCTCCCAAAGCTTGGTGATATCCTCTGCCATATTGAATCTATGAACTGCACTCTCTACAATAACAAAATCTTAGCAAACTTCCACAGTCTTAGCAGACTTGGAAAACAGGTTCTTCTCTAAGCACTGTTTCATATACACCTTTTCCTGCTACATCTGGACGGTTGGAACACTATACATAGGATTCTACATCCAATGAATGACTACAAATGATTAAGTCATTGAGGCTTTCTGCTCCAACCTGGTCACATTATGTGTTCGAGTTATCAATTTAAGTCTGGAACAGGACCTGAATTAGGACTATATTAGTAGATTACTCTCTGTAGAATATGGAGTTTCCACTCCTTGTTGAAAGCTTTTTCAAAAAGCATGAACATTTCAAGTATTCAATTACTAATATTATGTTATCTTCTTATTTGTACTTATTTCAATGGGCAATGGATGGAATGAAGAAAAAAAGAGGAGGAAACACACATTTTATTCATTTGGCTTCCACACGCAGCCTCTTTAATTAGTAATAAATTCCAATTTTTTTTTTTTATTTGTAATTTTTTTTGGACATTCAAAGAACAAAGAAAGGAGATCTTTTGATTCAATTGGCTCTCAAGCTCAATCACTTCAATTACTAATTAGAATCAGAAGTTACAGATTTGATTTGATTTTATATTTAATTTTTTAAGCATACTGAGGCTATTCCCTATTATTCTCTCAGTGACAGTGTTACTTATGTGTTTGAAGTTGTGCATATACCTCTAATTGTACTCTGGATTTATCACTTCTAACAGGAGTCACATCCAGAATCTAATTTTAGAGTTCCTGCAATTGTTAATGCTCTTGAAAAGATGGAGCTGACTCCAAAGGTATTAAATGCAATATACAAAATTATTGATCTTCATTGTTGAGACTCTTAATCTGTGCGGATTTTGATAATTTCCTAGTTATATTTGAGTTTCATACCTGAATTTTTCTTCAGTTTTTAATTTTTTTTCCTTCACTATTCTTATTTTCAACTAGTTTGACCAATGGTATTACAAAAAGCCATAAGCGGTAACATGACAAGATGAGCAAACAAATCAATGAATGGCATGTGGAAATTGAGATACTGTACAAGTTCATAAGAGACAAGGTTTTCTCTCACTTATTTTTTGTTTTTGTAAACTTTTTCTATTTTTAAAAACAAAATGCAATGCAAAATAGAAGAAACAAAACCATGCAATGCATAACTAAAAAAGTATAAACAAACAAGACATAAAAGAAAATGCATGCAACATAAAAGAAAAATGCATGTTCTAATATGCGTGAAAAGTGCACGAACTTCAATCCTAGGCATGCTACCAACTACCTATCCTAGATAGGCCTCTCATCACTCTTTGGGTCAGTGACCTCAACTTTCTTGAACCTATTCCTTCTTCTCTTAGGAATAGTCCTACCACTCTTTAAGTTGTCTAACCTAAGGACTACATTTCTCATTATGGAGTCAAGATTCTCCATAGGTGGGCTGGTCTTTTTCTTAGGTACCTTCAATTTAAGCAATCGGCAATAGAGTTGAGTGTAACCCACTTTACCACTGAGGTGGCAAGTAAGACAACCCCTGAAGAAGATCGTCTCTTGGGAGGGTTCATACTCTCAATCTTAGACCTATTGCCAACAAAAACTCCCTTCCTCTTATCAACTACTCTAGAAGTAATATCGTCAACACAAGTGGGGGGAACAAAGTTTATTTTCTCTTGTTGATAGGTGTAGTTTTTGAAGTGGAAGTGTTTTGGTCAGAACCAAGTCCATACTTGTAACCATAGGGTTTTTGAGAACTTAAAATATGATCAAGTTTAGCACTAGAAGAATTAGTTATATCATACTTGGATGCAACAAGTTTATCTTCTAGGTCTTCTACTCTTCCAACAAGCAAGGAGATCGCATTTTTCAAGGAATCCGTAACATCATTAATATCAAGAAATTGAGCCCACAAGGATTCTTTCTCAACCTATGGCCCATTCAATTTTCTATGGACTCTTTTGTTCAATTTTTTCAGTTTAATACTCCTTAAAAGGTTGATCATAGGCTCCTTAGAGATTGAGACCTTCATCAGAGTTGTCATGTGATTCCTCATCACACGTCTCAACAAGCATGGAATGGTCACAATCTGTGGTATCACCGGCACTCTTCAAAGAGACAATAAAAGCCATGTAACTTACATTCTTCTCCTTGGAGGCTTCAGACTTAGACTCATCACTCAAGGTGGCATTCATGGCTTGGCCCTTTGAGTACTTAAAGTTGGTACACTCTATCTTCATAGCCCGAGCATTCAAAGCAGTGAATGCCCCGAGTGTTCTTGTCTTTCTTGGGCCTCACTTTCTTTCCTTGTGTGGCTCCTTGGGAATCATCCTTTGAAAGATCCACAAAAGGGGTCTTGCTAGTCCCTTTGTTAAACCTAAGGAATTTGTGAAATTTTTGTGCCACTGTGGTAACAGCCACAGAATCTGAGGACGACTCATCAGATGACTCAGTAACAACTTTTTCTTGCTGAGAGGACCTCAAAGCCAAGTTCTTCTTTTTTTGGCAAAGGCAAGGATATCTTATGGTCATAGGTTTGAAGAAAACCAACAAGCTCTTCAACCTTCATCACATCCACATCCTTGCTTTCCTCTATTGTGGTGACTTTGAGTCTAAACCTCTTAAGTAGAGACATCAAGATTTTTCTAACAATCGTGTTGTTAGCAATCTTCTCACCAAGATTAAAACTCAAGTTGACAATATTGTTTAATTGAGTGTAAAACTCATATAACGTTTTGTCTTCTTTCATTTTAGTCTCCGTGTCCAGGGAACGCAAGTAGGTCATTGTTAGCCCTCTCTGCTTACTAAGGAAACTGAGTAAAATAATTAACATCTGAAGTTTGGAGGTCCGAATCCCCTTATTTCCTTCATGGGTAACCGCAAGGATATCCTATGCATCCTTCACAATCTCACAATTATAGATGTGTTGGAATTCTCCAGGGAAGACAACCATACAGATGGCATTGAGACCTTTGTTGTTCCATTTACAAGCAGTGGTCTAACCTTTGGACCATTCGACCAAGGTCTTTTTGGGACCTTTCCATCCCATCTCGAGAATGTCCCAAACATTCTCATCCAAAGACTTAAGGAAAGCTCATATGCAAACTTTCCAATACACGTAATTATTCCCATAAAAATAGGGAGGAACAAATAAAGATGGAGCTTGTGCCATGACAATTGAAGGGTTGGAATCCCATTCTGATACCAATTAATGGGATTAGAATTCAACCCCACATTAAACACAAGCATAATAAAATGAGTTTATAAATTTAATTACTGGATTTACAAAACATAAACAAACCATAAGTAATAATCAACCATTAATCAAAACAAAGACTTTGGTTACAAAGTGGAAACCCTTTGAGCAATTCAAAGGTAAAACCATTCTGGAATAGCCAAACCCAAGAGATCAATCACTCTAGAAATTCAATGTACATGCATAGTAAAACTTACAACCCTTGTAAATTACAATGACAATCCGCATGTTGACAAACTCGTCGCTTGTCTCCCTATCTCCCCGACAGGCTCTAGCTCCTCACGGGTTAATCTTCTATATATGAACTACTTACTGACCCTCTAGTAGACTTCAAGCGGTTGAAGGTTTATATGGTGATGTGTGGTTTAAACAACAAAAACTCCAAGAGTGGGAAAGCTACAATGGCTCTCAACAAATGCACTCTTGCTCACAATGATGAAATAAGGAATCCTTTCAAGAGGTTTTAAGGTTAAAGCTTAGTCTTGGCTTCCCACCTACAAATGGGCATCCTATTGTATTTATAGAATGGGAGAAATGCTTCATGAAATGTGTAAACGGAAGCATTTTTACTGCAGATCTTTTCACGGAGTCAAGACGGGTTGAAATGCGTCAGCACTGTCACTAGGGTTTCATCGCCAACTTCTGTGACAACTTAGAGTGTTAGTACAAACCAAGTGATGGTGCTCTCGGCTTGTTTCTTTGAAATCTTTATTAATGATTCACACCAGGATGTCTAGGTGACAGTCCAAGTGACGGTTTAATTTACAATTTCAACTAAAAAGGCTAACATTCTCCACCCAAACACTTAGGTGTTGAAAAGTTTTACAACTCAAGTTTTGATCACCGAATAAGGCTAATTTCTAAGACCTAATGATGAGCATTTCGCAATAAAGATTGGAATTCTAACTCTATGATCACGGATCAATCTTGACAAGGCTGCTATTAGTTCATGCAAGGTGAATTGCTAATTTGTCAAGAACATGAAGAGTGGATAAACTTATATGCTTTTTGTGAGATCAACCGATTAGCTCTCCGTCCTTTTTATCAGGAGAAGTATTAGCTTATTTTAGTAAATTAGGAAGCAATTGGAGTGCAATGTCTATGCTTCAACTTGATTTGGAGTATCAGTAACTTCAAAGGGTCATTGTATTCTTTCTGGTTGTAGTTTTTCTATGTGGTCTGTTTGTTTTTTCATCTTCTCTATAACTCTACAGGGTAAATGTTGAAAGACTCACTTGCCTGTCCTTGACTGAAGTTAAATATGGAGAAATAGCTAAATTTTTCTAATTGAACACAGTATCCATTCTTATTGAAGATATTATTTATTTATTTATTTTAATTTTTCGTATAAGCAATATTTGTAAAATTACAACTTCACATGTAGAGTTTAAAAATAATGAGTTACAAGTATTGTGTTGGGACTTCTTAAAAGTATACAGGTTCTGATGTAGAAAGAACTGAACTGTCTCTAATAAAGTATTGTGTGCATTGACTCCCTCTATCATGTCTTTTTGGTTGTACTTTTTAACTCCCCATTTCACCATCACAACTGCCACTTGCCATCATACTATTTATTTGATTCTCATAAGAACCTTTGTTTTTATTTATTTATTTATTATTTTATTTTTCTTTCCTCTCATATTTATTGCTAAAGTCTTTTCACGCTTTCCTGATTCAATTGGCCCTCAAATAGATCTTCTTGATAAGATAATTTCTTTGTTCCTATTTGCTTAATCGTACTTTCTTGTATAACTCAGTTTCGTGGCTCAAAGATCATTGAACTCCAAAATTTGAAGCCTGCTTCAGTGGATGACATTGCAAGTGTTCATGCTAGAGCCTACATATCAGGCCTTGAGAAGGTAGCCTCAAAATTAATTATTTGGTTTTCCTTCTTCTGGTCCTTGTTGCAGATTAAAATAAGTGTAAAAAAATGTGGCTGAATTTTATTTGAGGGAAGCAAAGAAAGCATGTTGCTTGTGCCATTTGTTCTTTGTTGTTTTTCTCTATGTAGCTTCTAATGTTCTTTTTACTTGTATCAATATTTGTTCCATGAGAATATTGTATCCTAAATATTCTTATTCTTATGTGTTTGGAATTTGTTAATATTCTTTTAAGTTTTGCACTGATACATTTTAAGACATTCATTTTGTCCTTTAAGTTATAGTGCACTATTAGCATGATCTATATTTATTAACTTGGTTACTATGTGGATGATATGTACTTACTAGATGCATATTCTTCATCTGATTTAAGCAGAGTGATGACATATCGTTGAAGTGAAGCATACATTTAAAGTTATTTTTTCATAACCAGCTTTGCAAGCAAGAACTCTCTGATATTAGCATTAAGTCCAGAGATTGGAGGAGGGTTGTTTCAAGTTGACGGTGAAAGAATCACAAGCATTTCAAATCCCAATAGGTTTACATCAAGGATTAGAATTAAAGTTTTATCTTTTATTGATAGGTCTATAGCATAGCGTACCACTTATGATCAGATGAGAGCCTAGGGAGAATTTGTCTTACGATTTGTGTTTTCATTTGATAAAAAATGAGCTTACTAGATTGATCCAAAAGAAGGTTCCCTGATGTATGTTAATTGTGAATCATGTGTTAATTGATAAGTTCATATAGTGTTAATTCATGAGACTAGATCGAGAGTGAATCCACTAACATGTGTCTAGATTGAGAGTAAATCCTAAAATGGAGGTTACAATGTAGGTCCACCAAAGAATCTAATGTTTTAGGTCAAGTATGATACTATATGCAATGCAAGTTTAGTAAAAATAGAACTAGAGATGATGGGATCGTAAAAAACTATGGTTGAAAGATATAAAATAGCAATTATTTCTGATATCTTGCATTGATAAATCATTGAAATGAGGATCTTCTCATAATTGTGTGAGGGTTGAGGAATCTAATGTTTTGACAATGGTGACTTATCCTGGTGAGGAGGCTTAGGGAAGTGAGCCATTTCGTCTATACACTTGCTCTGATTGGGTGGTTGAGATGGTGAATTTTTTTTGTCATGTAGTTGGGCTGTTGTGTGAGGGTTTTGAGGATCGAATGTTGGCTCTGTTTTTTGCGATCGAAGCAAATCGACATCAAAACGGTTTGGCTAGTGTGCCATATTTACATTTGAAGCTAAAACAGAGGCAGCCGTGAACTAAAGAGATTGGTTTGTTGAGAAAATATGACATAAAGGGAGGTCATTCTAATAGAGGGAAAGGAAAGGGGAGGGGTTCTAATTGTTCCTTATGAAACCTAAGATTGTATCATGGAATGTGGGAGGGATGAAAGGTTGAGGGTTAGAGGTCTTCTTAGAGATTGGAAGGCATATATCGTTTGTTTACAAGAGACACAAATGGAGTTTATTTCTAGCGAGGTGGTTTGTAGTTTATGAGGTTGTCAACATGTGTACTGGAGGGTCAAGCGGGGTGGGCATCGGGATGGATTTTGCTAATGTGGGTTAGGTGGGCGGTGCAGAAGATTGAGGATTTTGATGAATTTTTCAGTAGCGTGTTCTTTTAAAAGTGTTATTGATAATTTTGAATGGGCGCTTTGCGGGGGTATATGGTCCAAATGATGATGTTGACAAAAACTTTCTATGGAATGAGTTGGTTGGCCCTATGAGTTGGTAGGAGTTATCATGGTGTATTGGGGGTGGTTTTAATGTCTGTTATCCATGTGAAAAATCAGGCGATTCTAGACAAGCACCAGCTATGTAGGTGGAAATTTTACGTGGTCTAATTATCGTGACTTTCAGTCATGGTTTAGATTTGGTAGGCTTCTTCTATCTTCAGAATGGAATGAACAATTTCTAGATGTCTCTCAAAGGAGACTCCCTAGAATCTTATCAGATTATTTTCCTTTGATGTTGAATTGTGGTGTGTCTGGTAAGGGTAGTAGGTATTTTAAGTTTGAAAATATGTCTCTGAAATTAGAGGGCTTTATTAATGATATGAAATTACTATTAAAAAAAAAAAAGGTTTCATATTTTTAACTTTCACAAAGCCTGTGCTTCATTGCTTCACCCGTATCTTTGTAATATTTTATATCTCAAGTACTTAGCCTCTTAAGTTCTTTTCGTGGTTTATGTTTATAGGCTATGGATCAGGCTTCACAACAAGGCATTTTATTCATTGATGGCTCTGGACCAACATATGCTACTGCCACTGTGAGTGAAATGCCTTAGATGTTTCTTCTTTCTTTCTTGAGCTTGTTGATATTTACTGACATGCTGTTCTAGATACAGTAAGTCCCCCATCTTCTAGATGTTTTACTGGACTTCTAATTGTAGATGCTACAATTTCAGTAATTGATAGTTACCTGAGCAATGGGACACGGTTAAGAATTTGGTAACTTTTAATTACAATTGACCTGAAGCTATCTTATGATTATGGAGATTATTGGTCATTTTTTTGTTTTAAATGTAAAATGGTGTTTTTCCCTTAATCCAGAAAAGCTCAACTAGAAAATCCATCTGCAGTTAAAAATATAGTGGACCGACCTCAAAGAGGAAATATTGAATTTGATGAACTTCATGTACTTTTTTGTTTCTTTTTCAGTAATCTTGTTGAATCTCATTGAACTGCAAAAAAGGTTCAGTGGTTGAATTTTACGATCAAGCCATGGAAAACTGAAAATGTTGAATAGAAGATATCATGTTTACATTGGACAATGGAAGAAAAGAAAGAATTTTGTAAAGAAAATAAAAGGAAATTCAGATAAAACTGTGATGCTATTTGGTTTTACAACCAAAATTCATATGCCAAGTAAAAATTCCTAATTTTTTATGGAAACAGTAACTTACAATTGTCTTATAGCCGTATGCTCTAGCAATCCCAACTTTTGAAGAACCGAAATTTTGGTCCTTTAAATCAGTTTGATGGAAATTCTATCCTAATCGTTATTTTTCAACTGGTTCCAACTTATGCTCTCCTGATATGGTGTAGAGAGAGACAGAGAGAGAGAGAGATGGTTCTATTGAAGTTGTGGGCTTTGGAATACATTTATTTATTTTTGATGGGCTTGAGAAATTTTTTTTTTTGTTTTTTGTTTTTGTAAATCATCATGCGGAAAGTTCAGTATACCCCCGTGGATAACTTACTCGGATAAAAAAAAGAAAGGCGCATTGTTTATGAAGCCTGGAGTATTTGTGATAATGTGGTTCATATATGACCCACAAAACATTTTGTAGATACCTGCATTCTAATTGAGAACGTCTTTTCAACGAGTTCTACAACTTCTTGAGCCATGTATGTATTGGCCGAATACCTGACAGGTAAAAACAGGATTTCTACTGTTTTGAATGTAAATATGAGACTTGGCTCTCCTTTTACTTCTTTCAATGAATTTTAAATTTGAGATATCTATGATTTGAAGTGATTTTTGTCTAACTATGTAGTGTATGTTCGAGTTGGATCTTGATGCTTCAATTTGCTAGTAGTATGTTTCCATTCAACTCTTTCTTATCAAGGAGTTATTGATGCAGACTTTTCATGAGTCACTAGTTGCAGCTGGAGCAGGAATTGCCTTAGTTGATTCAGTGGTGATGTCTCGACCTGGCACGTCAGTCTCTTGATTATAATTCTTATATGTTATATTTTACGTGAAGTGCAGAAACAATTTCATTCCTTTTTTTTCTTGAATTTAATTGGGGGTGTGGGGGAGGGTTGGTTGATTTCTGAATGTTGAGGCCGCCAAATGTTCGTATTTGCACCGAAGTTTTATTGACTCTGAAAGTAGCTTCTAGTTTTAAGTTCTAGACTTTAAGACACTGTAGTTCTTGTTTGCAGTAGCTATCATCCAAAATTGTTTACACCATATTTCAGGTTTCAGCATCAGAGAACTGCCAGGATCCACCTATCGGCTTTGCTTTGATAAGACCTCCAGGACATCATGCCATTCCAAAGGGGCCTATGGGGTTTTGTGTTTTTGGAAATGTGGCCGTTGCAGCTCGTTATGCACAACGTGTACATGGGCTAAAGCGTGTGTTTATCATTGATTTTGATGTTCACCATGGGAATGGAACAAATGACGCCTTTTACAATGATCCAGATATATTTTTCCTTTCAACTCACCAAGTAAGAAATAATTTGGCCCAGACCATTAAAATATGTTTTGCCCTGGAATTTAATGACAAACTTCTTACGCTGCTTAATTTTTTAGTGTCTTAATCTGTGATGCCTATCTTATTTAGGATTATGAATTTTTATTTGAATAATTAGGAATTCTTGCCCATTAAGGATTAGGAGTCCTTATCTTTGGAATAGGATTGGGGATTTCCTAGTAATTTAGTCATTGTGTCTTGAAGAATAAAACTTTTAGTAAGAGATTTCTCTTGTTCTTCCAACTTTTGAGTATTCTTTTGAATCAACTAACTGTTGATGCCTTTATTTCTGGTTTTCTGAGTGAATCAACAGGTTTAAAGAAGTAGTTTTTTTTTTTTTCCCAGTATTTCTGGGTAAACAACGGATTCAAGATTGTTTATTTTATCTGTTACTAAATTTTGTTTTTTCTACACATTCCCTGCATCAATTTGTCTCATTAATTATAAAATTTCATATGTTGCAGTGTCTAAAGACTCTTAGATATGACTGAAAGTGGGAATGCATACATATATAGATATATGTATACGCACACACATCCAGATGCATATATATATGAACATATGTACATGTGTATAAGTAGCCATTGTCCAATACTTTGGTGCAATGGTAAAATCTCAAGCAATCAAGTGAAAATACATCGGCTTGAGTCATGATAGTGGCTACTTTATGCAAAACAAATGCTGAAGGATATGATTTTTTTATTCTATTCAATGTTGAAGGATATGATTGAATCCAAGTGACTTCTCCCAAGACCTCATGTAACATCTCAGTTTCATATTGAGAAGATGAGTAGCTCACAATAAGTGGATGGGTTATAAATACTTCCATGGATGTTAAGTCCCATATTACTTACTTACTAGATGAAATTGAGCTTTATAAATGATTTTAGGAAATTTTCAAATTGAGTAGTCTTTTAGGGTAATAGCACAAATGTAGCTAGCGCTATCTCTAGGTTGTTACAAATGCTATAAGAGCCACATAGGAACACCATGGTATTAGAGCACTACATGATTTGACCCTGACGAGGACATCAAGGGCTTAAGGGGGAGAAGATTAATAGCCTACATAGAGTGGGTAGTTTATAAAGACACTAATGTGTGCTAAATCTTACATTGTTTATTGACCAAGTGAAATTAGGTTTTATAAGTGATTTTAGGAAAACTCCAAATTGAGTTGTCCTTTTGGAGTGATAGCACAGATATGACTAGAGCTTTTCCTAGATTGTTATACCCTAATTATGTAGGGCCTGGGTAACAATCCCTTTATTTGTGCGAGCACCCACACACATAGTTGCACGTATGTTTTTATCTACAGATAAGATTCTGGATTATTATGTATCATTGTGTATGTATATATGTATGAGAATGTGGAATTCAGGAATAATTTCTGTTTTGAGCTATAGTGAAAAGGAACATGCCGGCGTTTATAGTTTGTCTTCTAAATATTTTTACCTAGTGGAGGCAAGATGATGTTGAATTCAACCTAACTTTATTGTGTTATGCTGTTCTATTATAGAATCCAGATATTGTAATAAGGATGTGCAATAGACATTCTATTTTCAGTTATTCAGTATTATTATTCTCATTGATTGGATGACATCTTAGAAGTTCATTTCTCATAACCACTCTAATTCTGTTCTAGTCTTGTTTGATACAGGATGGAAGCTATCCTGGTACTGGTAAATTTGATGAGGTAGGTCATGGAGATGGTGAAGGAACAACACTTAATCTTCCTCTACCTGGAGGCTCAGGTGATATTGCCATGGCAACTGTGTTTGATGAAGTGATTGCACCTTGTGCTCAGAGGTTTAAGCCAGATATAATTCTTGTCTCTGCTGGGTGAGTATTCCATTTCCATAAAAGTAATGCATGCTTCCCATGAAAACAATGTATGCTCAAAGACTTAACCAACTTCGCAATGTAATTTATTTTTAACTGTCTTTGGGAAATAATGTTGTATTCCCTATTAAACTATATAGATCGTCTTCATTTCAAGTGATTTGGTGAAATAATGTATAGATGAAATAATTAAGACTACTAACCATGACATAAAGTAGTATCAATAGTATTGGCCATGTTTGTTTGTGTTTTGTTGTATGAATATTGTGACAAAACATGTGCTCTGATTATTTAAAAAAAAAAAAAAAAAAAAAAGATTAGTGGAATGGTGACCGCGCAGCCACCCAGATTTACCTTTTTATTTCTTGTAATTTTTTATTTTTTTATTTTATTTATTATTATTATTTTTTTTTTTTAAAAAAAGTAAGGCTTTATATCTGTTTGGGCTTCTCAAAATGCAAGTGTACTCTATAGAAAACATTTTCTCACATGTGGACCCTACCAGAAAACACTTTAAAACAGTTTCATATTTATGTTACATCATAACACTTTTTCAAACTAAAAAAAAAAAAAAAAAAAAAAAAAAAACTCTCCAAAACACATTAACATGCATACCCATTCTAATTATGAATAGAACATCTAACAGTTAGTTGTCTTACATAAAAAGAAATAATAAGTAATAATGAAATTACTGGAAAGTGATTTTACAAAGCCTAAATAGCTTAGTTTTCAAATATATTCTTTTTCTCTTCTTTTCTCTACTTATCTTTTGAGTTTGCTATCACTTTTTTGGGTGAAGGGAGGACTTGGACATGGATAAACACTCTAGATTTTGAATTTCATCTTTTGAGTTTGCTATCACCTGTCTTGAATTTTGAATTTCAACTAATCAAATTAAGAAGTATTATCACAGGATTTCAATCAGTATATATTATTTTATAATAATTTATTATTGCCAATCCAGTCACTGATCCACTTGTATATCTTGCTGTTAGACGAGTTATTAGGGTTTGGGAGTATTTTGGTTATTGTAATATTTCTCCAACCCTATATAATAAGATGTGTGGTAGGCTACGTAAAAAGAAGAGAGTAACGTGCCTCCATCTTTTTGTGTCTAAACCGTTATTGGTAACTAAAACACTTGCAACTGAATTTGTTAGGTATGATGGTCATGTATTGGATCCACTAGCCAGTCTGCAGTTCACAACAGGAACATACTACATGCTTGCTTCCAACATTAAACAACTTGCCAAAGATCTGTGCGGGGGTCGTTGTGTGTTTTTCTTGGAAGGAGGTTACAACCTCGAGTCTCTTTCATACTCGGTGGCAGATTCATTCCGTGCTTTCCTTGGGGAACGGAGCTTGGCGTCTGACTTCGACAACCCTGCCATTTTGTACGAAGAACCATCGACCAAGGTTAAGCAAGCGATTCAGAGGGTGAAACACATACATTCCCTGTAAGATGTCTAAACCTGTATCATATGTATGCTTAAGTTTTAACTCATTCACCTACTTCCATGTACATTTGAAAGTTAATTATACTCATATAGCATGTTTTGAAAAGCGAAATAATAAATATATATATATGTTGCTGGTCTTCTGGAGTTTTTAATGGGTCCATTTGGCCTTGGCACTCCTTCGACTCCTGGTAATGATAAAATGATTTTTCACACAAATATTAAAAAGAGAAAAAAGTTATCCTTTCAATCCAATTTGCTACATTTAAGATGTTTGTAACCAGAAGAATAGTGGCCTCTCTAGCTAATTAGAGGGTGTCTAGTTAACCCTGTAACTGTTTCAGTGTAGTTTTGAATCAATCTTAAAATAAAAACTAGTTCTTTTTTAACCAAGTTTTGTTAGTATACATACAGTTTATTCAAATTATTTATAATCGTGGTTGTTTTTTTCTCTCTAAAATGAGAAATGAAGATCTAGTTTTATATTTTTCAACAATTGAGTAATAGAAAAGCTATTAATAGTTGGTCATGTTCTATCCTATCTACTTTCAAAATATAGAACTTGATCTTGAAATCCACTTCAGCTCAAAATGGAACAAAAATGATGTAGAAACTAGGGTTGGGTAGTGGAAGAGACGGAGGCGGAAATGGGTTTTCTGCCTCCCCCTCGATCTTCAGTGGAAATGTTGGAATGGCCTCCGACATTCTTCTGCCAAAGGTCAATTCCGCAATTTTCCGCCTCCGCCAAGTCGTTGGTGGAAGTGGGCAGAAGATGGAAGGTTGTCTTCGTCTTCAAACATCAAACTTTAAAAAACTGGAGTCCAAAGAAATGAGAATAGATTACAGAGATTGAGAGATGATTACAGTCACAAAGAGGAAGGGTGAATGGCAGCGACACCGCTGCAGAGGGGATGAAAGGAGAAGCTTCTAGAATACTACATCTAGGGTTTTTCAGGCTTGGAGTTGGAGGATGGAGATGAACGAAGGGAGATCTCAAATTCACAAAAGGGCGTAGGGTTTCTTCTAAAGAGTTAGCGATAAATTTATACATATCTCAAAGTCAGGTTGGGTCGGAAAGCAGAAATTTTTGCGTCCTCCCACGGCCGCCTCTTTGTTGGAATCCGAGCTGCTCGAGTCGGAAGTGGGTCGGGGCAGAAGGTCGAATTTGTTCCCATGCCTAATAGTAACTGTCAATGATAAATGGCAAAGCATAAATCTCGAAACAGTTTCACTATTGAAGGCCAAATCACATTGTTAAAAGTAATTATTTGAACAAATTCGAATAATTACTTTTAACAATAGAAAAAATGATACTAAATTCTTCAATTATCATGAGACATCATGATATGAACTTTTGTCTTTTATGCAAAATAAATTTGTAGTGTCCTATTAATGAGCAACATGTTGCTATAAGATCTGATAGAAAAGACAGAAAGGGTTAAGATCAAGTGCTAAAACACCCAAAAATCAGTCCAAAGCAACAGTAAGATAATTGTGTGGTTTTTCAGAAGGAAACTGATAAGAGTTCCTTGTAGAAGTCCAAGACCAAGTGGAAGTCCTAGTCCTTCTACAACACCTTTTCCTTCTTTCTTTTGTATTAGTCTTTTAGTTGAGTCCTACGATAATATTTTGTTTTATTTATTTTTTATTATTTTTTTCTATTCAAAGCGGGAGAGGGGAAAAGGGGTTCAACATTAAGTATGATTCAGTAAACACCAACCTAATTGATGTATTGTGGTCTTTGGGATCGAAAGGAGTTAATATTATCAATATATTTTTATTCATTGCTGTGGGGTTTCATCTAAAACTTACGAGAAAAAATGAGTGAGTGTTGGATTAATAGGTATGCGGCAGTTAAAAGTACATCTCCATAGAAATGAGTAGACATTTTTATCTTGGAAAGTAAAGCCAAGATACTTTAAGCAAATGTTGGTGTTCATAATCTATGACTCAAATCTTATTGTAGGGTAGAGACTCAATAATGCATTTATCAAAGGATTCCAAAAAGAAAAAACAAAATAAAACAAAACAAAGATGTCAAACTCAAAACCATTGTCAATTGGATTTTTATTTTTTTTTATTTTTTTTTTATTTTTATATAATGATAGTATGATTGATTTTAATCTTTGCTAAAACTGTAAAAGTGGGCGGGCCTCAAATTTATATGGCAGATTTAGATTGCGTTAGGAAATTGAATTTTTAAAGTTAAAATGAGATTTTTAGAAAGAAAAAAAAAAAATCTTTATTTTTACGTTTTTTTTTTTATCAAAAGTACATTTCGGTCATTTTTAGAATAAAAAGTGCATTTGGCATTGAGACAAAAAGTCCGATTTTAAACCAAATTGCAAAAAATGAATTGTTTGAGACTATAGTGTTAAAAAATTGCAATTTAAAAACGCAAATTTTTTGTGTTTTCAAATCCCAGGTAAAGAGGTGTTTTTTTAAAAAAAACATAGAATTTTGAGAAAAGTCTACATACCCCGCTCTAGGGCTGTAATGGAGCCGACTAGAGTCGAGTTTTAGGATTTAAAGACTACTCGTATACGAAGTTGTTTATTCGAGCTGAGCTATGAAATGCGTGTTCAAGTTCGGCTCGTTTAAAGTTCAGGCGAGCTCAAGCTCAAGCTTGAGTTCGTTGACAATGCTATTCGAGCCAAGCCAAGCTCAATTCGAAATCAAGCTAAGCTATTAATTTTTTTAATGTATGATTTAAGAAGAGTTAAAGCTTGAATTTTTATTTTATTTTTAAAAAAAAAAAACAAAATCTAATAAATTTTTTTAAAAAAAATTTCTACAGCTTTGTGTTTTATTTTTAT
The DNA here is from genome assembly GCF_901000735.1 of Corylus avellana. Lineage (NCBI taxonomy): Eukaryota > Viridiplantae > Streptophyta > Magnoliopsida > Fagales > Betulaceae > Corylus > Corylus avellana. The sequence continues at coordinate 9,352,693 of NC_081551.1, read as the reverse complement.
TTTTATTTTTTAAATAGTATTATTTTTTTAAATAAAAAATATTATTTTATTAATGATATTTTCATCATTGAAGTAAACATTGACAACTTTTGGTAGTTTGGACTCAATTGAAAGTTTGGGGGAGAGAGGACATTGTGAATTATGTGGTAGTTTGGGGGGGGAATATGGACTTTGCCCTAGAATTATAAGGCTAAACAACGATTTTAAAGACCAAACTGTAATTTTGCTAAATGCTTAACTGCGTTTTTAAAAATTATATTTTCAAATAGCACATTTTAAGATTGCTATTTTTAAATCGCACTTTTTTCAAATTGCAAACCGAAACAGATCTTAAAAAGTCAAAAGAAGCATTTTTGAGTTTTTTTTTTTTAATGAAATTTGCTAACTTTTTGTTGGGCACAACTTTTAAAGGACTAAAAGTTCATTTTTAACTCCCTAACACAACTCCAAACATTCTCTAAGTCAACTCACGTGGAAATAGCAAGTAAAGTCATCCGCAATAGTTAGAAAATAATGAACCCAAAGGGGAAGGAACGCCATAAGTAACCTAATTATCAACATGCTGAAATTTTGCTGTAATTCAAGTCGTGTTTGCTTGGCCAAATGTCAAACAAAAATAAAACAAGGTTCAGAAGTTGAAACAAATTTCAAAAAATTTCTTAGAAAGAAAAGAAAATTCTTTATCGAATAAATGTTATAAATGACAAATGCCAAAATTGGGAGACATATGTGGAGCGGTCATCGTTAGGGATATACATGTGAGCGGATATTCACTGTCTGTATTCACTATCTGCAACTATTCACTATTCATTATCTACTATATGCACATATAGATGTTGATGTGGCTAGCAAAAACTACTATCCACCATGACGGAGGCACCTGCCCTGCAAAAGTCTTGAAAAAAAATTTATGAGTATTAATTTTTTAAATTTTTTTATGCCCTTGATGGAATACGAGAGACCCACTTTCCTCCTTTTCTTTCAGCCTACCACGTGGACAATTAATTCTTGGCATTTTAACCACTTTAATTGGTTCAAATACTGCCAACTCTAAAAATAAAAAAGATAAAAAAAATAAAAAAATAAAAAAATAAAGAGGGAAAATTCACTTTACCCCTTGAAGTTTCAGGAGTTTTTCAATTTGAACCTCAAAGTTTAAAAATTGGCAACGTACCCCCCTAATGTTTCAAAAATTTTCAATTCAAACCTTCTGTTATTGATTTCAGTTAAATTGAAGAGAAATTAAAAAAACAAAGCCTGAGGGTAATTACGTAATTTCACAAATTTCGGTCCACGAAAATTAGTAATGGAAGGTTTAAATTGAAAATTTTTTAAAACATTAGGGAGGGTACATTGTCAATTTTTAAACTTTGGGGTTCAAATTGAAAAACTCCTGGAACTTTAGAGGGTAAAATAGATTTTTCCCAAAAAAAAAATCTCTTATGCCCAATGCACTTATACGGCCACGGCCACTCTATGTTATAGCTAAACTATTTTAAGAGGCCAATTAAGAATAATACAGTTTGATAAAGAGTAGAGTTATATCAATTAATTTTATCATCACATGAAAAATATTTTTTAAAAAAAGTGTAGAATATGTTCTCTAAACGTGGAGTAAAATAACTCAAAAATAATTACATATCATTGATAGATAATTAAATATTAAAAACAATTAATTGGGCATGCAATATTTTCTTCAAAGTGTTTGAAATAAATAAATCATTTGTGTTGGTTTTTGGTAAATCATAGTAAAATAGAATATTATTTTATATTAATTAAATATTAATCTTGCATCTTGCCCCTATAATAAGAAGATTCTAGCTCTGCTACTGAATCTATCCACATATGAGGATGTGGATAATAGTTTTGGAGTATTAACCACATCCACGTACTCTTTATATATAATTATATTTTACATGTTTTTTTTTATATATATTATATTTAATAAATTCACCAGAACGATGTCATTTTGGTGTTTAATAACAAATTGACATTGTTTTGGATTAGGCATAGGTGGTGTTTACATTGTTTGCAAAATTCAATATATTTTCAAAATATTAGGGCTTAAAAAAATTAAAACAAGCTCAAAACACTAAAAATTGTTTAAAATGCATCCTAATAGAGATCCAAAGAAGGTCAAAAAGACTAAAATAGACACAAAAATCTCATTAGGTAATATGCAGATAGGGGATAATAACAGCACGGATGCGGTTAATAAAGCATGATATCGATACGGATGCGAATATGTAAAAGAGATATCCGCATTTTGCGAATGTAGCTACGGATATTGCAAATAACCGCATCTGCATGTATACCTCTAATCTTCGTGTTGGTAAAGTAGTACAAGGCATCCCTTTTAAATTTTTTTATCTTCATTGAGCATGTCTTTGATGGACAACTTTCTCTCAAAATAAAAGAGAAAACTATAGTTACCACCCTTCAATTGTCACCAAATTTGCAATGACTTCCAAACTTTACAAAGTTGCAATTGACTTACAAACCATCTAACCCTTTCACTTAGCTCCTTGCCGTTGGGACTTTCTCTTAAAGCCAATGGAATATTGATAAAATGTCTATTATACCAGCTTGAAAATAAAATCATGTCCAAAGATTATTATAAAAAAATAAAATAAAATAAAAAACTTGCCCTAACCATGGAGAAGACTAATGACCAAGCTAGATCAAATATCTAATATTGTTATTCTATCCATTTTTCGACAGATTTTTGAAAAAATCTTAATGGACGGGACCGAGTGAAAAGGCTAGGCAGTTTCAAGAATCAACTACAACTTTTTAAAGTTTGAAAGGACATTACAAATTGAATAATAGTTTAAAGGTGTAACTATATATACTTTCCCCAAAATTAAAAGGCTCCAATCAACATGGTGCGTTTATCAAACATAGACCATTGAAGGATCCACTTTTAGCAAACATCAAACATGGACATATTTTGAAGAATTTAACTGTCTCTTCATTACCAACTCTTTGAAGCTTAATGATTTTTTATTTATTTATTTATTTATTTTTTATTCTGGGCTACCGGTTTGTTATTTGAAAGAAGATGAATATGATTTGCTGTCATCTGAATCATTCCATTTCATCAGATCAAATTAAGGGAGTCTTCTAGTCATCAAAAACAAGTCTTGAACAAAATGATTGAATAAATCAAATGGATAAAAAGGTTGAGAAAAAGGGACTCAAATTGTAATTCCAAATCATTCTTAGAAAGAAAAAGGTGAGGGAAAGCCATATCAAGTGCCCCCATGCTGCGTTCTATCACTTACCAACTACATCATTTTAGTCCAAATTGTAATCATCATGTTTTGTGACATATTAGATATTAAGTGATGACGAGCGTCTTCGGTAGAATAGGCAAATGATTCATAATAATTAAATTTTACTATTATCGGCTATTTTAACATTTTTTTCTTCTTTCTTATAATGTGAACATTAAATAGGCTATTTGGCCTATATTTGCACTACAATTTTTTTATTTTTTTTTATTTTTTATTTTCTATCTATTTCCCTTTCTTTCTTTCACTCCCTCCCCCCCCTATTCGGGCTATATTTGCACTACAAATTTTTTATTATTATTTTCTATTTATTTCCCTTTCTTTCTTTCACTCACGCTCTCTCTCCTCCCCCCCCCCTCTTTCTCTCCCACACAAAATAATATTTTAAGAAAATAAAGAGTAGAACAAAGAATCTATTTGATTGTGTTGAGTATATATGTGTGAATTTAAAATAATAAAGTCTCACATGGAAAATATGTAAGAAATATGAGTAGTTCATATAGCATTGTTGGGCTCAAACTCATAGGCTTAAGCTTTTGGGTTATGTGGTGTCTCAACATGCTATGTTATGGGCTTAGTAAAAGACTCCCAATTGTATTAATCTCCTTAACAAGTAGTATCAGAGTCGTTGGTGCAATGGTGATGTGCAGTATGGTAGAGTGGCATAGGCACGAACAAAAGGTTCCTAGAGTACGAACAAAAAAGTTGCAAGGTGTCAGCATGGATGAGCATGCTTGGAGTGAAGGGAAAAAGGTTCATGGCTGTGAGCATGAACAATGATTCATGGAGAAGGAGCAAAAAGATTCATGGCATAGGCGCAACTAGAGTCCATGGAGTAGGGAAAAAGGTGCATAGTGCCACATAACCCATAAGTGATCTTGGAAAGGGCCCAAAAGATTGATAAAAAGGTTTCCATTTGAGGGGGATTGAAGCAATGTGGTGATAGACTCACAAATAAATGAAAGATTGTTGAATATATATGTGTGTGAATCGGATTAGGCTTAGGTGCGGTAGTCCAAACTACCGCACCCTGCGGCAGCCCAAAACGCGGTCGTTTTGGGTACTAAACTTTCATGTTTTGGGCTACAAAAGTGAAATAAAAAGAAAAATAAGAAAAGTAATAATATAAAATTCATTAAATATTAAACTATTCAATAATTAAAAAATAAAAATATTGAAAAACTAAAACTATTAAAAAAATAAAAGAAAATGAAAAATTAAAGGGGTGGCTGGAGCCACTCCTATGCCAAAATGGGGTGGCCTGGTCAATGGGGTGGCTCCCATGGACGAATTGGGGGTGGATCGTCCACCCCCATGGCCCCCAAAAGGCCAAAAGAAAAAAGAAAAAAAAACGGCCATTGATGACCGCCTCTTAAGCTTGTCGGATCCTTACCAATAAACACAGAACCAGTCCTCCAAAATCTCCTCCAGGTAAGTCTCTTCAAATTTCCTTCACAAAGCCACACACTCCGAAAACCTATAATCTTCAAAGCTCAAAAACCCCAATCTAAATTGCTAAAACCTTCCCATCCCATTGGTTTTGCAGTGACCCAAACCACACCCACTAAATCAAACTCTTTACTAATATAACCCATCAAAATTGTTGCTTTCTTTGATATAACTATGTGGGTCTCTGCAAAACCTTCAATTTCTAACATTTCTTTGCTTTCTATTCATTCACACCAAAACCCATTTCTCAGTTTGCCCCATATCTCACTCCCACATAGTCATTCTCAATCTTCTTAAAAGACCCAAGTTTATTGTGGTATCCATGATCTATGAGAGCGGATTGATACTATAAAAAATATCCAAAAAATCACAGAAGCCATGAAGCTCGTCGCGGCTGCAAGGATCCGACGAGCTCAAGAGGCGGTCATCAATGACCATTTTTTTTTCCTTTTTCTTTTATTTGTTTTAATAGTTTTAGTTTTTTAATATTTTTATTTTTTAATTATTGAATAGTTTAATATTTAATGAATTTTATATTATTACTTTTATTATTTTATTATTTTTCTTTTTATTTCACTTTTGTAGCCCAAAACATGGTCGTTTTATGCCTAAAATGACCACATTTTGGGCTGCCTCAGGGTGCAGTAGTTTTGAACTACTGCACCTAAGCCTAATCTGTGTGAATCTAAAAGGATAAAGTCTTTCTATATTGAAAATATGTAAGAAATATGAGTGGTTAATATAGTATTGTTAGATCCAAACTTATAGGCATAAGCTTTTGAATTGTGTAATATCTCAACATACTATATCATGGGCTCACTAAAAAAGATTCACTAAGTATGAATCTCCTTAATATAGTCTATAAAAAATAAAAAAAAATATAAAAAAAATAGTTAAAGTATAAATTTACACATTCTTAATAGCTGTTTTGATTAGCTCTGACTCTGATCGAGATACTTACATAAGCATCGTTATTGGGTATCGGGTTTGCTTTATTTAAAGACAAACATACCTTTCAGGGCACAATGGACGAAAATGACTAGGAATCAAATGGGATTCATGCCCTCAAAACAAGATACCCCAAGGATGATAGGGTATTGGGTTTGCTTTATTTATTTGGTAAAGTAAAAATTATACTTTTTCGATAATTATTTTTTAAAATGCTTACATAAGCATGGTTATTGGGTTTGCTTTATTTAAAGATAAAGGATAAGACAAACATATGACCATGCCCTCAAAACAAGGCTATGACGAGGATGTCCCGTGTCGGTGTTGTCCACCTGCCCTTCTCTCTAGAAATCCCACTAGAGGTAATAAGGTTTTTACTCCTTTTTATCAATGACTGAATTTATTACGTTATATTAGCTTAAGTTTGTTAATTTCGGTTATTTTATTTTATTTTTATTTATTTAAAAAAGACAAGCGGTAAATATTAGCTATAACTATCTTATTTGGGTGTAATCATAATAGCATCTATTTGTCAAGAACTATACACAAACGATTTAGACAATGAGAATCGTAGATATAGTCCTTACTCAGTTCAATCTCATTAAAATATTAATAGGGACCAAAGCGACTTATACAAATAAATTAAGAATTTTTATTTGGGAGAGTCTAAATCTCACTCTAGCCAGCTTAAAATTTTCTTAAAATCACTGTATCACCAACATTATGATTGTTGAATCCTGATTAGAACTCCAACAAACCTGATGTATTAAACAGTTAATTTGGGTGGAATAAGGACAAGCTAATATTGTCTTTTAGCAAAAGCATATATTAGGATAATCAATTAATATAAAGCATCAACCTTTAATGCCATTTAGCCGCCATAAAAAATAAAAAAATAAAATAAAAAAATCAGCAAAGGGACATGTCACGGTCATGATTTTCTGTACTTATGTCACGACATAATTTCCCTCCGGCACATTCCATTATCATGATGTTACCCTGACATGACATGAATTAGTTATACTATAGTTTTTTTTATCTTTTCTTTTTTGTGTCACGTATTGTTTTATGGTCTAAAAGTATAATTTGCAATTGAAGTGAACAAAATGGTGCTATGTTATGTCATGGCTGTCGTCCGACCACCTGTTATGGCGTAATTACTACTTTTTTTATCTTTTGCTTTTTCTTCTTCTTTTCCTTTATCTTGTGGATCGCATTGACCCCAACAGTCATTCTCATCCCATGCATTATTGCTTACCATTCTCCCAAGAAAAAAACACTAACTAAATTTCCTTCTCCCACATATAAATATCATCAGCTAATCATGACATGCACACATGCACATAAGAAAATATTGGATTTGGACGATTTTTTTTTTTTTTTTTTTTTTTTTAAAATCACTACTTATCTTACTCATTTAATCAATAGTTTAACATTTTTTTTTCACGTGTTTTTGATTTTGATATCATGTTAAATAATTAATTATCCCAAAAATTTAAGCTGATAAGAAGATATAAATTTAATCATTTAATCAATACTTTAACATTTTTATTCACGTGTCATGTGCAACACCTATTTTCTGCTCAAGTAATTCTACAAATTCTTCTTGTTTCCCTACAAGAATGATGTGGCTCTTAAAATTACCATTAGGCTTGTGATTGATCATTATTGAATTTTGATCAAATTGTGATTTTAAAAGCAAATCATTTTTGGAGGGATATAAAAGTGACACAAGAGGGACTTTTAGAATTACTTTTTTTGCTCTAATATTATGTTAAATCATCATTAATCCTAAAAGTTTAAGTTGATAGAAAGATGTAAATTTAATCATTTAATCAATACTTTAACATTTTTTTAACAAAAAAAAAAACAAAAAACAAAAAAACAAAACAAAACAAAACAAAACAAAATCTAACTACTAATTTCTTCATTTGGAAGAATGATTTTGATCCTTATCCCCCTTATACTCCTTTTCTTTCTATTCTTATCCCATCATACTACATGCATGGCAAACACTCTATATATAATAGATGACCAAAAGTTTGAAATCTCATTAGCGGTGACAAATTTTCTTTGACTTGTTTGTTTGTGTTTAGAATCATGTATAGGATGGGAGATGGCCCTAGTACTACTGTCAAACTTCCTCCTGGTTTTCGATTCTGCCCAACAGAAGAAGAACTTGTCCTTCACTTTCTCTTTCCCAAGGCATCACTCTTGCCATGCCATCCAGACATAATTCCTGATCTTGATCTTTGTATCCATGATCCTTGGGAATTACAAGGCATGTTTCTTTTATGTTTATTTCATGTTCATATTTTGTTTTTTGAAGTTTTTTTGGCATATAATTCATGTATGATGACTTGTTTATAGGCAAGGCATTGTCAAGTGAAAGTATATACTACTTCTTCAACAAGGTGACAGAAAATCGAGCCACAAAAAGTGGGTATTGGAAGGAATTGCACATCGACAAGCCTGTCTTCACAAGTGCTGGAAACAAAGTGGGAATCAAGAAATATCTTCTTTTCTTCATTGGTGATGCTCCAGCTGGTTTTGAAACTGCTTGGATGATGCAGGAATATCACCTTTGCAACTATGGGGTGAGCGCTACTTTTTCCTTTTTTTTAATGACGGGAAACGGGAATCCCTCCAATACAAAGTCACTATGTGGACCGACCCTTGTCGGACAAACTCCAGACTCGTGCAAGTAGATTTTGCACTTAAGGGGATTCGAACGTCCTCACTATTTTTCATATGATATATATGGTTTTTGAGTTTAGTTTTAGAGTATAAGATGGCATTCTAATTAACCTTATTTTGGTCTCTGTTTGGATAGGCGTGTAGTGAAGTGGTTGTATGCCGAGTTCATGAGAGGAAGGGCAATCTTGAAGAATGCTTCTGCTACAGTGATGATGAAGATAATGGAACAGAGCTTTCAAGCCCAGATGAAATGTTTCTGTCAATTATGGATGATCTTGATGAGATAAGTTTTGCCCAACTAGTATAGGATTAAGTGTTAGATTAACTAGTTACTACATGTATACGAAATGCAAATCTTAGTTAAAGAATAAATTTGATATTTTAACTAGTTTTTTTTTTTTTTTTCTCTGTACTTATTTTTCTAGTTTCAATTATGGTGGATGATCTTGTTGGTGCAAAATTTCTTATTTTGAAACCTAACAATTAATGATTTACAGAGAAACAAAACCTAGTAATGGTTAACAAAAATACTATATTATGAGACAGAAAATTGAAAGCCTTTTAGAGTGAGAGAGAGAGACAGAGAGAGATAATAGTTAACTAACATATGGTTCATTCTGGAGTGGATAAGTTATAGATAAATTGGTACATTTTTAAGTAGCCATGGTGACTATCCTATCATTAATTATCAGATATTTAATTTCAAAATTAATTATGTTAATTGTTATGAATAGACATTAATTTAAGAGAATACTTGGTATCAATATTTTTTCCACCTCATTTTAAAGATCAACCATTAAATTTGTCGATTTATGTGGACCCCACACAAATTAATGGTGAACCTTACAAATTTAATAATTGATCTATTAAATTTGTAACAGAAATATGGACAAATTATTCACACCAAACATTTCTCTTAATTTAAGTTATGACTAGTTGATTGTACCGGTCAAATTGCTAACAATCATGAATAGTAGATCGCACTAAAAGCATCTTATGATCAAGATCATATTAGTAGATCCTATAATCAGTCATCAAAAAATTAATGCTCCTAAGTACTATTTTGCTCCTTGCAAGGGGCAGGTACTTGTTTATCTTATGTATGTTTTTTTATAATAAGATTTTAGATTAGATGCATGAATTATCTAAAATCTTATTATAAAAAAAACATGCATAGGATAAACGGGTACATGCTAGGTACCTGTTTTGCCAGCCCTTGCTCAATACTATGTGCGCTATCAAAGCACCCCGAAGTACTCTACATCTATTCAAATGCGTGCAAATAAGGTATTTGGACCATGTATCGAGTGTTGCTTTTGAAGCAAGGATTTGGTTTACGTGTTATAGAAAAACTACAACATTTTATCCAAATTGAATTTCAAGTTTTTCATGAGAAAGAAATAGAAAAAAAAATAAAAAAAAATTGAACCATTGAAAAACCTACAATACATATATTGTAGTTCTTCTACAACACCTAAGCGTAATCCTCGAAGCAATAGCTACAATTTCGAGCTACAAAAAAAAAAAAAAAAGAATAATAATAATAATAATAATAAATCACATTTAATGACGTTCGAAATAGTGAGAGTTTTTTTTTTTTTTTTTTTGAAGTGCCACTATTTGGCGTCCTTTTATTGTTCAAGCAACACCATTTTAAAAGTAGTTACTGTCCAACCAACACTATTCATGCATGAATAGTATCGTTTGACCAGTGTTTACTATTCAAGCGTCATTGGCCGAGCGCTTGCCCCTAGGGGACGAGCACTCGCCCAAAGGCGTTCCATGGAATGTCATCTCAGCTCGACGCTCTGCCGCCCTTGTTTTTGGGTCTTACATTCGTTTTAGTTGGACTTATTACTAATAATAGGTTTTCCACAAATTTTAAGAACCCGGATCACTTGGAGGAGTACTCGGAGGGTTTATTCGACCCTTGTGAATTCTAACTCACATAATGCTCATCATTTATTTTCCCGCAGTGCACAACTATTTTGTGTACCAAAACATGCATATTTACAACTCTCACGATAGACACTTTGTTGCACCATGAACTCTATCATTTGTGAAAATGTGTTACTTAACAAGATAATGACATTGAGATTTGTAAAAGAATGCAAGTAAAATACGAACAAGACTAATAGCATCGTACAACATGGTACACCAATACGTGCGGGGATAACGGCCATGGGTTTACTATACATGTTAACTTTATAGTCAAATGTGTGTGTTGTTATATGGGCCTTAGATCGAATGGTTATTTGTGACCGGACAACAATTGCCTAATGGTTGGTCACTACAGGATGTATATCATTAGTAGCGTGGGTCACCCAAGGTCAAACTCGGACGGGCTGCTAGTATTATGGACTATAGCGTGCAATGGTTGGGGTATCGGCAGTGTATTATAGGTCCCTCGAGACAGTTCCAACCTTGCTAAAAATGGATAATATCTCGGGTAGACCATACTTGTAACGCCTTTAAAATTAATTAACTAGTAATTAACTCTATGGTTCGTCTCCCAGCCTTATTCCACTCCAAATAAGACTTAGGGATCTCTACTCCACGAAAGAGAGGATACTAAGCAGTGAAAAATATAAGGTTCTATAAACATTAATCATAACAACCAGAACATCTACCAAAGATCATCAAGTAGCTAAAATCACACAATACAAGTCATCATCTTTACAAGGGATTCATGATATACCTTAATATGCAGACATACATAAAAGCTCTAATTCTACAACACAACTCATAAGTACTATATACTATGAGTACCCGCCTAAGCTTGCAATAAGTTCTCAAGCATCTCCCAGGTCGAATCCTCCACAATAGCCGGAAGCTTCATAGTATCCATCTTCTTCTAAACTATCTATAACCGCATAGTTGTACATATAGAGAAAAAAAGAAAAATAACACAAGGGTAAGTCCGACGACTTAGTGAGTACAAATGCACATGACGTACCCGTCATTAAATAGTGAACTCAGTTGTTTATAAAGCACATGCAATATTATGACAGTTTATCATAGATGTGATATATATATATATATATATATATATATATATATATATATATATATATATATATATATATATATATAAGTAACGATGATAGTTCAACAGTATGTTCAACCCGAGATATTACTCATTCTCAGCAAGGTTAGTGCTATCCTGAGGGACCTATAATACAACATCGGTGCCCCGGATATTGTACGCTACCGTACATAACATTAGTGGCACGATCGAGTCCGACCTTGGGTGGCCCACACCACTAATGATGTTCATCCTATAGTGACTATCCATTAGGGAATGGCTGCGGCATGGTCACGAAACCATTGGATCCAAAGCCCCCCCCACACACACATTTGACCATAAAGTTAACCTGTATAGTAAGCCTATGGCCGTTATCTCGCATGTACTGGTGTACCATGTCATATGATGCAATTAGTCTTATCAGTCTTTTGCATGCATAGTTTTACAAGCCTCATTGTTATCTTATTAATAAACACATGTTTTCACAAAAGAGAGTTCACACTAGTTCCAAAATGTATTTCATGAGAGTTGCAAAATATGCATGTTTTATATATATAAAATAGACGTGCAATGCAGGAAAAGTAACAATAAGCATCCATGTGAGTTTGTACTCACCTGGGTCGTAAGGCTCCTCCATGAAATTCTCTTGAGGCTCTATAACCTCGAATACTAAGAAAAGACCTATCATTAGTTCTAAATCCAACTAAAACTAACTTAGAACATGAAAACAGAGGCTATCGGACGATTGGCCAAAGTGGCGTTCCCTAGAACGCTTCTGACCATATGTCCGGGCTCGTGGCCATATGTCCACCCAGAAGGCTCGTACGTCCGGTCTCGTGGTTGTACGTTTGCTTAGAGAGTTTCAAATAGAACCTCATTTGGTTCAACCGTATCCTCCCAAACTGGTTCTAAAGATACCAAAAAGATTTCTAAGACCTCCTATCTCAAAACAACGTCTCCATGCAATACAAAACATGCTAAATCAAGATAAACTACTAAATTGCCAAGATTAAAGCATAACCTAGCAAGAAACTCGAAACCAATAACTGAGCTAGCAATTAAACAACATAATAGCTAAGAAACGAGCTAAGCTTAAGGATATTACCTCCTTGAAGCGAAACTTCAAGAACCTCCTCTCTTCTCCACAAAACACACAAAATCTCACAAAACACACTCTCACAATCGCCATTGCTTGGGCCATCTTCAAGTAGAAGTGCTTCCAAGGTTGTGCAGGAGGCGAAGGCATGAGAATTCATGGACTTGGTCCAGGGAAGGATGTTGGTAATTGAGTACGCCGCAAGGTTTCTTCAGCTGTCAAGGTTTGGCATGTACCTCATCCCGTATGAGGAGAAGAAGGTGAAGAAGTTTGAGCGGGGTCTAAACACCTGTATTCGGACCATGATGACCTGCTTCAACATCAGCAATTTCTCCCACTTTGTTGACCGGGCTTCGATCTATAAGCAGAATGCGGTGGAGTTCGTGGACCAGAGAGGAAGACTTAATAACCTAGTACTTCATCTAGAGGAGTTGGGCCAGTTAAGAGGATGGCAGTGGGAAGTTATCCACCTAAAGGCCACAAGCACATGCCCCGAATACCTCTCAGGCCCAGCAGCAGAAGGGTCAGACGCCGGAGTTGTGCCGGAAGTGCAACAGGGTTCACTCGGGACTCTGTAGGATGGGTGTGGGGACTTATTATCGGTGCGACCAGTTTTTCCATTTCAGCAAGGACTGCATGGACAAGGCCGTTCCTTAGTCAGGGAATACTCAAAGGCCTTTGACTCCAGCACGAGTCTACTCGCTTATTCCGAGAGAGATGGAAGGGGAAACGGAAGTGGTGAGAGGTGTTGTCCCTATGCTTGGATTTGAGGCTTCAATTTTGTTTGATTCAGGGGCTACCCACTCTTTCGTATCTATAATATTTGTAAGACTGTCTAGACTTCTAGTACCAACTTTGGAATTCAATCTTACTGTAACTACCCATGTAGGCAAAACTGTAGTTTGTAAGTGATAAGCACCGAATGTTGCACATTCAAGCCACTTAACTCGCATATGATAATTCCTTAACATTTTTATTTGTTTGATTTTGTGTTATTTTAGTGTTTTCAGGTTCTTAGGGAGAATACAAGAAAAACCATTGATTTTGCGCTTAAAGCACACTTTGAGAAGACCTAGCACATGTCTCAGTATTTTGACCATAACTTTCCGCTTGGGTATTTGATTGAGGTGAAACTAGTAGCAGTGGAAAGCTAACTCAAAATGCTACAAATCATAGTGAAACACAAATTTCCTAATTCGGACGTTTTTGATGCCAAATTGCCTCGCAAGATCAGAGCATAAAACAGCCATGTCACAAGTGGGATCGAACGCACCATAAGTGGGATCGAGCATACTCGGGCTCCCAGGTTGTAGAAAGTGCCCAAATCTACCCTGGAGAAGGTTTTTAGTCTCCCACTTGGACTGGGAGACTGACTTATAGTTTTTTTTAGGGTTTCTAGGGTTGTTAGGGTCTCCTACTCCTTATAAATAGGCCTCTAACCATTGAAGAAAGACACGCTACTGCCTAGTGCAAAAATTCAGCAAATAGTTATTGGAGGCTTAGCAGAGTCATGAGCGGCTAAAACTTTTCATGGAGTATTGATGTAACCGTATCCAAGCACGATGGTTTGATTGTATCTTAATTTATAGATTTTCAGTTTATGCATGTTGGTTGTATAATTATGAGGATTGCTACAATTTGATATTGTTCTTAATGTTTAAATGCAATTGTTCTTAAATTCTAAAATCAATGCTGGTGAAATTCATAGCTTGTCTTAGAAAGTCTTTTACTTTTATTAAACTCAAATTATTCTTATTTTTTGTGATTATGGAGATGATGGTTATACAACGATTTTAATTGACATATGATAAAGAGGATTAGATAGGCCATACTTAGAAAAGACGGATCGTACTACACCCTAGTTTAGTGTAATTTAGGTAGACGGTCTTTGCCAACCAAAGATGAGTTGTACTATTCCATCGATTGTCTGAATCTTATTAAAGAATTAGATAATCCATACCTAGGAAAGACAGGTCGTACCGCATTTTAGTGGTTAGGTGGACGGTCCATACCAATCGAATATGGATTATACTTATTCTTTAATAAGGTATTTTCTTCTTGTTTATTTATAACATGCATAGAATGAATTTCTTGATTAAATATGATTAACCATTGATGTGTGGATAGCAGTGAAGTCAATACCTTACACTCTCTTTGTTATATTTCAATTTTCTTTTATTTTTATGCACTTTAGTTATAAAACAAATCACAAATCTTTTCTTAAGTTACTTTTGATATTGATAAACTTGATAACAATTCCTTGTAGTCCTTGAGGTTTGACACCCTCAATATAGCCTTATCATACAGGGATTCGTATTATTGCGAGTGATATTTTATCATTGCTTTAAAAAGACCACATTAGTAAGCGTGCAGTTTGTGGATGCCCTGTAAGCATATGTGGAATAATACTTTCCACAAACTTAGTTATTCTCCCTATGAATAGTTACGATGTTATTCTCAGGATGGATTGGCTAACGAAGCATTCTACGGTTATTGACTGCGCTCGGAAGGAGGTTGCGCTTAGGTTGTGGAGAGAAGGAGAAGTCATGTTTGATGGATTGCGAGTGAGGTCTTTACCTCCCACTATTTTGGCCATTCGGGCCAGGAAGCTTATTCTTGGAGGAGGACAGGCGTTCTTGGCATTTGTCATCGCCCCGGCGAAGGAGAAAGAGAAGAACTTGCAAGACATCCTTGTGGTGCTGGACTTTCCAAATGTCTTCTCAATGGACTATGCTGGATTGCCACCCCAAAGAGAAGTGGAGTTTGGAATCGTGTGCATGCCAGGCACCAATCCTATATCAAACCATATAGGATGGCACCGTCGGAGTTGAAGGAGCTGAAGGAATAACTTCAGGAGCTATTGGATAAGGAGTTTATCTGCCTTAGCTCATCAGTGTGGGGAACACTAGTGTTATTTGTGAAGAAGAAGGACGAGTAGATAAGGATGTGCATCGACTATCGTGAGTTGAACAAGGTCACAATTAAGAAAAAGTATCCTTTGCCAAGGATTGATGACCTATTGGATCAGCTGCAAGGAGCGCATGTGTTGTCTAAGATTGACTTGCGCTCAGGCTATCACAAGTTGAGGGTGAATGTAATGCCCCAAAAACTAGCCTTGACTAGCCTGGCAGAGTTACTGGCAATTACCTCAATTTAACAGACTAGTGGCTAAATGGGGAATTGCCTCTCTAAGCAACATCAGAGTTAATGCGGTGAAATAAATTTGAGAAATTTATAAATCATTACAACAACAAGTATAATCTTCAAATTAAAGACATGGAGCAACTAACAGTAATATAAAGTAAACCTGATAACAACATGAAGATCTTAAAGCAAATTTTGTAGTGGCAACCGTACCACTCTTGGGTTCTAGAAACAGGCTTCTTAGTAATAACCGCGTAAGTCTAACGACTTAGTAAGTAAACCTCGCGATGGAGTATGACATGAGTCCATTATTATTAAGCATAAATAAACGTGCAGTTTTGGTAAACATTGAAAAGAGGTGTTGTCAACATTAATACGCCATAAAAGTATTGTTTGATTAATAAAATGGTGGTGTACTCCTAGAGGCAATCACCTAAGTATTTTAATGCAGAAAACTAATGCTTTATAGGTCATAACTATCATATATGGTCTACCTAAGATATTACTCCTTCTCAACAGGGTTAGCGTTGTCCCGAGGGACCTGTAATACAATGTCAGTGCCCTAAACATTGTACACTACTGTCCATAACACTAGCAGCCCAACCGAGTCTGACCTCGGGTAGCCCACGCTACTAATAATATACGTCTGGTACTAACCAATGATAAATGGTAAAATATACATATTTTAGCCCATTAATTTACATTTGTTAAGTTCTTAGCCTTGTTCTTTTGTGATGTTTTGCTTCATATTTGTGTTTTCTGTCTTTTTATAGGGTTTTGAAGAAAAATAAGTATTTTCGGCAAGTTCCACACTTCAAAGACAATTTTGGAAAGTTGGAATGCATGGGACCTGAGATCAAGCGCAAGTCACCTAGGATTGAGCGCACACGGCAAGAATTGAGCGCAGGCTTGCGCTCGAGCACACCGCACCTAGGATCGAGCGTACTTGTGCGTTGGAGAAAAATTAGAAATTTGGTTTTCAAAGTCCTACTTGTACTAGGAAATAAACCTCCAATTTTATTAGGTTTTCTAGGGCTTCTATGTTTTCCTAAGCCTATAATAGACCTCTAAGCATTTAGGAAAAAGTGTAGAGAACCAGACACAAGCTCTATAAAAGAACTGAAGGCTAGATCAAGAGCAGTTTGGGTTTTTCTTCTCTTCCCCTTTTATTTTATTTTTTATGTAGTTAGTATTTTAAATAGGGCTAGATTGAAGCCCTAATCATGTCTCTTTAAGGCTGCAATATTGGTGTATTTGCTACAATTATCTTTTGGGTGTTTAATTTGATTACTTCCTATTTACTTGAATTCTTCATATGAATGTGTTTGATCATATGCATGTGCTTGGATTTATGTTATTTAAGTCAATTTGGATGGCCAAGTCCTAGGCTTAATAAAGTAACAAAAGAACCCCATCACAGGTTCTTGGGCTAATCAACATCCCAACCGGGAGTAGATACCATGCCCTATGCCTTGTGTGATTGTCAATTTCCATGGATTTATACTTCCTTAAAGAACAACTTAGTAGATACCATGCTAAATCCTTTGGAGAAGAAAAGAACAAGAGTAGATTCCATGCCTAGTTCATTGTTTAGGAAAATCAATAGCCTAAGGAGTACATACCATACCCTTAGGTTGACAAACATTGGATATCTGAAGATAATTGGAATATTGGCATATTGTTAGTCTTATTTGAATATGGTTAATGGTGGATTTGAAAACCCCAATCTGTTGAGTGCCAAAATATTCATATTTTAGACATTAAACCTATATGTGTTAATTCCTTAGTGTTGTTAGTTTATGTCATTTTATTCATTTTTTGTATTTTCTGTGTCTTTGTAGGCCTTTGGAAGAAAAGGAAGAAAACTTGGAAGTATTGAGATTAAAGAGCAAATTTGGGAAAAGTTGGAGGCTATGGCAGTGTGATAGATCGCAGGGGACCTGCATTTGAGCGCACTACAAGCGGAATGACCAGATGAGTGCAGGGCGTGCGCTCGACTAGTCATTTCGCTTGTTGTGCGCACACAAGGAGACTCAATTGCAAACATGTGATCGAGCACACATGGGCTGTGATCGATCGCACCCGTGCGCTGGAGAACAATGAATTGCGGCTAGAATGCCCTTTCCTTCATATTTGGGTATTCCATGTACCACTTGTAAAAGAACAAAACCTTATGAATTTTCTAGGTTTACTAGTGTAACAAGGACTTCTAAAGGCCTATAAATAGACCTCTTAGCTTCTAGGAAAAAGTGTAGAGAAAGAGGCACAAGCGCTGGAAAGGAATTGAAGGCTAGATCAAGAGGAGTTTGGGTTCCTTTTCTCTTCCACCTTTTATTTTTGTTATGTAGTTTATATTTTCATTGTGGCTAGATTGAAGCCCTAATCATGTCTTTTTAGGATTTCAATATTGGCACCTTTGCTACAATTATATTTTGGTGTATTTAACTTGATTAATTCCTATTATCCTGATTTCCTTATATGTGTTTACCTGATCAACATATGCATGTGGTATGGACTAGTTAATGAAATCAATTTGGATGACCGAGTCCTGTGTTGAATAAGAGTAACAAAAGAATCTCACATCAAGTTCTTGGGTTAATCAACATGGAGAACTGGGAGTATACACTCATGCCCTAAGCCTCATGTGTTTGTCGATTTCCACAGATTTATACTTTTTTAAAGAACAACTTAGTATACACCCATGCTAAATCCTTTAAAAAAGAAAAGAATTGGAGTATACACTCATGCCTAATTTGTTGCTTAGGAAAATCTATAGCTTAAGGAGTATACACCCATGCCCTTAGGTTGGCAAACATTAAATATACCGGTATGATTGGCGCATTGTCATATTGTTATCTTAATTAGTCTGATTAGTAGTGGATATCAAAACCCTAATCCTTTTTAGTTTTAGTTTATCTTTTATTTTATTTCTTTATTTTAATTCAATTGTGACAATTGAATTTTATATGTTAATTAAATAGGAAATCACTTCTAAACATAATTTAGCAATCCTCGTGGGAATGATCTCGTATTTGCCTACTATACTATCGTTTGATCGTGTGCACTTACGAGTAAAACGTACCAAGTATTTGCCTATTAATTTAGGTAGGTATTTGGCACAACATAATCCTTTTTAGTTTTAGTATTTCTTTTATGTTATTTCTTTATTTTAATTCAATCTATGACAATTGAGTTAATTCTGTTAATTAAATAGGAAATTATATTCTAAGCATAATTTACCAATCCTTGTGAGAATGATCTCGTAGTTGCCTGCTATACTATCGTTTTGATCTTGTGCACTTGCGAGTAAAACGTACCGAATATTTGCCTATTAATTTAGGTAGGTATTTGTCACAACAACCAACCACTAGGCAATGGCTGCGCCAGTGACAAAACAACCATTGGATCCAAGGCCTATATAACAACACACATATTTGACCATAAAATCAATTCTATTTAGTAAGCACATGGCCATTATACTGCACGTACCAGTGTATCATGTCATACGATGCATCTTACCAACTAGTTATTAAAGCAGTTACCAAGTTATTAGAAAAATGTAGACATGTTCATATCATACTCGTGGTCAGTCAACTGGCATATCCCATGTTTTTAAGGAAAGTGTTCGTAAGTGTTTACTTACCTCGTTCGCTCGCTCAAGTACTCTAACTTCACTAATCCTTACTATAACGAAACACAACTCATTGTTATAAGCAGTACTAGAGAACTCTACGAGATCCCATCTAATGAAAAAGGCTGCTAAAACCTTGAACCACACAATTGGGGTTGAGGGGACAGGTGGCCTGCTCTTTGGGCAAACGTTTAGCCAGAGGGTAAGGCTCGACCAGAAACCCCCAAAAATGCGTTCTAGGCTTCTATTTGAGGCTGTGGTTTGGTATTTTCCTTCCTTGGCTCAAAATAAACACATATACCACGAGAAAACACAACACACAGAATCAAAGAGGTGTTTAAAAGCCTTTTGAAAACATTTCTTGATCTTTTTAAGAAAAAGGCATATCCAGGTGCAAAAAATCTTATCATGCAACTTTTAAAGAGAAAAAGGGTGGTTGAAAGCTTTTCAAAATCGTTGTTGGTTTTGCAAGAAAATGGGTACAAGAACTTGTTATGGCATCTTTAAAGCCTGTAACACTAAGAGAGTAGTAACAATAATTAGAAAAGCATAAAAGGATTAAGAAGTCACCTTAGAAGATTGCTAGAGCTCCAAACCTCCTCCTTCTCCAAGAACATTCACGAACCTCACAAACTTTCAAAAATCAATCAAGTAGGGTTTCTCTAGGGCAATAGGGGCTGAAATGAGGGTTGAGGGTCGTATGGGGGTGGGTTTATATGGGGAAAAAGCTAAGGGCGCTACAGGACAAAATTTAAAAAGGTGCGAGCGCTCGTGTACTGTTAACAACGGGTTAAAAATGCTTTTTAGGTGTACGATTGGGTATTGTCCAATAGTCTGAAAATTGGTCAACAGGTGTTCGCATACTATTGTAGCGAGCGCTCGTGTATTGTTCACAAAAGGAAAAAATGCTCAGATGTACAATTGGGTATTGCACAAGGGGATTGCACTGTTCATGCGAGCGCTCGTGTGGTCCCTAGGCAAGCGCTCGCACCTGGGACAAGAGTGAGTGCTTATGTGGTGTAACAACCCCAATGGGCAAATCAATTAACTAGTAATTAACCCTATGGTTCATCTCAGTCTTATCCCTCGCAGGACAAGACTCAGGGATTTCATCCTTTCTTGTCGAAACGAGAAAATCTTAGCAGAAGACTTTTGAAAACTATAGGAAATAGAGAGTAGTAAATTTAAGATCCACACATGTACCAGAGTAAATATAAATCCTCATAATATAAAGATCAACAGATTAAATCCTAGATCTAAGCTTAAGTAGGGCTAACGAGATCAAAATCTCGATCATATCATCACTGGCAGTTCCTCCATCAACAGATTAAATCCTAGATCTAAGCTTAAGTAGGGCTAACGAGATCAAAATCTCGATCATATCATCACTGGCAGTTCCTCCATCCTTCCATATAGACTTCAACCAAACCAGGTCTATGTCCTAAAAAATGACCTGAATCAAGTCCAGAGCTATAACCCAAGTCGGCTCTGACGGCATCCTCTTCTAGGGTAGCTAAACCGCGCAGATATTCGTAATGATAGGGAAAAACATAAATAAAGAGAGGGTAAGTCTAAGACTTAGTGAATATTAATGCAAATAATGCCCATGCCAGTTTAGTAATGAACTCCATTTTCATAAGGCAAGAAACAATTCCATATGACAGTTTTTATCAAGAATGTGGTATAGATATATGATATATGCATATGATATAGAGTGACAGTCATAGTTCAACAGTGTGGTCTACCCGAGATATTACCCATTCCCAGCAGGGTTGGTACTGTCCCGAGGGACCTGTAATATAATGCCAGTGCCCCAGCCATTGTACGCTACCGTACATAACACTAGCGGCACGACCGAGTCCGACCTTGGGTGGCCTACACCGCTAATGATGTCCATCCTGTAGTAACCTAGCCATTTGGGAATGGCTGCACCAGATCACAAAACCATTGGATCCAAAGCCCACATAATACTCATACATTTGACCATAAAGCTAACATGTATAGTAAGTCCATGGCTATTATACAACACGTACCGGTGCACCATGTCATACGATGCAAATTATCTTGTCTGTATTTTACAAGCATGCTTTTACAAGTCTCACTTTCTTAACATATTCAGCACAACGTTTTTCTCAAAATGCTAGAGTTCATGTGCCACAAGTATAAATGTGAGAGTTACAAATATGCATGTTTTCGGTACATAAAATAGTCGTGCAGTGCATGGAAAATAACAATGAGCATTATGTGAGTTAAAACACACCTAGGTCGTATAATGTCTCAAAGTATTCCAAATGATTTGGGTTCTCGAAATCTGTGGAAATCCTTATATTAGTCCTATTTCTATCAAAACAACTCTAAAAGAAGAAAATAGGAGCTATTAGACGGCTGATTAAAATAAAGTTCCCTGTCACACGCTGGGCCGTATGTCTGGGAACGGGACCATACGTCCTTTGTGATATCTCACACCGTATGTCCGGCTGCAAGACCGTATGTCCGCTTCGAGGTTTTCAGGGAGAACCTCATTTTGTCCACTCATCCTCCTATTCTCCAGAACCAAATTCTAAGGCTAGCAATGGGCTTCATAAGGTCTCCTAACTCAAAACAACGTCTCCAAGCAAACGAAATCATGCTAAGTCAAGACAACGCCATTCTAACAAGATTTAAAGCATAACTAAAGCTAAAGCTAAACTAACAACTCAAACAACAACTAAGACAATGTTTACGTAGCATAACGACGTAAAAACAAGCTAGGCTTAAGAGTGTTACCTCCTTGAAGCGAAACTTCAAGAACTTCCCTTCCGTTGGCACCAAACACTCACAATCTCGCAAAACACTCACAAAAGGGTTCCTGGCAGCTTGGGGGCGAGAGAGAGGTGTGAAAAATTGAAGGGGTAGGGGAGTATTTATAACTTAGGGGCTCTAACAACTCTCCAGAAAAGCAACAGACATCCGCCAACCCTAGCGTACGTCCGATACTATTTCCACAGTGGTTCAAAGGCTCCCTCGTACATCCAAGTATTATCCAAAGGGTATTCCAAAAAGTAGTGTATGTCCGTATGGTCCCGCATACGTCCATTCACTATTTGCATAGCGTGCGTACGGTGGTCTCCTGCGTATGTCCGAACTACAAACAGAAGCGTACGTCCGATAACCCTACTGTACGTCCGATCCAAAAGTCCAAATTACCCTTCTAGTGTCCTTAGTGACCCAAGGCCCAAATTATCCCCCTAACTAAGCTACCTAAGTTTAGTTAATTATTTGTGTCACTACATGTGGTCCCGGGGCGAGTGTTAGGCCAGTGAGGTTATTTTTGGGGTGCTTGCTTCTAAAAGTCCTCAAGGGGTTTGTGTTATTTGGAAAAGGTTTAGGTCTCTTGGTTTAAGGCTTTGTTTTAAGGAAAAATTAACCGTTTAAGTAAGAAATTTATAACTTTATAACGGGTGTGTTGTTGAGGTATTACAGTGAAGGAAGAGTACATTCCTAAGACAACGTTCAGAACTCGTTATGGACATTATGAGTTTTCAGTCATGTCTTTTGAACTAACTAATGCACCAGCTATCTTTATGGACATGATAAGCAGAGTCTTCCGTGACTACTTGGACCAGTTCACCGTGGTTTTCATTGACGACTTCTTGATCTACACAAAGACGCCAGAGGAGCATGAAGAGCATCTACGAAAGGCATTGGAGAGGCTTCGAAGGGAGTAGCTTTATGCAAAACTCGAGCAGTGCGAGTTTTGTCTGAATAACGTGTCTTTCTAAGGACACATGATTTCAGGTAAAGGTGTAGCGGTCGACCCAGAAAAGGTTAAGGCGATAATGGAATGGATGAGATGAACCATAGTATTTGAGATTCAGAGTTTCATAGGACTCGCTAGTTACTACCAACGCTTCATTGAGAGATTCTTGAAGCTGTCAGGACCACTTACTATGCTAACTAAGAAGAACGCTCGCTATGTTTGGACGGACGAGTACGAGAAGAGTTTTCAAGAGCTAGAGAAGCGCTTGATAACTGTTCCTATGTTGGCTTTACCTACGGGATCTGATAATTTTGTAGTGTATAGTAACGCCGCTAAGAAGGGATTAGGCTGCGTACTAATGCAAAATGGCAATGTTATTACCTATCCTTCACGCCAACTAAAGACTTACGAGCAGAATTACCCTACTCATGGCCTGGAGCTGGCAGTGGTCATGTTTGCTTTGAAGATCTGGAGGCATTACCTCTTGAGCGAGAGGTGCGAAATCTACACGGACCATAAAAGCTTGAAGTACTTCTTTACTCAAAAGGAGCTCAACATGAGGCAGAGGAAGTGGCTGGAGCTAATCAAGGATTATCATTACAAGATCAATTATCATCCTTGCAAGGCTAACGTGGGAGCAGACACGTTGAGTAGGAAATCAACGGTGGAGCTTGTTGCGCCAAACACACACGTAAATTAATAGGCAAATATTCACTATGTTTTACTCACAAGTGCACAAGATCAAAACGATAGTATAGCAGGCAAATACAAGATCATTCCCACAAGGATTGGTAAATTGTGCTTCGAAGCAATTTCCTATTTAATTAACGGGGTTAAAACAATTGTCACAAATTGAATTAAAATAAAAGAAACACTAAAACTAAAAAGGATTAGGGTTTTGAAATCCACCACTAACCATACTCAAATAAGATTAACAATATGCTAATATTCTAACTATCTCTAGATATCCAATGTTTGTCAACCTAAGGGCATGGTATCTACTCCTTAAGCTATTGATTTCCCTAAACAACGAACTAGGCATGGCATTTACTCCTTAAGCTATTGATATCCCAAAACAACGAACTAGGCATGCTATCTACTCGACTTCTTTTCTTCCCCAAAGGATTTAGCATGGTATCTACTAAGTTGTTCTTTTAAGGAAACATAAATCTATGGAAATCGACAACCACACAAGGCCTAGGGCATAGTATCTACCCTTGGTTCCCCATGTTGATTAGCTCAAGAACCTGTGATGGGGTTCTTTTGTCACTTTATTAAGCCCAGGTCTTGGTCATCCAAATTGACTTAAACAACAAAAATCCAAGCACATGTATATGATCAAACACATTCATGAAGAATTAAAGTAAACAGGATGTAATCAAATTAAACACCCAAAAGATAATTGTAGCAAAGCCGCAAATATTGCAACCCTAAAGAGACATGATTAGGGCTACAATTTAGCCCTAATTAAATTACTAACTACATAACAAAAATAAAAGGGGAAGATGTTGTGCAAATATCTACCTAAATTAATAGGCAAATAATTGTACGTTTTACCCGCAAGTGCACAAGGTCAACATAGTAGTATAGGATTGAAGTACGGGATCATTCCCACGAGGATTGCTAAATTCTGCTTAAAATAGATTCCTTAAGTAAAACAAAACAAAGATTGATTTTTATTTAATAATAATAAAAGGTAGGGCTTTGATATCTACCACTAATTATATTTAGATAATATAACAATATGCCAATGCTTTGATCATGTTACGTATATCTAATGTTTATCAACCTAAGGGCATGGGTGTATACTCTAACTCTTTTCTTTCTTAAAGGATTTAGCATGGGTGTATACTAAGTTGTTCTTTAAGAAAGCATGGTTCTATGGAAATCGACAAACACATGAGAGCTAGGGCATGGGTGTATACTCCAAGTTTCCCATGTTGATTAGCCCAAGAATCTGGTGTGTATATCTTTTGTTACTTTTATTAAACCCAGGACTCGGTCATCCAAATTGATTTAACTAACTAATCCATACCACATGCATATGTTGATCAGGCAAACACATATAAGAAATTCATAAACTGATGAAAGCAGGAATTAATTAAGTTAAATATCACAACATGATCATCACAAAGGCCCCAATATTGAATATTAAATAAACATAATTAAGGCTTCAATCTAGCCCTACTAAGTAAATTAGTTACACATGATTTTGATGTTAAACATCTTCATAATAAAAAGAAAGGAAAAGAATAAACCCGAAACTTGAACTTGAAGAGCTCCAATTCTTCTCCTTGAAAATTGTGTTTCTATTTTAGAGGTTTAAGGATCTATTTATAAGCCTTAGGAATACTCTAGAAACCCTAAAAACTGTAGGGTTTGAGCCCTAGTTCGTACAACGTTACAAAACCCTAGAAATTACACTTTCCATATTAAGGCTGGCGACCAACTTGCTAACCACGCACGGGTGCGCTCGATCACAGCCCGTGTGAGATTGATCGCAGGATTGTGATCTATCCTGTTGTGCTGGGCACTCGATCACAGGTGCCTTGCACTTGTGGTCTTCGCCTGTAGTGCGCTCGATCGCAGCTCCCCTACGATTGATCGCACTACTAGAGCCTCCCATATTCTTCAAAATCGCTCTTTAAGTCCGAAACTTCTAAGATTACTTCCTTTTCTTTCAAGGACATATAAAAACAAAGAAAAAACATAAAAGAACTAAAATGGCATAAATTAACCAAAACTAAAGGATTAACACATGTAAGTTAAGGGCTAAAATATGAATATTTTGGCACTTAACACACCCCCAAACTTACATATTGCTAGTCCCTTAGCAATACAAAACTAAAAACTAAATGGAGAACAAAAAACAAAAAGATAAATCCATCTTTTATGGGATGTACGATTGCATTTAGCATTTGCAACAAGCCTTTTAAATCTCTAGGAATTCCCTAGAGGACGAGTGAAGTCTCGTGATGGTTTTCCAGGAATGTTACCCACAAACATCATGCACAGTTCATGTTACCCGAAAAATTAAAGTATCACTTCAAGATCATGATTTTTATTCATTAGCAAGCTTAAAAAAAGATGAACTCCATCTTCACAATGAATTGGAATCTCAAAGTTCAGTTACTTACAAAGGATATGCTAAAACATCACAAGTTTGAAAACAGTGTAAAGTGAACTAGTATAAAATTATGAAGCTTCTAATTATTTCCAATGTGCAATGTCTCCATATCTCAAAGTTCACTGAAATCCCTATTAGAATGAACAATGCCATATTTCTTTTTCTTCTTCTTCTCTTTTCCTTTTTTTTTTTTTTAGGTCAAGTTGTGCAATATGTGGTTCTCTTAAGCTTTCTAATTGACCCATGTGACGAGTATTAAGTCAATGACTTCAAAACCAGATGGTTTTAGGGCATTAGGTGTAGAGACATCCCTAGGACTTACTAACTCGAGTAAAAAAGGCTACAAAACCAAACTAACCATGACATTAATCAAATCAAAAATTTTCACCTTTTGATGTGAACACTCAATGCTTTGAGGCAAGAAGTCTACTTACTCAGTGAAAAGATTATCAATGATTTTTTTTTTTTTTTTTTTTTTTTAACATATATATGCCAAAGTATCCATCTACTAAATCATCAAGTTTCACCCAAGACATAGAAACACACACATCAAACTTCATGTCATACCTCACAAATTATGTGCTAATCTGCTTGTGTGATTAGATCAAACATGTGATTTCTCAACTGTCCTAAGCAAGTAATCAAACTAACAAATTCTCTCATCAGATCATTGATAAGTTGTAAAATATTCATATTTTTAGCCCTTAACTTACATGTTTTAATCCTTTGGTTTTGGTTAATTAGGTCATTTTAATTCCTTTTTGTGTTTTTCATACTTTTGTAGGCTTTTGGAAGAAAATGAAGTAAATCTAGATGATTTGAGCTCGAAAGAGAGAAGATGGAAAATTGGGAGCTCTCTGACACTGTGATCGATCATAGGGTACCTGCGATCGAGCGCAATACCCGAGAAGACAAAGCACAATCCAGGCTAGGAGCGATCGACCACATGCCAAAAGAGGATCGATCGCAAACCTATGATCGAGCGCACACGGGTTGCGATCGATCACACCCATGTGGAAGAGACATATCAAGTGGCGACCTAATTGTCATTCTTTCCATATTAGGGTTTTCCAACTCCCAATTGTAATAGGTTTTGAACCCTACAAAATCCCTAGGTTTAGTACTTTGTCAAGGACTTCTAAAGCCTATAAATAGACCCTTAAGCCTTTAGAATAGGTAGGCTTTGTAAGGAGAAGAAGAGGAGCTCTTGAAGTTCAAGTCTCGGGTTTATTCTTTTCTTTCCTTTTCTTTTATTTATGAAGATGTTTAACATCAATTTTATGTGTAGCTAATTTAATTAGTAGGGCTAGATTGAAGCCCTAGTTATGTTTAGTTAATATTTCAATATTGGCGCCCTTGTGATGATCTTGTTGTGCTATTTAACTTGATTAATGCCAACTTACATGAATTCCTCATATGTGTGTACCTGATCAACATATGCATGTGGTATGGACTAGTTAGTTAAATCAATTTGGATGGCCGAGTCTTGGGTTTAACATAAGGAACAAAAGAATCCACACCGCGATTCTTGAGTTAATCAACATGAGGAACCGGGAGTATATGCTATGCCCTAGGCCTCATGTGTTTGTCAATTTCCATAGAACATATGCTTTCCTAAGGAACAACTTAGTATACACCAATGCTAAATCCCTTAGAAAAGAAAAGAGTTAGAGTATACGTCATGCCTAACTCGTTGCTTAGGGAAATCCATAGCCTTAGGAGTATACGCCATGCCCTTAGGTTGACAAACATTAGATATGCATACCATGATCAAAGCATTGGCATATTCTTATATTAGCTAAATATAATTAGTGGTGGATATCAAAGACAGTCAATCTTTGTTTTACTTAAGGAATTTATTTTTAAACATAAATTCAGCAATCCTCGTGGGAATGATCCTGTACTTGCACCATATACTACTATGTTGACCTTGTGCACTTGCAGGTAAAACGTACAATTATTTACCTATTAATTTAGGTAGATATTTTGCACATCAAGTTTTTGGTGCCGTTGCCGGGGATTGCGGCGAATTTTTGTTTAAAATTATTTTCCTTTAGTTGTGTTATTTTAATTTTCAATTTAGTTGTTATCAAAAATCAAAAAGATTTTTCCTTTTCCCTAACTTTTCTGTTTTTTTTTTTGTTTTAGGTTTCGGATTGGCATTCTA